>NW_024081110.1:84016-114960 GCF_003009895.1 Hyaena hyaena | reverse complement strand
AAAAAAGAAAAAGAAAGAAAGAAAGAAAGAAAGAAAGAAAGAAAGAAAGAAAGAAAGAAAGAAAGAAAGAAAGAAAGAAAGAAAGAAATGGAATCCGAGAGCAAAAATGTAGGCAAAGTTTGGGCAGAGGCATGAAGAGGTCGAGTGTTCCATCTTTAGTCAAGACTAGAGGAGAAAACAGAACCATGGAAAGGAATCCTTTGGGCAGAGAGCCCTATGGGGAAAAGGAGAGCGCCAGGGATGTTTAGTTAACTGGAAAGAGGCAGGAGGTGGGGCAAAGGGGAGAAGTAAAATTAGGAGAAGAAGGCTCATGAGGTGCAAGTTCCTATTGTAGATTCTCTTGGTTTCTTCAAATCTTCAAAAGATGGTAAAGCTGGGTCTTCTGATGTATTCCTCAGGCTGGCAGAACTCTTGAGTGAAAGGGGATTAAAAATCTAGATCCTAGGGGCACCTGGGTGGCTCAGTTGGTTGAGTGTTCCACTTCGGCTCAGGTCATGATCTTAAGGTTCGTGAGTTGTAGCCCCATGTCATGGTCTGTACTGACAGCTCAAAGCCTGGAGCCTGCTTCAGATTCTGTATCTTCCTCTCTCTCTGCCCCTCCCCTGCTCGCGTTGTGTCTCTGTTTCTCTCTCAAAATAAATAAACATTAACAAAAAATCTAAATCCTAGCACGTGGTAAATTCAAGACATTATTGAAGTGAATGAATGTAATATTGTGACTGCTTTTATTGTTGGTTTTCAAACAGAAGGCACGTATATGGGTGGTAATAATAAAAAAGAAAAACAGATTATTTGCGCCCCCACCCCCACCCCAGGTACATCCAAGTAAGAAACCTTAAACTAGGTTAAGGCTAGTTAGAGTTTTGGAAATGACAAAAGACTGGAAATCACAAGAGAAATCTAGAGAAGAAAACCAGTGGAATAATTTTCAAAAATAGCTAATTCATGAATGTGTAAATTATTTTAATTTATTTAGTCATTATTCAATTGAAACACAAATTGGCATAATAATTTCCCCACATTCTATAGGCAAGGCAATACACAGAGGATTGGGCCGAGTACCCCACTGGGCACTTCCTGTTTCTAACCCTACATATCTTTCACACAGGTGAGAATGCTTAGTTAATGCATATGAATACCCAGGATTGGCTTTTAGGGCAAAGAAAGTGTGAAAGGATACTGTGATGTGATGTGATGTGATGTGATGTGATGTGATGTGATGTGATGTGATGTGATGTGATGTGATGTGATGTGTGATCCTACCCATTTTACCCAGGTAACTTCCAGGAGGTCTGTGCTTTTGAACTTCAGGTCTTTGAGCATCCATCCACCTCAACCCTCAGAGCACGTGGCTTAGTTTATTCTTCCAGCACTGGCTTTGCCTGCAACCTTAGTGCGCTCTTCTAGAAAAATATTTGATGAGCTTTATTAAATTCAGACTAGGTTGTTGCTTAAGAAGTTGGTTCGTTTGGGGTCATTTGATTTGTCAAAATATGAGATAGGCCGCCATGGAGCAATCATTTTGTGAAACCTTTCTCCACTCCCACCCCCACCCTTCCCACCCCACCTCCGCCCCATCTTTCTTTGTAAGTCGGGAGCGATTCTGTATCACCCAAGCAACAAAGTGATTTACTCATGAAAGAGAGGGACAATCTATTCTAATGGTTAAGAGGTAGTAAAAAATATTTATGTGTGCCTGGCTGATGTTGACTTTTGGAGAGCGAGCATTCTCTTGTAGGAAGCTGAAAGTTGGGGGGAAATGGAAGACGGAGAGGCAGCCTTCGGGGTTCTAATTCTGAACACGGATCTTCTTAGGAAAAAAAAATCGCCATTGTTTTGGTCTCAGATTCTGCATTTGTCGGATGGAGTTGTTAGCCTGGATTCTTCCCTCAGCATTGCTGGGAGGAGTTGTAGCTGATTTTCCTGAGGCTGAGTCTCGGACCGGGGGCTTGGAGGTTGGCAGTCTGGGGAGAGGGGCTGGGGCGGTGCTGGCGGCTCCCTGGGGCACGGGTGTGGGGGGGGGGTGGGTTGTCGAATCTGAACTCTTCCGAGGCCTCAGCGTTTCCTTTTATCTTCCTTAGTCTCTCAAGTAATAATGCCCTCGTGAAGCAAAATATTTTTTTAAATTAAAAAACAGCAGATGGTTCTGTATGCTTGTCTAGTTCTCCTGCCGGCATCCTGCACCTCACAGAGCCCTACCTTAAGCCTTGGGTGTGCAGGAGATTTAGGGCTGATGGGTCGGATTGTAATCTGCATGCATCCCGGCTGATGAATCGGCGGTAAAGCTTTGCTCGGTAATATTTGTACGGAAAATGCAATGTTTGCACAATAAAGCTCTCCAGATTTTTTAAGCCGTAGGAGTGAGGCCAGTTTACAATCAATGATAACAGGTTTCCCGCGCTGCCATTACCACAAATAGTATCTTATTTCAGCAAAATGGTGGCAGTCAGCGGGAGGTCCAACAATGCAGATTTTAATCAGAAAATTTAATTTTATATACAATTCACAGTTTGTGCGCGGTGAGAAATGTTTCTCACTGCATGAACTTTCAGGACTCGCCTCTGAGCGAAAGGAGTTTCAATTTATGTAACGCCTTTCTCAGCAAACAATGCCCCAAAGCACTTGCCGGTTAATATATGGCTCGTGCTGCTGCTTGGGAAGCGACTGCGGTAGTCTTTCTTGAAATTACCCAGGTTATTTATTTGGAGCAATTAAAAGAAGCACTGCATTCTGCACACATCCGTTTTTAACTCAAGACATTAAATTGGCCGACGGTCCAAGGCGCCACCGCCCCGTCCGCTCTCTGCCCAGATTTGCTCCCTTGTAAGGCAACTTTCCGCCTGGGCTCATTTCATTTTCCCAGTTAACTTGTAAACCCTCAGAATAGAAGTCTATAATGTTGGCAGGGCCTTTCCACGAAGGGCCCTGGGTTTGGAGGAGTTGGATCGCAGGCCGGGCCCAGGAAGCGGTGGACACCCGGAGGAGATGAAGGTCGCACGACAATTCCGCAGATGACCCAGAAATGCCAGCCCTTGACTAATTTGCTGTCCTCGAGCAGGAGCAGGGGCGAAAGGTGCCAGGCTGCTTTCTCTAGAAGGGCAGCAGGACCTGCTCCTCTCTGTGAGGGTGGGGGGATGTCACTCACATACTTGGTAAGAGCAGGCAAAGACAGAGTCAGAGAGAGGAGGCAGAAGCAGAGAGAGGAGGCAGAGCGGGGAAACATAGGGGTGAGGCAGAGGGAGAAGGCCATGGCTAAGCTTTACAGGGCATGACCCTCCCATTTGAGGAAGGGACAGGAAGTCGTAACTGAGTCGTCCATGCCAAGGTCCAGTGGGAGGAGGTAATGAGAGTGGCTCCAGAAGTGGAAAGTCTTAGGTAAGTCAGCCCCTCACTGAGAGGAGCCAGAGAAGGTGGACAGGTGGGATGCCATCTGCCTGGCCTTGCCCCTGGTCCCTTCCGGGAGAAGATACCCTCTTTGCTTATGGGAGCAAAGTATGCCTCCATTGTTCCCTAATAGGGTCTGGGATGGAGTCCTTGCGTGCACTTTGGGGATCCGCTCAATGCCCATCGCCCATGCTGGCCTTCACCCCCGCCCACGTTGGAGCCTTCGTGACCTTGAGTTCATAGACAGCTAGTCTTGTGTTAGGGGGGAGGGGGAGTTAACAGTGGCTTAAACAGAAGCATCCCATCCCTATTTTATGTTACGCTGGAACCTGGGAATGAAGTTATGAAGCCACAGTGCCTGGCTGATGGGACGACGGAGCTGGGCTTAGCAATATGGTGTGCGCCATTTACTACTCCATTACTCCAGCAAAGAGAGACAGAGAGAGAGAGAGAGAGAGAGATCCCATTTTCCCAGGAAGAATCAGATTCTGAGGCTGAGAGAAGTTAAGTAACTTGCTTTGCTGAGGTCACAGAGTTGGCTGGTGGCTGTGGACACATAAGGGAGGGCAGAGTAGGACACGCCCAGTAGTGTTCTCTCAGGAGTGAGGTCTGGCCGGGCACTGCGAGCTGGGAGCGGGCAGTTAAACTGTGGCTCCCAGGGCAGGGTGCTGGGAAGGCAGTCCTGCGTTCCCAGCGGAAAAAGAACCCCAAGGCCAACCTTAAGATAAGGTTTAGGCCAGAGACACAGTAGGGCCGGGTTAGGAGTCAATGCCTGGGGCCCTGTTTGGAAAATAATGTAGAGCCTGAGTCTAGACTCAGTTGCAAAGGATACTGAGGTTGATTAGCAAGGTCTGTCCTCGACCAGGGAGGAGGGAGGAGTGGCTGTTTAGAATGAATTTGCAATCCTGGTTTAGCTATCTGGGCTTTGAGAATTTTTTTCATTCTGTCACATGCTCATTATTTTCCACAGACAGATAGTAATCTCACCTCTCCTTTCCTTATTAACCTGAGCCCACAGCTTTGGAGTTGCATTTGGTCATGCATCTTATCTGGGGAGACTATTCAGGCATGCACAAAGAAAGCCAAACAGAGAGTTCTTAATGAGATCTCTAAAATTCAAAGAAGACAGGAAAGATTTAGTTCCCATATATTTATAATGGTATGAAGTATGAGCCTGGCACTGTCCTGAGTGTTTTATAGATGTTAACTCAATTATTCCTCATCAAAGCCCTGTAAGATAGATCCCTGCATTATCCTCATTTTACAAATGGAATGATTAAAGCCCAGAGAGGCTAGGCATCTTGTCGGAGGTCACACAGCTTTGTGAACTCAAGCAGTCTGATGCCAGAGTCTATGTGATTAAATTACAGTGCGTTGCCTCTCTGCGGTGTATATATTTCTGTTTTGCTTTCCATGTGGTATTGTGCTTTCTACACTTCTTGCTGGTTTTCTGGACTAGACTGGTAAGTTGTGGAGGAAGGGATTATGTGTTACTAAGTATAAGCACCTGAAACAGGAGGAGCTTCAGGAAGAACTAAGACATGAATACTAACGATCAGTAGAATGATTATAGGAATCAGTCACATCGGGTTTGAGTCCTCTGTTTGTGGGCCTGGCTCCACCATCAGACTGAGCTCCCCAGGGAAGGGCCCCGAGTTACACATTTTCATATCCCCGGCGTCTAGAGAAGCGCCCACTTGCCTTTGTTTCCTACTTCATTAACTGATTCATTGATTCATTCAACAAAATGTATTAACGGCAAGCACCCTGCCAGATGCCAGGAAGAAACAAGTAGGCAGCCCTTCCATCTCTGTGGTTTGATTCCTTCCTCGCAAGAGAATGTGTAGAAAAATGATGTTGACTTTCTTCAAATGGGACACATTTGTCTATTTTACCCAAAACAACATGAAGCTACTTGTCATTGCAACCTATTGATTCCCTCCTTACTCTGGTGTGATGAGCTAAAGTTGCAAACAGGTGCTTTATTCCGATTTTACTTACCAAAGGCAGCGGTTGCCCCGATGAATCAGATCTAATACTCACAGCTAAGAGGAATCCCTTCTGCTGGTGGAAGAATTATCCAGCTCCCACAATGCGAGGTAGGCTTGTTTCTGCCCCTTTTGTTATAGGAAAAGCTTCAAGCATTATTAAGGGATGACAGACAGGATACTTGGCTTCTGGTATTTCTTTGAAGGCCGGCCTATAGCATGCTGCTTGGAAGCAGGAATGATTCCACAAATGGTCAGGGAGCCACCTATACCACCCTTCGCACCAGGGCCACGCGTGGAAACAGCAGATGGGCTCCATCTCGGAAGGAGAGCTGGAGTGGACTGTTAGGGTTTCCAGACTCCCCTCTTCTACCACTGAGGCAGTATCTCAAAGATTCCCTCAACTGCTTTTCCCATTCTCTGAGGCTGCTCAGCGCCTCAGAGATCCCTCCTTAGAGAGAAGGAAAAGGTTCTTCCCAAGAATCCACAGGACACGGAGGCCAGAGTGGGGGCTGGACCTCACGTTTTTCCTTGCAAATCCTGGGTGTCTTCCACTCCTCAACACAGCTGAGCCCGTTGTCCCGTGATGTGATGGGAGTCCCCTTAGAGCCCATGCCAGTCTCGGCAGGCAGCAGTGTGTTTCAGATGGTGTGGAAATTACCTGCTGGGGTCTCTCTTCTCAGGGTCTTCTGGGTGTGACCATATCATGATCGAAAGCAGTGTTTCAATAGACTTTTATCTCTAATTAGCTCTAAACTTAGTTTTGAAAAAACTGAAACACACACACACACACACACACACACGCACGCACGCACAGGTGTGTGAGTGGGGGAGGGACAAAGAAAGGGAGAGAGAAAATCCCAAGCAGGTACCCCTCTGACAGTGGGACTCGATCCCATGAACCGTGAGATCATGACCAAAATCAAGAGTCGGATGGATTCTTAACCGACTGAGCCACTCCGGTGCCCCTAAAATTTTATTTTTAAGTAATCTCTGCGCCCAATGTGGGGCCCAAACTCACAACCCTGAGATCAAGAGTTGCATGCTCCACCGACTGAGGCAGCCAGGCACCCCCAAAATTTGATATGTATTTAATGAAAAATTTGGAAATACAAAAATGTAAAAAGAAGAATCTCATCATTCAAACACAGTAATTGCTTACATTTTGGTGCATTTACTTTTGATGTGATTGCTTTTTAATATGGTTGGCATCAGATTGTAATAGTAATAGCAGCTAACATCTGTTGAGGGCTTACTCTGTCAGGTACTGTTCTTTGTATGTCTTATCTCATTTAAGCTTCCTGTTAACCTATGAGGTAGCTACTATTCTTACTCTCATTTCACAGATAATAAAACTGAGGCATAGGGATGTGAGTACCAGCAGTAGATAGTAAGGAGTAGAGCCATGCCATCCATTTCCAGACTCTGCAATATGAAGCTTGGTATCTGTTTTTCAACTTAACTTTATATTAAAAGCACTTAATTTTTCTTAGGAACACCAGCTTTTGTGGCTGCCTAAAATTCCATCAAATAAGTGTCCCATGGTTTACTTAAGCACACCTCAGTACTTTAAACGATACTACCATGAATTAAGAAGTCTTTGTGAAATGAGGCTTTTTCCACGTTTAGGATCACAGAGTTTCCTGAGGATAAATTCCCAGATCTAGATTAAAAAGCTACAAGAAAGTGACCATAAATCTGCTGGCACCCGCTGCCCAATATTTTCCTAGAGCGCTGCATCTGGCCACACGGCCACCACCCATGGGAGTGCGGGCCCCGGAGGTTACTGCACAGAAAATGACTGATTAATTTGATAGGCAAAAACACATTGTTTTCAGCAGTTCTTTTTTGCCATGAAAAATTTTAATCTTTTTTTAAACATTCATTTTTGGCTGCGTGAGAATTTACCTGTAAGGTATTTGTAGGTTTCTTCCTGCCTCTTCCTTTTTTTTTTTTTTTTTTTTTTTGGTCTCAGATCTGGAGCTAGGTTCTTGGTTCATCTGTGGGTTTGTTATAAGGGATAATAAAGAGTAATTAGAACAGAATGGGGGTGGAGGGAACCAGCATAAGAAAAGTCTCAACTGCCCACCCTACTTTCACTCCTGACAGAGCTTCTGGACCACAGAGGATTTAGGGCCATCTCTAGGATTACCCTCTTAGCCTTCACAAACAGAGTGACATCACTTACCACAGGCACGTAATAGAAGCTCAATAAATGCCTGCTGGAGAAGTGAATCAATGAACTGTTCTATCTCTCTGTCTGCCGTACGTAAACCTGCCCTCTCCTAGCAACTCTATAGCCTGGATCACTGTGCAGCAGTGCTCCCTTTGGTTAAAAAAAAAAAAAAAAGGTTTGCATCTGTGATCCCAGGTCCTGGCCTTATTAGGATTCTAGAGGAGTGGCCAACCAGAGGTCTTTTAGCCTAAGGCAGAGAACTGAGATCAAAGCCTCTTGGATCTCTCTGGGGAGGTCCTTGCCTGTGAGGACCAGGACCTCAAGTCAAAAGGCTCTCTCCTTCCCTTTGTGACCTGCGAGCTTGCCAATCCTGATGCCATCCCTCAAGGGAAAAGCAGGGAAGGAGGCAGGTTAGGGAAGTGAGGAAGGTGAGGGAGGTGAGGTTCCTGGGGGAGGCCAGGCGAGGACAAGTGTTTACAAAGATGGTTCACAGGCCTGCGAGGGACACCCCCCCCCCCCCCCCCCCCGGCTGAGGCTTCTCCCTGTCAGGAGCGCTTGCTCAGCATGGCCTCTCCTGCTCTCCTGGGACATCAGAGGCGATGGCTAAGCTCACTCCTGTCTTTCTGGGGTGGGGGCTGTGGGACTCGCTCAGAGAACCCGTTACTTGACATCCCTGACTCCATTTCTATAAAAACTGTACAATGTAAAATTTAGGTGTTTGAGGTCTTCAGATGACACGGATAAATACTACTACTGTTCTTTGCCTGTACGCTTTAAATGTATGTAAAAAAAATTTGCAGAATATTAGTCATGAAGTATCATGCTGCCAAAGGTGAGATCAAACTTCTTAAAAATTTGTTTACTTTTATTTAATTTGAGTGAGTGAGAGCAGGGTGAGGGGCAGAGAGAGAGGGAGACAGACTCCCAAGCAGACTGCTTGCTGTCAGCACAGAGGCCTGAACTTACAAACCATGAGATCGTGACCTGAGCCCAAAGCAAGAGTCAAATGCTTAGCCAGCTGAGCCACCCAGGCACCCCTCAGGCTTTTTTTTTTTTTTTTAATGTTTATTCATTTATTTTGAGAGAGTGAATATGCTTGTGTGATCAGGGGAAGGGCAGAGAGAGAATCCCAAGCAGGGTCCGTGGTGTCAGGGGAGAGCCCCACTCGGGGCTTGATCCCACAAATCCTGGGATAATGATCTGGGCTGAAATCAAGAGTTAGACAATTAACCAAACTGAGCTACCCAGGCGCCCCTGTGGGAAGAGGTCAAACTTTTAAGTAAAATGCACAGGAGGCAGGTATCCATATAGGTTATATATTTTAAAAATTAAGTGTAAGACATTTTAAGACTATGATTATACCAACCTCTTCTGTGAATCAGTCAGGGATGTGAATGTGTATAACATTAGAAAGTATGTCACATGGGAGGAATCAGTCAACTATTTTATAATTAATGTGGCCCAAAGCAGAATTATGGAAACTTACTTGTTATTTACTTGTAAGTAAATTTGCTTCTGAAGTTTAGCCTGGCTAGGAGTTCCCAAACTATGTTATGGCATAATTAGACTTAGACCCTTAATGTAAAAGCCACATTTAATCTTTCAGGGTTTTGCTTGGCTGTTTTTCATTTTAATCTGCAAAATGACAGGTCAGACTAGAGTCTGATTTAATGAGTCTTGGTGGGGCCCAGACATAAGTATTTATTAAATGCCTACCAGGTAATTTTAATGCACACCCAGGCCGAGAACCATTGGCCTAGATGATCTCTCAAATCCTTCTCTGGCTCCTAAATGCTGTGATTTTTATAATTTTAAAATTTAAATCAAAGTCAGTAAGAAGACCAGATTCACTTCACGGAGAATTCTCCCTAAAACATCTTTCCAGGGGCACCTGGGTATCTCAGTCAGTTAAGCGTCTTTCTGACTTCTGCTGAGGTCATGATTTCACAGTTCGTGAGTTTGAGGCCCACATTGGGCTCTCTGCTGTCAGCACAGGGCACGCTTCAGATTCTCTGTCTCCCTCGTTCTCTGCCCCTCCCCCACTCATTCTCTCTGTCTCTCTCTCTCTCTCTCAAAAGTAAATATTTAAAAACAAAAACAAAACATCTTTCCAAATGCAAAGGTCTCAGCATTCCTACAATGAAACTTACTTCATAACTGACCCAACCCTAACCCCATGAGATATTTTGGGCATATCTTATGAATCTGGAGAGTTTATGTTTGCCCTACATTTTCACAGTCCTAAATGAGTTTTCAGGCAATTACAAAAAACTATTTTTCGCCTTTGAGAGTCAAGATATGGTTGAAGTTCTGGGTTTGGAAATCAAGAGGCTCCAATGAAATGTTTATGGGTAAAGGTAGAGAAGAAATGAAGATATTGAATCTTTGCTGTTAGCTTGGGTTGACAAGTCCCTGTGCATGAGTGTGTGTTCACACGTGAACCTCTGCTGGGATCAGGGAGGAGCAGCTGATGTTGGGGGGGAGGGGGGAGGATCTCACAGACACTAAAAGGACAGATGGGGGCAGACCGCAGCCACGGGGCCAGACCGCAGCCACGGGGCCAGCACGCTACTGGATTTCAAGACAACGTCCATGTAGGAACTGTTCTTTTTGGAGACTATGTTTCCAGAGCCATCAGCTTTTTAAAACATTGTTCAACTGGAGACGTTTTTTATTTTGTTGTTATAAAACCTATAGGCACCCCCACACACTAAGGGCTCAAATAACCACATCCTTGCTTGTCTTCTCACAAGTGTATCTGTGGCAAAGAGATGCCAACCCGAAACCTCTCGAATTAAGTCAAGAAACAGAAAGATCCAAGTTTGGTATTTAGATTAGAAATGCAAGTGAAAGAAGTAACATTAGCATCAGAGATGTGCATTTCTAAAGATTCATTTGAAAGTTTTGAAAAAAGTAAAGCTCATGCCCTGGGGCTTCTGGGAGTATGTACAAAATACAATAATTAAATTAAGTCCAGCAGTTAAAATTCCTCATAAAAAGAAAAAGCTGGAGCGCTTCCCAATGGGGAATGCTTGACTTAAAAGAAAGGTTTTACTCTGTGGCCTGAAGGTCAACAAACTGGGACTCTGTGGGAATGTATAAAATTTCTTAAAGGGTTCTTCGGTCTTTGTTTTGTTGAAAGAAAATAAGAGAGTAAAAATAGACAAGTTTCGAAAATTCAAAAAAATGAAGGTGCAGTTCTAAAATCATCATGATTTTTATAAATGCAGCACCGGAGGCTATGAAAACACACTCTTTTCTGAGTACTAATCTAACACATATGCTCTTTGAGAAGGAAGGAAAAAGGCCAATGACTCCGTTTGAAGAAACCATTTTAAAATGTGCTCATTTTCAGAGGCAGTGCATGCAAATTCATGGCCCCTTCATTTGCTTCTTATTTTGGAAATAATTACCTTAAATATTGTCATAAGTATATCTCACAATTTAAAATTCCTTAGGTGAACACAAAGACTAATTGCTTTTTAAGAAGGTTTTTACAAAGCAGAGTTGTAAAAACTGATTTCGGGGGTGGGGGGAGGTCGTCACATCCTCAGTTATCTAAAATGGAATGTTTATCAAAATTTGCAAATATGTTTTTATAAATAATCACTTGCTGCTACCTTTCCGATAATGTCTTCCCTGAGTCCTGAAGGAATAAGGTTAAGAACAGGATGGAAATCAAATTTTACATCCTTGGACTTCGTTACTTATAAGTATCATGAATTTTAGGCCGCATGCTCAAATAATTTCTACTAAAACATAAGGAATCAGTAACCAATTTGCAGGACCCTCATCTTTGTCGCTTAAATAGAATCTGAATGTTGTCTTTGCCTCAAGACAGCACGATCAAATGCAGGACATCAGGAATAGCAGTTTTGGCAGGAATATTTAATTTACTGAATAATTAGCAGCCTCACTGGCATTTCTACTTCGATTCCCAAAGTACAATATTAGCTGTCCTCTGCACTCGGGCTCTCTGCAGTAAAATGGGCTAATAAATGTCCTGTGCCAAGTTCACAGTAAATGAAGGACTACGGAGCACCGTGCAAGCAGCTCCCAGCTTAAGATGCCAGATTTACTTCCAAAACATGGACACAGAATTAGAAAAAAAAATTTTTTTTACCCCATTTTGTTGATTTTGCTCTTGGAATTGCGAGGGGAGGAAAGAAGGTAAAAACCGTCAGCAAAAGGGATGTGGAAGCAGAACCCACAGTAGACACAGAGACTAGATAGGAAAGATGAGACAGAATGGAGGCCATGGAGGGGGCGGAGGGAAACTAACACAGCTTGGTGAGTCTTGAGGTCTATAAGGTCTATAGCCTGCTCCTTCATCCCTGCACTGGGACTCCTTTCTTTAGGCCACTTCAGACATTTTCCAGCAGTCAGTCCTCAGTGGGAGGTCATGCAAATGTTGTCTAGGAGGTGAGCCACGAAGGTGCACTTCAAGCTCGCATTTGCCTCGTGGTGGAGCTTCCTGACTGGGTCTGATGACCAGCAGTTTCCGTTGTGATGAGCTCAAAGAGCTTTGCCAGGTCAGGCACTGTGTCTGAAGGAGGCAGTTACTGAAAAAGAGGTTTCGGCTATTTTTCTCATTGTTTCAGAAAACTTACTTGGAACTTCCTTAATTGGGAATTTAATGTAAAACCAGAAAGCTGAGTACTTCTTGGGTGTTGAGCTGCGTGGTTTAGTGGTTTAAGGTCGAGACATTAGTTGTAATCCTGGTTTTGCCAGCTGTGTGACCTTGAGCAAGTCCACTAAAAGGGCCAATATTTGCACAACTCCAAGAGGCACACTCGCACTGTAGTTTTTCTATGTGAATGGAGCCCTCTTCAGCCAGGAATCGGTACTGCATAATCCTCCCCGGAGCGCGCTTCAGGGTCCTCCACAAAGTCAGGTTGGTTGGACAGAATGAGGACATGAATCTGTAGTCAGAACAGCTCTGTTGTGAGAGAAATTTCCATAGTCCAGGAATGGGACTAGAAGATTCTGAACAACAACAACAACAAAAGAGCCACTAAAGCTCCCCTGGAACGTGCATGGCTAGTGGAGTTGCTGCCATACCCAGCATGGTCAGGGACTGGTCCCACCAGCAGGTTCTCCTGGGCGGACATATCCTTCACCTACCAATACTAGTAATTGAGCAATTGGGGTTCACTTAATAGAAATTCAGTTTCCGGCCAGCTTTGCTGCAGTTTCAGCACTGGGATGGAGAGTATTTGACCTTTCCTGAACATCAAGCATGATGCTACAGCTTCTAAAAAAGTACTGTTTTTTAAAAAAATTTATTTATTTGACATGCATTCATTTTTAAACATTTAAAAATCATGCTAATATATACACAACATAAAATTCCCCGGATGCAGGCTGCCTTCAGAAGGTTGGGACTCTGGGCAAGGCAGAGGTCTGCTGCTGAGGCAGATGTTGAAGGAGGAGCTGACGGCTGGAGGCTGTCTGCTGACCCCCTGGCCCTGGCCCGCCGAACTAGTGGTGACACTAGAAGGGGGATTTGGGTGATGCATTTCTGTCCCCACCGCCTCCTCATAGCAGCTCTTTGAGTTGGGTGCTATTATTATAGTCGAAGAAACTGATGCTCAGAGAGAATAAATGGTTTGTCTAAGTGTAACACAGCCTGGTAATCAGAAAGCCAGGATTTGAGCCTAAATGTTTGAGGAAGGAAAGACTCAGTCCATAATCCGAATAAACACACTTTTAGTGAACTCTTGCTGGATGAGCAGGAGCGGGATGCAGACATGCATGGCAGTGTCCGGTATTCCGGGCATTCAGGACTCTTTGGGGACACACACACACACACAAGTACTACAGCAGAAATCTGATGCAATAGAAGGACTGGGGGGGGAGGGATGTCAGCAAGTTGTGTGTGGGGATTTGGGGAGACCTTCCAGGTATGTCTTGAAGCAGAGTCAGGAGTTGGGTGGGTGTGGTGGAGAGGGAGGGTTGTAGCTTAGGCAAAGGCTTTGCAAAGTCATGAGGTGCAGCCGGTCGTGTCCTGCTGCACATGGCCAGGACCCCTGGACACAAGTGGTACGTCACTGGTGTTGAAATGCTGGGGGGGTGGGGTCCTGGTGGCACGAGCTCTCTCAAGCCAAACCAGGAGAAGCAGCATCACAGAGCTCCCTGGAAGTTGCCGCATAAATTCCAGTCCCGGGAAATCCGCTGGAGGAAATGGATGTGCTCCTCTCCTCATCTGGGAGTTCAGGTTATTAACACAGTTTGCCTAGAGAATCTTAGCCAGAAATTCATGTTGATTTTTATGTTCTGCCTTCCATGGAACTCAAAAGAGCCCATTAAAAAAAAATTAAGCCAGATGCCTGGAGTATATAGTCTTCTGAAGAAACTCTCCACCACAAAGTTATCTGAAATGGAACTTTCATTTTTCTCTTGGTTCTTTTACTGTGTCTGAATAACTAAGGCAATTTATTCATTGTTTAAAAACAAAACAGAACCCAGCCAAAGCAGCTATGTGGCATTATGTAGACCAAAAAACCCAGTTTCTTGTAACTGAATTTCTCCCCTTTAGCTAGATATTTTAACATCACAATAAGTTCATGTTTGGTCTCCTTTGTTTTTCACAAGATGGAGTTTTCACTATATCAACTCTCTTATATAATGAAGGGAATCTTGAAAATTCCTTCCGGGGCTTAGACTAATCTCTGGGACCAGTTTTCTATATGCTTACACATTGCACACACAGTGTGAGAAATTGATTTTGACCAACGGAGAAGTCTAACATAGTTACAGGATTCCCCCTCCGTCAATAGGCACAGGTGATTCGAGAGTGAGTTTTCTACCCTCTCTGATAAATAGAAAGCTTTGTCTTTGACTGAGGGTTCAGCAGTTAAACCAAGGGAACTTCCTAGGTCCCTGAACAAGAGCAGATACCAGAGGAAGGCACCTCCAGTTGGCCACATTCTGTCCTAAGCCTGAGCACAGCTTTCCAATTCCCTGTGCACGGACAGCCAACGGGAAAATGGGACAAGATTGAGTGTTCCTTTGGCAAGTTTGACAGGCTGTTTACAAACTGACTTCACTCCTCAGACCTTAGGCAGGCCTCCCGGCTTCAGGACCGCAGAGCTGGCTGAGCTCCTAAAGACTAAAAGAGGTGGGGAGGAGGAGATAAAATAGGTGAAAAAAGTGACTGGTCTTCCAAGCATATGGTGTGTAGTTTTTCAGATGTTTTAGATTCTTAATCCGCACCTCTCTCGTTTCTATCACTACTGCAGTCAATGGCACTTTTTGTTTCGGCATTTGACATTATTTTACGCCTTTGCTCTTCCTTTGACTTCACACAAGAGCGTTTTAATTTTCAAAGAAAAGTGCATCCGGAACCAGTCCTAGGACTTTCATACTAGCTGGCTGTTTGGCACCCAGTCAGGGTCAACAGATGTTTGTTGAATGAATAAACAAATGAATGAAGTTATTTTCTCAAAAAAAGCTCAGAGAAATCTGTACTTTCAAGAAAGTTTTTTTTTTTTTTTTTTTTTGGTTAAACTCGGGATTATCACTTCCAGTATCCTCTACGGATTTGAGAGGGAAATCAGCAAAGCTGGTTTTAGAGTCTTTTGAAGAAACTCAACCAAAAAGCAATCTAAACGTAATGTTCATTTTGCTTTTGATTCTAACACCGTGTTTGAATCAAACATGGAAAATTCAACTCAATGACTGAAAAGCACGAGGACCCGATTTCTCCGCAGGTCCCTCTGGCCATGGATCGGACCTGAGCCCGACACACTAAGGGCGCGGGTCTCTGGTCAAGGGGATCTGGGCCCAGGAGATGCGCCCGGCGCTTGCAGGACCCCTACGACTTGTCCTTGCGCGCGGCGCAGGCGCGGCCTTTGGGGCTGGAGTGACTCAGGGGCCGGCCGGTCCCCAGGGCGGGCGCGAGGGCCCCGCGCAGGTGTCGGTCTTGCGCGCGGGGTGCTCCAGGGGTGCTGCGGGCCTGGGAGACCCGAGAGAGACGTTATTGTTACACTGTAACGAGTCTGATTAACATGCTCCTGACACTTTCCCTTAGTTTCTCCGGCTCCTAGCAACAACGCACAAAGGCGCGGGATTGTCCCGGGCTCCGCGGGGACACGGGGCAGCCTTTGATCTGCCACCATTACAGCGGGGCTGCGCGACAGGCTCGCGGGCCCCGGGCAGCCCGCGGCGGGCGGGCGGGAGAGCGGGGCCCGCAGCCCCGGCCCACGGGCTCCCCCGGCCCAGCCCGCGCCCCGCGGGGAAGGGACGGCGGCCGCCCGCGGCCGCGGCCAGGTGCCCCCGCGCGCCGGCCGCCGACCTCCGTCCTCGGGAAGCGCGGGCGGCGGGGGACGCGACTCCGGGTGTCCCGGCCCCGCGTCCTTCCGACGGGGCGCGCTGCCCGGGCTCACGGAGCCTTTCCCGTCGGAAAAAGCAAACAGTAAAACCGTGCCGTTCACTTACAAAAATTAAAAATTAAAAAACGAAGGGCTCGAGCGACAAATCCCTGGTCTTTTGCAAGGCTTGTAAAAAAAAAAAGAAGAAGAAGAAGAAGAAAAATTTAAGTAAAAAATTCTGCAGGCTTCAGTCTGCTTAGCTGCAACGGAGTCCGATCGACAGCAAACGACCACAAAAGGCGCCAACGACGATTTCAGTTCCCTTCGTACACATCACTTTCTTTTTGTCTTTTGGCAATTCTTAACCGATTCGGAAGGAAATATGCTGCCACATAACTGCTGGAATGTAAACAAACTACCACCCACAACAGCCACCGTCCCGTCCCAAGGCAGCAAAAAGCTGCCCGGTATCACCGCGCAAGATTTCAGGTACTAAGTTAGGCATTTTAAAGTAATTTATTTCCCATTCTGTGAGCTGTTAGCGCCAACCCCCATCCCCATTATCCCGATTTAAAATAAAGCGCGGAAAGGAAGATTGAAATTTTAACATTGAAATGTTGAGCTCTGTTAATTACTTTCCTGCACTTTCCCCCTAAATTGCAATGCAGACACCTCGCTGGGGGAGGGTCTCTGGGCTGGAAGGACCGAGTCCCGTCCCGGGGCCTGTTCGTAAACTCTGCATTGACAGACTGGTTCAGACAGACCGGTTCGGTGCCCTTCGCCGGCATTAATATGCACAAGATCCTGCTGGTAGTCTTATAACCTGTTTTGTACCATCAATTGCCTTCCAAACTAGAAGTAAAAAACAAAAACAAAAACAAAAACGGAAGACATCTGGCTTTTCAAGATTAGTGGAAACCATAAAGCCAGAAAGAATATCCTTCAAGTTAAAAAGCATGTATTCTTCTTTATCCTCTTAAGGCATCGTTGGAAAACCTAACGTTTCCAGTGAAGGTCATTTTCCCGAATTAAAGCAGAAGTATTAAGGGCTAATGTTAAGGATAGTAATGTCAGGTATATTTTAGGAAAGGAAAAAAATCCTACATGGTCTGTTGCATTTACCCAGCAAAATATACCGAGCTACCAGCTACTTTCAAATTCAAATAGGAGGTGGTGAAGTCTTCTTGAGGAAGCTCTTCCCAGCCAGTCCCCCAGAGGAGATGACCTAAGGACAGCCAGTGGCTCAATACCTGGTCATTTGAAGGGAACTGAACCCAGATGCCCGGGAAATTCCCAACTTGTGCTAACAGACAGTGCCTGACCCCACCCGAGTTTCCCTCACCATTTCAATAAAACATGATTGTACTGATATAATCCTCTATACATTAAAATGAGGTTGTCACAGATTGTCATTAAGACCTCAGTAAAACAATGAAGACATTATTGGGCACCCCCCCTCGGGCAAGGTATTAGGGGAATAAAACAATCTACACCACACGGGTCCTATTGAGATTAATGAAAAAATTATGCAAAAAAAATCTCAATTTCATTTTCCCGTGACAGGGCTTTGCATACATACAGTCAGCCCTGCCTTGCACCTGATGATTTATTAAACTAATCTACGGTGATCACCACTGATGTTCTCAACTCAATCTTGTCCTGGCTCATTTTCTAAGTAATTGTTTCTCATTAGTTCTGATAATGTTTTAATAGTGTTACCCATAATTTAGCCCCCAAGAATTAATAACAAGGGGGTGATATGGCAAAGCGGCTTGTGATGAGCTACACAAAACATAAACAGGTATGGTTTTTAATTAATCAGATTGCTGCAAGGTCCTCTTCTTGTAGTCCATTCCTAGCTGGAGGAACTCCCCAAGATCTCTGACCCCGACGAAAACCTCTTCTGGGGCTCTCATTAGGGTTTCTGCTCAGAGCAGGACCTTGGTGCAGACTTCTCTCAAGACTGGCTCAGGTGGGTCCTAGTCTCACGATCCTACCGTAATCAGGCCATAGGGTTATGAGGGAGATGATAAATGTGACATTTGGGTGTCGGGTAAAGGGTGTGGTGACCAGTCTCACATGGTCGGGGGACCTAGGAATCCATGGGGCTGTTGGTGATGGAGTTGGGGAGTCCTAGCGGTGTCCAGACCTTGCTGAGGGGACTGCTTTTCCCAAGGTCCGGATGCCTTCACCCCGGCACCTGAGGTCCCCTGAGAAGGAGGGCTTGGCTCTCTTGAGCCCCCGGCCTGAAGAGGCCAACCTGTAGTCTGGGGGTTGCCTGTGTAACTGGGGTGGAGAGTAGAATGTCTGCCCTTTCATCCTGTCAAAGTCCAGACTGACTATCTGCACCAACACAGGTGGACGGGAAGGGCAGTTGGGTTGAAGTGGGGGCTGCCTGTAGGGAAGCCTGAAGGGAGGCTTTTATTTTCCCCTTTTGTTTGAGGCAGTTCTAACACCGGGAGGAGGTGTGTGTGTGCAACAGGTCAGGATGAGAGGAGGTCTCCCCTTGCCTTCCGCCTTCTGAGCAGTCCTGTGTCTCTGTGTTCTGAGCGGAGGGGCCGACGCGGGCCGTGGTCCCCGACCTCCCTGGTGCGCACGCACCTGACTACCAGCCTAGGCCGGCGCGGCTGCAGCACACTGATGGGTGCCGCCGCCGGGTCACTCTGCCCACTGTCTCTGTCCGCAGGCCTGAAGCCCGGTTTGGCTGGACGCCAGTCATCTCCCAACTTGGCTGAGATGCCATCTTTCTCCTTCCGGCCCCTCCACGGGAGGATGGGGCTCGAGCCTCCCTTTCTTTCCAGCTAATGCTCGGGCAGCACAGGATGACTGAGGTGAAGGGTAACAACGCTCCCAGGAGGGGCTGGAGGGAGGGGTGCACCGAGGAGAGGAGACGCACTGCCCAGCACAGGTCAGAACCCCAGCCTAGCACACACGTCCCAACTCACTCAGTTCAAGTCTGTCTTCTCAGGTCCCAAATTTGGGATTTTTAGTTGGTGTTTTAAGAATGTGTTTCCCCGGAGCCTTCCTGCCTGGATCAGGCTCCTTCTGCATGCCTGTCAGAACCGAAGAACCCACTTCCTGCAGTGCACTGGGTGGCGGGTGATGCGAGATGGTGTGTGGGCCTCTCGCTTTGCTTAGGTTCCATGGTGCCCTTCCTTGGATATAACTTTCAACTCTACTTCCCTCTGGGGCTTCCTGTAGGAGCTGGAAGAGCAGGGGCAAAAGACCCCCGGGTGGGGCATACAGTAGGGGCCACAGAGGAAATAAACAACAAGGGTGTAGGAGGAGGTGAAAAATGAAAATCAAAAACTGTTTTCTATTTACAAATTTAAATAAACAGAACAGCCTTCCCCGCGGTGTTTGTCTAAGAGTAGCAGCTTTGCTGCTGTGTAGGTCATGAAAAGGTTGGTGTAGAGTTTAAAACTTCCCATTCTGTTAATTTCTTAAAGAACAGTCATCCAGAGTCTCAACACAAAAGCTCATGATTTAATGAGGAGCAGAAACAAAATCTCTGATTGTTGGTGTTTCAAATTTCATTGGCGTCCTCTGGCAAACACAAGTTGATCCTTCCCAGCTTCAATACCCTTTAGCCTTCAATATAAGAGCACATGCTGAATAGGGAAGAATGGCTGGTTGTTATGTTTATTTACCCTTACTACAAGCTGGGTTAACCTCTTCAAAACAGCTTTACTAAGCCCGTTAACCACACCACCCATATGACCTGCAGCAGCATCCCTAATGTGATGCAAATCTCACAGGGGACCATATGCACCAGATCTGCCCCATTGTGTCTTCTTAGAGGCTACAAGTTTATTGCTGAGGGGGCCCGTCCCGGCCATACATTTGCAGGGGGGAATGGCCTCAATGGCAAACAGTTAAATGGGGAAATTAAGGGAGAGAATGGATGGTCTTGTGTTTCTGCACATTTTTAATTGCTGGTCACTGCTGACCCAAAGCATTCACCCAGGATGAAGGCTTTCATAGTCCTTACCTAGAGCCCAGATGTATGGGTGTTTCATCTGGGGAGGTGGAGGTTAAGAGTTTTGAAGATTTATTTTTTACAAGGTATCTGTTTGAACAAACACGATACTTTGCTATGCCATCTCTTGTTTTATCAGATTTCTAAGAGATAAACACAACCCCTTCGGGTAGTTACCAATTTTTTTTAAGACTAGCCTTAAAATTATTTACAGTGTTGAGTGAACAAATGACCGACATGGGAAACATCTAATGTGAGAAATGTGAAGGGAGTATACGTATTCGGGAAAGATCTGTTTCATTAAAGACCTAATATCCCCTCAGCCTATCTCTCCACACGATTTTATCTCCCTGTGAAATCATAAGTGCATATGTGCAACACATTCATGAGCAATAAAATCATAAGCTTGGAACCAAAAAGAAGAAAGTTCATTTTTAGACGAATAACTGGCCAGTGAGATAACAGCAACAACAACAAAAAATTGTGATTACCATGAACTGTAAATGGAGAAAGGTTCCAATCTGGCATACTAACAAGTTGCCTTGAGTATTACGGTTTGTCTTTAAGAAACCCACTGTATATGTTCAGCCCACCTGATGAGAGCTTCATTTAACAGATCATTTTTCCTTGATGGATGTGGCAAGCGTAACAATGTTCTGGGCTTGCTTCAGTAATGGCATGTCGATCATACTCCCTTGGAAAGTAAAGGCTCCCTGGAAAACAGAGAATACAAACTTCCTAAAAGAATGTTCAGAAATTATAGGCTTCCTTTCTGGGCACACTTGTACAACAAGAACATTTTAGATTCCACCTGAATTATATTGACTTTCCCACCCAACTTTTGAGAAAGCCAAAGTAAATTACAGGGGAAAGATTTCTTTTTTCCTTCTAAAGAGGGGGGGGGGGAACCCTTCAGCATTTTAATGGAGGGGGAAAGCATCACACACAAGGTATTTGAAACTGTTCATTTAACTCTTGAAATTGGGCAGAAAACTATGGAAGGAAAATGCAAACACTTCCTTATATAGTTTTGAAATACTGCATAGAACTTTAAAAATAGTAAAGTGCTCTGGTAACCAAATGCTGTTTGAAAAAATAACTATATGAACAGGTTAGTGGCAAAACGCTTGGTTCTTGTAACATAATTGAGGGGTAACAGTATCATGTGATGAGAAAATGTAAGGTAGGGTTGCACTGAATAAAAAGAGACCTCTCTGTTGGTACACACACGCAGGAGAGGACTAGAATGACAAGAGACATGAGCCTGTAACAAAGAAGTCACAGGTCTATTGAATGGTGAGTCTGGAAAGAATCTCTGAGATCTCCTGGTTTATCCCCATTTTTTCGGATACATTTTCTTTTAAACTTTTGCAAATACTTATTGAACGTGTCATGTGGTCTAGGTCCTGTTCTAATGAGGACCAGAGTAGGGAAGTGATTTTCCAAGGTCGAGGTCAAAAATTAGATCTGGAGCTAATACTTGGGTTATCATAACCTCAAGCCTTTATCAGAGACCCCCATATTAAGGTAGTGAGGAAGTCTCTATTGCACCAGACAAAGAAAGATTAAATGGACAGAAGGCAGTAAGCCCCGAATCTGAAGTTAATGTCTGGCTACTTATATTCTTTTAATCACTTCTTTTTGCCATTTACAATCACAACTCAAGTTCTTAAGTCTCCTTCCTTCCACCTGTTGGCAAGGATGCTGGTGGACTGGAGCAACAATAGTCCTTGCTGATGGTCCATCTGCATATACTGCCATCCGTTTCTGGATTTCATAAGTACCACCTCTCAATAGTCAATGTTGTCATTATGTAGGAGTTCTGGAATAACTCTTCTGGTCTCTCTGGAAACCCTTATCTACCCTAATGACAAGAGTTACACGTAGGATGGAGATTTTAAAAAGTGGCAGGAGATCCTTTGCAATGACTTTGGAATTTAGTTTTCAATCAAGAGAGATTCAAAAGCCACTGGGATTAGAGGTTTAACCAGTGGTACCTAACCTTCTCAGCCTTGGAATACGATTCCTAGGAACACCTGTGTTGGCCTCAAATCCTGTACCTGAAGTCATTTTCCAACCCTCTCATTTTTACTATTTATATCTCCAGACTGACTTTTGCCTAATTTCATTCAGCCTAGAGCTAATTTTGGTCATCTCTGTGACTGTGATGAATTGTATGAATTCAGTTAGAAGTTCCAAAGGATGTTCCGTGAGTTAGGATAGCATGTGAAATCAGGGTGTGGGCCTCATGCTGATTTACAAGGCAATAGTCTAGTTTTCTCATTGGAGTAAATGATGAAGACCAAAGGCCTCCTGGTTATCCGCCCACCAAGTGGATTATGGCCCTGTAAAACAGCACATCTGTCCTGCTAAGGTTTAAATAATAGGCTGGAGAGATGAAATTAGAATAGATGCACATGAAATCAAAACGATGCACAGAGAATCAAAATGACGGCCTTGGGCTTATGCCATGTTTCCCAAATCTGTTTGGGTTCCGCACGCACATCAAAGATGCAAAGTATTTCATGGAGATCATTTCTTTTACAGCGGCAGATTTTGCTTGACTTCATTAAGCTTAAGCTGAAAAACAAAGTTCAACATTTTTGTGCTTTGTTTCCTTCGTCTCTGCAAATTGAGGATTTTAGTATTAAGAATTAGCTTGCCTAATATGAATATTCTCCTCCTTTTGCATATCGACCTACAATATGATTGGCTTTTTGAAATATAAGGCTCTGCATGTGAAATGTGAATGGTCTGTTGGTCAGGATTTGGAAAAATGCAGTTTGTCAAAAGGTACTTGGATCTGTGGGAGGGTTTGAAACAGTCCTTAATGAATGATTATAGATAAGCTTCCAATTCCCAGCTTGGTGCTTTCCTGAGAAATTAGCACACTATTTCAAAAAGTATAGAGAACCGGGGCGCCTGGGTGGCTTAGTCGGTTAAGCGTCCGACTTTCGCTTGGGTCATGATCTCACGGTTCGTGGGTTCGAGCCCCGCGTCAGGCTCTGTGCTGACTGCCAGCTCAGAGCCTGGAGCCTGTTTCAGTCTGTGACTCCCTCTCTCTCTGACCCTCCCCTGCTCACGCTGTCTCTCTCTCTCTCTCTCTCCTAAAAATAAATAAAACATTTAAAAAAAAAAAAAACAAAAAGTATAGAGAACCTCCATCAGCTTGAAGATTCAGACTCTCATTTGGTTTAAAATACCTTTATAGAGTAGCTTATTCATAGTTAACCACCTTAACGACTCCAACATAATAACAGCTGTAATTTTTCAAGCAGTTGCTAGATCAGAGACTGTGCCAGAGACTTGACATGCTTTATTTCAGGTACTGCTCATAACAACAGTGTGAGGTCGATATTATTATGCAACCCCATTAAAAATTTTTTTCTTTTTAATTGTCGTAAACCACACATAACATAAAATTTATCACCTTAACCATTTTTAAATGTACACTTTAGCAGTGTTAAGTATATTTGCATTGCTGTGCATCAGATCTCCAGAAATTTTTCATCCTGCAGAACTGAAACTCTGTCCCCATTAAACAACTTAATCCCATCTCCGGCAGCCACCATTCTATTTCATTTCTGTTAAGTTTCATATCTATCCTCATTTTACAACTGAGGGAACTAGGGCACAAGGAACTTATGAAACTTATATATGCCTGCCCTGTGTCCAGTATAGGAGGGGATAAAAGCTAGCTGTAGCTGGTCCAAAGCATGTGCTCTAGGCTTATACCCTTAGGCTTATCGATTTAAAGTGTTCTTTTGACCAACTGGATCAGAATCATTGACAGGGACAGTAGGGGATGTGGTTTGTTAAAATGCATACAGGGCCTGATCCTATATGGTTTGACGCAGAAAGCTGGTGGGTGAAGGGTTGGCCAGAATCCTCTCATGATTCTGAAGCACATTCAAGTTGGAGAAGTTTTGTGTTTTAGTTCGCCTGCTTAGAAACAGGCTGGGGTGGTTGGGTGGCACAGTCAGTTAAGCATCTTACTTCGGCTCAGGTTGTGATCTCATGGTTCATGGGTTCAAGCCCTGGTTCAAGGGCCTGTTTCAGATTCTGTCTCCCTCTTTCTCTGCCCTTCCCCTGCTTGGGTTTTTTCCCTCTCTTTCTGTCTCTCTCAAAAATAAATAAATAAACATTAAAAATATATATAAAAGAAATAGGCTGAGATACCTGGGTGGCTCAGTTGGTTAAGTGTTCGGCTCTTGATTTTGGCTCAGGTTTGTGGGTTTGAGCCCCAAGTCAGGCTCTGTGCTGACAGTGTGAAGCCTGCTTGGGATTCTCTCTCTCTCAAAAATAAATAAATAAGCTTAAATTTTTTTTTTTTGTAAAAAGAAGAAATAGGATACACTTTGATATTGATACAATCTGATCTGTGCCCTCAAGGAGCAGTGAGCTGGAGGAAAGAAAAGAAGCAGGTGCCATAAAATGCAACAAGAATTAGAGAAAAGGCCAGTGTGTAAAGCAAGAGAGGTCTGAGGGTCTGAAGTGACTGCCCTTATCCACTCAGGCTCGTGCTCGCCAGTTTGCACTGTTCACAAGGATATGATATTGTGTACCCAGCACACGTCATGCATTCCCTGCTAGAGTTGCCACAGCACACAGTATGCAATGGGCTTTTATTCAACGTTTACCTATTATTTGTTGTAATAAATCACTGATCAGTCACTTTGGCACATTTTACTATACACATGTTTAGGGTTTCAGGCTCCTGGAAGTACAGTATTACCTTAGCATGTGTTATCTGCATAGCAAAGAAAAAATTACTATGGGGCTAAGTTTTTCTTTTCTTTTTTTAAGTTTACTTATTTATTCTGAGAGAGTGAGCGAGCAAGCATGCACACATGCACAAGTGGGGGAAGGGCAGAGAGATAGAGAGACCGAATCCCAAGCAGGGTCTGCACTTTTAGCACAAAGCCCGATGTGGGATTTGAACTCATGAACCCATTAGATCAGTACCTGAGCCCAGATCAAGAGTCAGATGACTGGGGAGCCTGGGTGGCTCAGTCGGTTAAGTGTCTGACTTCGGCTCAGGTCATGATCTCATGGTTCATGGGTTTGAGCCCCATGTCAGGCTTTGTGTGCTGACAGCTAGCTCAGAGCCTGGAGCCTGTTTCAGATTCTGTATCTCCCTCTGTCTCTGACCCTCCCCTGTTCATGCTGTCTCTCTCTCTCTCAGAAATAAATAAAACATAAAAAAAAAGTGTTAGATGATTAACTGACTGCTCTACTCAGGTGTCCTGAGCTATAATTTTTGTAACAACTCAGTCATTGCCTGTTGTTAAGACAGGCACTGAGATAACATGAACTTTACTGGACATGGAAGTTCTTCATGAGGGAGAATCTGACTTACAGTTTGATAGCAAAAGTATTGACGATGGTGGTGGTGTGATGACAACAATGATCACATTTATAGGAAATACTCAGACATTTTGATTTCTGGCACTTAACACTGAAAGGGTAAATTACTAGAAACACAGAATGATCTAATTCTTTCCCTACTCACTTTATTTTCAAATAACATCTCTGAGCATTTGGGGAAATCCCTCTGACATTCCAGTGATGGTGATGCTTCCGTGGCACAATACAATGACATTTGAGTACAGCTGTCACAGTCCTTCTTTTCCAGTGAGATATTCTTCCTGTATGACTTTATGCCTAACTCCCAGTGAAATATTTACCTCAGGGCAGTTCCCAGCAAATTCCTAAAACTTTTCTCAGCCTTGGCCATTATGAAATTTTTCAACATCTTGGGTGTGCCCTCTATTTGCTCAAATCTCGGAGGCCCAGCATGGCCTGTGATTAGCTCTTCCTCCTCACAAAGTCAGCTGCTCCTCCCTACTCCTCAGAAAGGCAGAGAATGATGCTCCGGTGAGGTATTCTTTTTTTTTTTTTTTTAATTATTTCTAGGGGGGAGAGAGAGAGAGAGAGAGACAGACAGACAGCGTGAGCAGGGGACGGTCAGAGAGAGAGGGAGTCACAGACTGAAACAGGCTCCAGGCTTTGAGCTGGCAGTCAGCACAGAGCCCGACATGGGGCTCGAACCCATGAACTGCGAGATCATGACCTAAGCGAAAGTCGGACGCTTAACCGACTAAGCCACCCAGGCGCCCCCGGTGAGGTATTCTGATGGACACTGTTTAATACTTTTTTCCTGGTTTTTCAGCCTATCACCCTGGAGAGTCCTTGGGGAGGCCCTAGTATGGTTTTGGTCTCCTCGTGACTCAGTTATGACATTCCTTCTAAGGATGTGAGTTTGGTTGCCGGGCACCCAGAGCCCCATGGGGAGGTCTCACTGAGATTGCTGGTACACTTACTGGGCAGGTGCACCTTCCTAATTGGGATCATCTTGTTTCCAAAACACTAGACAGGATGATCCATTTGCTTAACCCTGGCTTTGGCTCCCTTTGGACTTACAAAATCAAGGGACATCTCCTTACCAGAGCTCCCCATGAGGAGACAACCCCCCCCCCCACGCCTGTTATTCTCAGCCTTGTCTCCTGCTAATCTACCCACCCATCCACCCACACACTCACTCTTCTGTACCTTTCCCATATATTCTATTCTCTGCTCCAAAGCACCTCTCCTTGTCTGTGCTATAAATTCCTCATCCTTCAAAATGTCAGAAGATGTCATGTCTATGACACATTTCTAGATTTTCCTGGTAGGGCTGATCTCTCCTTTTTTTTTTTTTTAAGTAAACTCTACACCCAATATGGGTTCAAACCCACCACCTGAGTTCAAAAGTCACAGGTTCTAGGTGCCTGGCTGGCTCAGTAAGTAGAGCATGCAATTCTTGATCTTAGGGTCATGGGTTCAGGGTCATGGGTTCAAGCCCCATATGGGGCACAGAGCTCACTTAAAAAAAAAAAAAAAAGTCACATGCTCTACTGAGCCAGCCAGGTATCCCTCACCTTCCTTTCTCTATACAGGCTCTCATTACAACCCTTGTCACATTCTATTGTAATGATCTGTTTACACTGCTGTCTTTCTCACTAAGCTGTGAGACTTTTAAGGGAAGAATCTCCTACATCTTTGAATCCCCAGAATCCAGTACTAGGAAGATGGTTTTGAGGGGAGCTTGGCTTTTTGTGGGGCTTGAGTTGGATGACTGAGGGGAGAGTGATATGGGAAGATGCTATCTATCTTACCCATCTTCTTTCCTTCATCTGCAGGCATCTTTCTGTGCCACGTGATCTTTCCCTGGTCTGGTGATACCACTGGTCAGCTGGCTAACACTTGCTGAGCCTCCAGTAGAACACAGAGACTTACCTCAACAAATGTGATGTTGGGTTGGGGTCAGGTTAACTCATGCAAATGATTTAACAGTTAAAGTGCAAGCAAGTCTGTCACATTTGTAGCATTTAAGGACTGAGGAGCTACAGAGAAACAGAGCCACTAAAATGGAGGTGGTCTGGCCAAAATAGGTACATTTAAAGCCAGGTTTTGGGGTGCTTGGGTGGCCCAGTCAGTTGAGTGTCCAATTTTTAATTTCAGCTCAGGTCATGATCCCAGGGTTGTAGGATTGAGCCCTGAGCGGGACCATATTCAGCATGGAGCCTGCTAGAGATTCTCTCTCTCTCTCTCTCTTTCTCTCTCTCTCTCTCTTTCTCTCTCCCTCTCTTTCCCTGCTCCCCTCCACCTCTGTCTTGCTTGTGCACACTCACTTCCTGTCTCCCTCTAAAGAAAAATGTCAGGTTTAGAAGGTCAGGTATGCCAAAGGACCAAGAGAGGGTGGGTGAGTGGGTGGGGAAACTGGGAACAGCACGTAGAGACAAACCGGTGGGGTTGGCTTTCTCTGTTCTGCAAGAGCCTCCCATGCCTCTGCTCACCAGTGATTCAACAAGTCAAGCAAAATGGAGGACCACAGTATGAGATACTGCATCTGTCTATGCTGAATAGGATTCTCTAGCGTTAAGGAAAGGAAGCCTAATTCAGCCTAAATTAATAGGGATGACTGCTGGTTCTGTTATTCATCAGCTGCTTGACGTCCCTTACGACAAGACACAATACTGCCTCTGCTTGATGAAGCTGGACTGGAACCCAATGGAATCTCTCTGTTCTTGCTGCATGCCCTGGTAGACCAAAACTTGCTCTTTCTTGGACCCTGAGGGAATGAGATCGAATGACCTGTTCCTTTCCTTTATTCTGGGCATTTTCCTTCTAATGGGGATCTGGGGAACAAACAATGGGAAAGCTAAGAGTTGGCCCAGTCCAGCTTTGTTTCTGAGTGGGACCATTGTAGATGGATTGACCTGGGCACAAGTGGAGGGGGCTGGAGTTAGGGGAAGGATGTTCATTCTCCCTTGAGGAGGAAATATGAAGATTTCCTCAGCAACTGTAGCCTATACTCTAGCTAACCATAGTCCTTAGAAAGCCTGTAATATTCATTTCCAAACTAAAACCTGGAGGCATGCAATCTTATCAGGAAGACCCATTACCAAAAAAAAAAAAAGGTTTCATCGAATAGTACTTTATGATTTTACAAAACATTTCAAAGACATTTTCTCTGTTGCAGGAGAGAGGGCATGGTACTTTCTGTTTTATAGATGCAAAAGCCAGTTCGGATTTAGTTAACCTTTTTAAAGGAACTTATAGGAAGAAAAGGGCCAGAATCTAAGGTTTATCACCCCAAATCCCAAACTCTTCCCACTAAGTGGTGTACCCTAAATTATACTGGTAACAGCAGTCCTGAGATGATTATAGAAAAATATTTAAATACAAAAAATTTAATATATATTTTTAATATAATATATATTTAAATTTTTAAATTTTGATGTAATTTAAAAAAATAACTCATATCTAAGCTTATTTCAGAGATATTACTACTTAGGATGAGGCTGAAATAAATGATATATACAGAAGGTACAAATAAGCAAATATGTGCAAATATAATTACAAATTTAAAAAAATTTAATGTTTGAGAGAGAGAGAGAGCACACATATGCACAGGAGCAAGGGAGGGGCAGTGAGAGAGAGAGAGAGAGGGGGAGAGGGATTCCCAAGCAGGCTCTGTGCTATCTGTGCACAGCCCAATGTAGGGTTCTAATTCAAGAACCATGAGATCATAACCTGAGGCAAAATCAAGAGGCAGACGCTTAACCGACTGAGTCACCTAGGTGCCCTGGAAATGTAATTTCAATAACCGAATTCGGGAACAACTGAAATATAACATGCTTCCATCCTGAGTTTCCACTTGACAGTTTATACGATAATTATTATGATATCAGAAATACTGAAGGATGGTTTCAGTGAGAAAAAAAATCAGTAATAAATATGTGAATGACATTTTAAGTTCTCAAAGAACCTAAAGCATTTGTAAGAAAGATTACAGGAGGTGACATTTGATCCTTGTATGTGTTTCTGAGTAACAGTAACCGTTTGCTTTATTAGAAACACGTCTTTCAAAATTGCCATTAAGGGAGTAAAAGATATTTCTGAAGACTTGGGAAATAGAGAACATGTTTTTCTTATTTTAACACTTAAATTGTAGTGATAATTTGATAGATATTTTGTAGTGATAATTTGATAGATATTTTAATATTTTGAATTAAAATTCAATAGCCAATTCCTGCTATGGCCAGAAAGTTTTAGATGCTAATGTAGCTCTACATGAATTTCTAAAAGTTCAACTGAAGTCATTCAACATGGTCGACAATTCACATTGGGTTGATGGGTTGCTACTACCAGCCCTGGAATTCTGACTAGTGACACTCCATGGCTTTGATAGGGAAGTCCTTTATTTTATTTTATTTTTTTAAAAATATTTTTTATTTATTTCTAGGAGAGAGAGAGACAGCGTGAGCAGGGCAGGGTCAGAGAGAGAGGGAGTCACAGACCGAAAGAGGCTCCAGGCTCTGAGCTGGCAGTCAGCACAGAGCCCGACGCGGGGCTCGAACCCACGAACCGCGAGATCATGACCTAAGTGAAAGTCGGACGCTTAACCAACTAAGCCACCCAGGCTCCCCTGATAGGGAAGCCCTTTAAATGATTCCTCAGAATGTAATACTTGGAATATCTGAAGGGGGGTTAGTTTTGAGCCTATCTGGAGAATGCAGTGACAATTCAGGCCTGTTGAACTGCTTGGGAAGGCATTTTGGCCCCTGCCTCAGACACGGCCTTAGAAGGGACATGGGGTGTCGGGGATCCTGCATCTTGGACAACCTGTCGGATTTATTTTCCGATTTCTGAAAGGTGAAAAAGCCTGGAGAAGCTGCCTCCTTTCCTCCATCTCTTCCCCTGTAGCTCTTGACTCTACAAACTCAGAGCACAGAACCATCAGTGGGGCATGGAAGGCAGCACCCCATATACTCCCCAGGACATTTCCAGCGGCCAGGTTAGTAGTGGCCCAAGAGGTCACCAAGGATCTCCTGTCCAGGCAGCCCCTCTGGGACCTTCCACCAAGCAGAAGTTGGCAACCCTCCAGGATGGGCGTTCTGAGGTGGTGTTCTGTAGCCAAAACAAAAAGTGCACACAGATACATACAGAGAAAGGGTCTTGTTTCTCTTAAGTCACTTTGGTGCAGAGGTTAGGAATATGGGCTTTGGGGTCAGCTACACCTTGAACCCAAGCTTTGCCTTTTCCTAGCTATGTGGGATCCGTAGCAAACAATGTTACTTTTCTGAGCCTCAGTTTCTTCACCTGTAATATGGGGATGACAATACCTCCCTTAGAGAACTGTTTTGAGAATTACATAATGTATGCAACAGCCTGTCCTGCAACAGGCTCTCAGTACGTGGGAGCTGCCATTGCTGCCACCATGACCATTCCTGTCACCGCTGCTGTGACTGTCCTTTCTGAACCTGCTGCCACTAGTGCAGCCAATGCTGTCACCTCGACCTGATGGTGACTGCCACTACCACAATCATTGTTATTCCTGCCACTGTTACTGTTGGCTGGAGATGATTTTTTTTTTCATGGTACCATTGCTGTCATTCATTTTATTTATATATAAGCATATATATAGTATAAATATATATGCATATATGTTATATATGTTATACATATATATGCATATATATATATATATTTTACAAATAGTTTATTGTCAAATTAGTTTCCACATAACACCCAGTGCTCATCCCCACAAGTGTCCTCCT
>NW_024081110.1:28562-83070 GCF_003009895.1 Hyaena hyaena | reverse complement strand
CTCTCTCTTTCTCTCTCTCTCTCTCTCCTAGAAATAAATAAAACATTAAAAAAATTAAAAAAAAAAAAAGAATACTGGCAAAGGCAAATGGCCCAATGCATTTATATAAAAAGGAGGAAATTCCCCAGAATGTGGAAACTGAGTGAATGTAAAATGAATAGACATCATTAACATTTTGCTTTTTAAAAAGGAAGCATGAAATCACTTAGCATTAGCCCTGCATGGAAAATAGAATCATTTGTGTTATATTCCAGTAAGGTTGTTTGGGGACTTTACCACGTTTTAGGAGGCTGGAGGAGAAAAGAAGAGATAGTGGAAGGCTTGCGAGATGAACTTGGCTGGGAAGACAGAGGTGGCTGGACAGGAGGAAGGAGAGCAGAGGTGAATGTTCGGGTCAATTATCTTAATATGTGACCAGTCCTGTGTTGTCTGCTTGCCCAGATGGAGGGTCTCAGTGGACCAGAGCCATCCTTATTTCACAAACGGAGAGGGGAGATCAAAGGTGCCTTCGTTTTGAAAATTCTTCTCAGAGCCCATGAAATGTAGGCTGCAAGATGTATCTTTAAAAATATTCAGGCAGGATGACCAGACAGGGACAGACAAGTCTTTACTTTAAACTATCTTTTGACAAGGAAGTTTAGAAAAACCTGGCCAAGTATGCCACATGGAAAGCTACCTACTGAAGTGAAACACTTGGATTTATAAGTGTATTGCAATCTACAGGAGTTTCCACATTTGCTAGCTCATTAGAGGTTGCACTTAATTTTCTGGATTTTTTAAATAGCTTTATCAAGGTATAATTTGCATACCATAAGATTCACCCACTGTTACGTGTACAATGAATGGGTTGATATTTAATATAGAGGTTTGCAACTATCACCTCCCTCTTAGATTTAAAAAAAATTTTTTTTAATGTTTTATTTATTTCTGAGAGAGAGAGAGAGAGCGTGAGCAGGGGAGGTCAGAGAGGGAGGGAGATACAGAATGTGAAACAGGCTCCAGGCTCTGAGCTGGCTGTCAGCACAGAGCCTGACATGGGGCTTGAACCCACGAACTGTGAGATCATGGCCTGAGCCGAAGTCAGATGCTTAACCGACTGAGCCACCCAGGCTCCCCTGATTTTTTTAAGCCAGAAATCTTGAAAATAGTTTTATTTTTAACACTGAGTTAAACATGTAAACATTTTTATTTAATTTAGAATATTTTATGTCATATTTAAGCTGGTATTGCCTATGAGAAAAACACAGAGTGGAAGTCATTTTAAAGCAGCTTATAGCTAAGAGCAATAATATTAAACTGCTATTTTGTACTCTGTCGGCTCATTCTTTCTTTGGAAAACACATCTAAATAAACTAACATTAATTCAAAGTCCCTTTAAACTTTAAGATATAATAAAATATAACTGATGAACAATGATGAAATAACTGGTGAAAAGATTTTCTTTCAATTCTGAAGGGAACAAAAAGTCAGTATGATATGAAATGTTAAAAGTACAGTGAATAATTTCTTTTTAGCACTGTCAGAAACTTAGAAACTAGTTTGCTAAATAGTATTTACTAAATGTATATTGTATACCTATTTCTGTCCAAGATGCTGTGGGGAGGTATGTGATTCAGCAGACAGAATTCTTTACTCTCTACGGTGATGATGAGAAAGTTCCCTACTTTCTTTTCATTCAGGTCCACTAACCTGAAATTAAAAAAAAAAAAAAAAAAAAAAGAATTTGTAGAAACTGTTGATTTATATTTTTTAATACAATAAAAATTCCATTTGCCTGCTTTCAATACAAAAAGATTTATAAAATTCCTTAATAAGTACAACAAAAAATTCAAAGAATGCTCTGAACTTTTCTTGCTATAATCAGTTAAAGGAGAGAAGGCAATGGATGGATGGTGGTGGGATAAAGAGAGATAAAGAATAAGAGGAAAGAAAAAAGAGAGAATCAAAATGAGATAAAAGAGGGAACAAGTAAGAATTCAGGGAAAGGAAAAACAAGGAAGTAACAGGAAAGCCATACATAGAGTACACACATACAGATCCAAACACACAAAAAAAGAGAAACACTCTACAAGGAAAAAAAGAGAGAAGATGTCCAAGGAGTAAAACCATCCTTTCATGGCCTGTATTTGGATCTTGCTATTAAAGACACTGAAAGCCATGGTGTGTTTGTGCAACCACAGGTGTAAGTGAGAACAGGACACTGGGAACCTGTCCTTCGAGGGAGATGAAACGGGGCTCAGGGCGAGATACGGCCTCTTTGCCAAAGGCTCCCAGCGTAGCTCGGAGAGTTTCCAATCTACGCTGGGAGATAGAATGAAAGATGACTAATAAAACAGAACGGGTGTGCGGTGATCAGAGCAGAGAAGTCTTTCTGGGGCAGGGCAGAATTGGGAAGGAGGGCGCCATGTGGGGAATGAGGCAGGGAGTGCTGGGAAGGCACACAGATACTCTCTGCTCTTTCCTCATCAGTTTCTACTCAGGAAAGAAAAAAAAGTACATGACTAAGAACAACATACTAATGTGAACTAACCAAATTCACATTTTGTTTGTGACGGAATACTTTGAAGGCTCTGTCCAGTTTTGGTCATTGGCCTGGGGTTCACCGTGACCCAAGTGAAACCACATTGATATGAAACCACAAGAAATGAACACAGATGCCAACTATGTTCATATCTTTATTTATCAAGCTCGCCCTGAATTCTGGTTGGGGCTCTATCACCACCTTGGCTTTGAGTGAGCTCGGGTAGCTCCTAAACCTTTTTTGAGTCTCAGTGTATTAAGCTATAAACTTAAAGGATTTAACCAGAAGATTTCTGAGATTTTATCCAACTAAAAGAATTATGTTTTTAACTGAAATTGAGCAAAAAAAAATTCTTGAGAATATAAATCAGAATATAAATATTTTGATTAAAATATCCCTAAGAACATGCTATAAATTAAGGTTGAAGCAAACAACTTTAAAAATTCATCAGATTTAACCTACATATACAATGTCTTATCCTCTAGTACTGAACCATTTGTCACTAAAACTATGTGAAATAGGATCTATCATCACCAGCATGGTATTGCCTTGATTTAAATGTTTAGAAATCTGCAATTTGTTGTGAATCATATCAACCTTGAAGTCCTCATAGGCAGACTCTCAGCTTGTTAAAGAATTTGACTTTCTAAAGTCAAAACTATGGCATATAATTCTAAAAATATTAAATGAACAAGGAGATAAAGGGGGAAATGTAATAATTATGCATCTCACAAGTAGGGTTGTGTTCCTTCATCTTTCATTTTCACTAGACATCACTCGGTTCTAATTTTCGTATTCCTGCTTACAAATAAAGAGGAAAAGGCTGTGGGTGGTGGGACATGGGTGTGGGATGGTACATTGTTGTCTATTAGTGGAATCAACCCTTTCAGCTGACAAAGACAACAACCAAATCTTTAGATGGTTTATTTGATCTGCGTGAAAGAGTGGCAGTGGGATTTCTGGCACTTGAATAAGCGGAAACAATATTTTTGGCTAGAGAGACTTCTGAGTTCTCTCAGGGAGTCTTCTAGAAGGCCATCTGGCCCAAGCAGTATTTCTTTTGTAAAGCCCTGCATTTGGAAACACAAATGAAAGGTGTATGAGCCGCAATCAGATACCTATGAAAATAATTTGCTTTCAGTATGTGGAGGGAGGGGGGATTATTCTTTGTAATTCTCTAGATGAAAAGACTTACATGAGGAAAAAAAAAGTCTGTCTGTATTAAGATATAAATTCCCAATTTATATTCCAGCAGAGGGTTTGCTTATTAAAGTAAACTTATTAATTTGCATTATTGTTTTCTTGCGAGTGAAATTAGAATGTTTCACTGATGTTTACAGTTATTATGTCAAATAGCAACCTTGTTTTTGACCTTTATAATTGTTAACTGAACCTAGATTTTAGACAGGAACATTTCCCTTTCCTTGGTTTTTAGCCAGCTTGCGAAGCTGTAACAAATGAAAAATAACGAAAAAGTTAAACGAAATCCTTCTGAAACCAAATGAAGCACCTATGATAATGATATGAGTAAAACTGAAAGTGATGCACAGCCGTATTTGTGGTAGGATACTGCAGAAACAGGAATATTCTAGCAAAGTATCTTTAAAATCTATCACATGTAATACACTTTGCTATTCTTTCACATTTTCTGTTAGAGTCTCTATTTATAAAGAAATGATGAATTCTTATATTAAGATATCCTAGGATTACCTATCAATCATTTCCTTTAGCTGTCATTTTTGCCCAAGAAGATACGAATTCAAAAAGAGAAAAAATTTAGCACTGAGTTTATAATAGAGATATGAAAAGTATGCTCCATCATAACAGATGAATGTATATATATTGCATAAATATTTATACTTAACATGTAAGTTATATAATATATAACATGACATAAACTTAATATTTGCTTGAGATGTTTTCATTTCAGTTATCCAATTTTCATACTATATACAATTTTTAGTTGATAAAAAAATTTTTTAATAAGCAATTCTAAATTCAGTTCTGAATGGAGAATTTTCAAATAGAGGAATTGCCATTGTTATGGAAAAAATGACATCAGAAATAAAATTAACCTTTAAGAAAATCCTTTATAAATTTAAAATAAATCACGTGGAAAGTAATTTATCCTGGCTACAGTTTCTATCAAATTATTTGAAGTTAAAATAATTAATGACATGACGGTTGTATCTCAAAATATATTTTTCTGGAAGGATGGGAGAAAGACTCAAGTTTGATTCATATTGAGGATATATGTCTCACAACTCATGTCAGTAAGTTAGACATATTTTAGCTTATGGGAATTAAAATAGAAGCATAGAGTATTCTGAAATGTTTAAGCTTTTTCCAACAGATTTTAATAAGAGAAGATGAATGTGAGTCCCTAAGGTCAATCTATAGCCTAATTCTTATTAGTGGGGACTGTTTTGCCAGGGAAAATTCTTTAGAAGCCTGTAAATATCTATAGTTTCCTGAAACAAAGCAGTCACTAGTATTATTACCCCAAATGGTACCATTATGCCAAATGGTGACAGATTATATGAGCAGATTATTATTTTTTAATGTATTTTTTATCTGACATTAGACTAAGGGGACATCAGACTGTAATTCATAAGAACCTCTAATTAAAATAAAACAACAAAAAATTCTGTGACACCAAATCAAACACTAACTCCAGTGATCTAAGTATTTCCACAAATTTTGTTATTTGGAAGGGATGGGAGAAAAGGTCGAACTTATCTTTTTGATAATAATTATTATAGTTATGGAACAAGAATAATTATTGTTACTATAGCAAACACAAATGGCCCAGCATTACCTGTGAACTTTAGCTAGGACTTTGGTCTCTGGGCAGAATAGAATTTAAATATAATTTATCAGAAGTAGAGCAAAGCAAAAATATATAATTTGGCTTTCTTGGGTCATTTCTACTTAAAAACATTACTTGAATGAAATTTTCATCAGAGCAGGGGAAAAAAGTCTTTTGGAAATTTATAACTGTCTCACTAGGACACAAACTATCAGTTTCTCGTAGCTGAAAGAGTCACCTGTGCTTTGGACAAAATATCCAAGGGTATATGTTTTCATCAGTGGATCACGCTCAAAATAAAACAGATTAGATGTTTGTTGGAAGCAATACTTTATACAATTGAGCAACCTATTTATACTGAATCTTTAGAAACAGATTGCACATTATTTAAACCCTAAGACCCTTCAAGACCCAGAGTCACCTACCTGCAGACCCAATTTTTGTGACCAGCCAATTTATAGGCAAAGTGAAAGAAACATGCGAACAGGATAAAATAACCATATGTCCCCACTGGAAGCCCCATTACTTGAATCATTTAAACCTTGCTGGACAAAGCACCAGGAGAATTTGCTGTAGGAAACAAACCTACAGCAATGGGGCAGGGAGGAAATGACCTAATAGTAAGTCTCCCTTCTGCTCTCATTTCTGTGGTTTTGTGTTAAGAAAAGCTGTCCTGTCACACTGTTGTGAAAGCTTATACTCCAACAAGAGAGCATTTCTTATTAAAAAAAAGAAAAAGAAAGAAAAAGAATGAAAAGCCAGTTCAGAATTTAACATTTAAGTTGCCACCATCAAAAGGCAAGGACACTTTGGGACAATTCTGTTTGGGAATAACACTTTTAAGATAAAATAGAAAAGTGTTGTTTTTGCTTTCATTCAAGAACTTACATGCCAGCAAGAGTATGTTTCTAGTTTGAATTTTGCCTGTTGGCTACCGAAATTTAGGGTGACCTCTTCCATACTCCTAGCCGCTTACAATGCCAGTGGCATCCTTTGATATGATCCAACGTGAAAACCAGGGCAGACTGTGAATAGAGGCCGTGTTGACCCAGACTGGAACTCTGCTTGGTCTGCCATTTTGATGACCCATATTTTGCCTCAGTTTATTATTTTAGTAGGAAGTATTTATCACATGCATATCCTGAGCTGGCAGAAGAAACACACAGAGAGGTGTAGAACATTCAGTGAGTGTCTGCAATAGGCACAGGCAGGAGAGGGGAGTGGATGGAGTTATCTACATGTATGAATGGAAAAGCACATGGCTCTTTTCTTAGGTGAATATTTATGTGTATTCATGGAGCACCTGGGTTTTGGAGTCAAGATATAGAAATGAACATAAAACGCAATGTCAGCTTCAAAATATTTTTCTATAGACTGCAGTGTTTCTCCGATAGCCACTCCTGATTTGAAATCAAAGAACACTATCGATCCTGAAATTGGTGTCAGTCCAAATGGCATGTTTCTAATATCACACATTTTGCCTTTGGATTTTAAGTGCAGGTTTGTGCACCGATGAGCCTGTGAGTGTGTGAGGGCGAATGTGTGTGCAAGGTCAGAGCTGAAGGCAGGTATCCATAATGAGAGGGAGGGAGTGACCCACTTAATACTGTTACCCTCATTTCCAAGTCCAGGGATTTTTAGGTGTTTTTACTGCCAGTGAAAAGTGTTAAGTGGTACCTCTCACACTGATGTCATCAGTTCACCACCCAGAGCCAGTTTTATCTTTTTTTTTTTTTTTTTTGTAAGGGGGACTGTTTAAGATTTAGAACATTGGTAATGTTTCAACATTCTTTCTCCCCTAAGTACTTTTGTGTCGTAGGTATTAATACTCCACTTCTTACGTAAGTAACAAGGCCGAGTTCAGATATTACCTCTAGGATAGATTTATAAATGCAACTTTCCCCCCATTCTCTTAAAAAGAGTCAAACGGTATTACTGCAAATAACCTTTAAGATAATTAACTGACAATGCTGCAAGTAGCATAAAATCTTCCTTCAGGCGACACCTAATTTAAGTGTTACTGGCACAAAGTGGAGACAGATTGCGCATCACCACTGCAATATTTACATAGCAGAAACCCACAGAGCAGGAAACGCGAGGCTCAATGATGCACTAAATTAGGAACAACCGTACTCCAGCGTTAATTTGCTCTCCATTCTATCCAAATCTCAGGTCCAGAAATTGGTACAGACACATATACAACCTCCCACTCTTAAATGACTCAACCGGAGGTGATTTTGGTACATTTTTCCCCCAAAATTAAAATAACTTGGAATTTATTTCTTCTCTCCACAAGGACCATTTGATCAAACTGTGTTTATTTCATTACAACTTGCTCTCACTTTGATCTAAAATTATTTTCCTATGACTGCTGCATTGGAGTCTGTAGAGAAAAACTAAACAGACTTCTATTTTCTCAATGGCTGCCAATATAGTTTATGAAAAGAATAAACGATAGAGAGACTTGAGGGCCAGTTAGTGAAATATTCAGAAACATGGAAGGGCAAATATGCCTGAAGTGAATTTCTCACTGTCCCCACTCCCCCATAACTTACCCCTCACGATGCAATGGTTTTTGAAACGACTCAAATGATATATTTTTTATATTTTTCCCCATGGTATTTTAAACACCAGTTTCACCCATGGTATTAACAAAACGTTTACCTTTCCTAATTGTTGATGTTCTTTAAAGGCAGCGATCAGTTCTTCAGCCCACTTAATTTTTTCAGCGGAAGGAGAAAACTGCTCCTGCACCAGGGCAATCTGGTTAGGGTGTATCACCTGCTTACCTACAAGAAGATTAATAACATCGGAACACAAAACAACAAACAGATGTTCAAACAAAATGTCTCAACCAGGAAAGTCTCCTAATGCCTCACAGACTGTATGCAGAATAACTAATATTTTAGAACTTTTTAAAAAGAAAGGGCCTGCAATCTGGCAGGCTCTTCCAGAATACCACATAAGAAACCTAGAAGAATGGGAATAATTATGTTTCTGATCCTATAGAAATGCCACCTTAGCGCAGATAATCTCTAATTTTTAGTTACAGGTGGGTAGACTGGCAGCTTGTTGGCTAATCCTTTGGCAGAAACTTTAAAGGATAATATCTGCAAATCAGAGTGATTATTTTGAGCTAAAGTATAAAAAAATTATATGTTAACTCTTTCAAATTTTACAGGTTGCCTTTTGCTTATTTTGTACCATTATCCCACCTGCCACGATTTCTTTTAGGAGCAGTCTGCTGGTTTTCATAAAGCTTAAAGAAGCAGATGTTACAACTATATTAATATCAAGTAGATATTAATATAAAATAGCTGCTTACAATAATGTAATATGTTTAATTTTCTTTCTTTTCGATGAATACAGTGTGCCACTTCTAACCACCAACAAAAAAATTAGATTTCAGGGAAAAATTTTTATTTAGTACAGTGACACAGAAGGCAGATTTGAACACAGTGGTGTGGTCTCTAGAATACTCCATTTTAAAATGTTTAAGTAAAAAAGTTACAGAAAGTTTCTCTATCCAAAAACATAACCAGATTTTTCCTTTTTCCTTATAGAATGAAGACTCAATATTTCCCTCTCTTATTGATATTTAGATATTTTGATTATTAGCTCTGTAGTGATAGCTTTAAAAAAGCTTTCTGCTTCTTTCATAAATTTTAAGGATTTTAGGTAAAAACATTACACAAATATAAGGCTCACACGGTCCTATGAAATCACAAAGTCATTAAAAGAAACAATCTAACAATCAGGGAAGTATGCAATTGAATTGAATCAGGTTGTTAATAAAATACAACATAATTTAATGTTATAATAATGAGATTATATTTTATTACATGATAAAATTATGGACATACTTGATTCTTTAAAAATGAATGTGCACTTAATGATAATTTGCTCTCCTAAATATATTTGTCCATATATTGGTTTGCTTTCGAAATAGTTGTTTTAACATTGAGGCAGTACAAATTAAACCCTTGATGTTTTTAAAAATGGTCAATTCCTGTTATTCTCATTATTCTATTGAATAGGAAAGTAACCAACATTTGTAAAAAAATTTTTAGTATTTCATGGAAAAGAGTTTAAATGAATAAATATAACAGTATCTTCTCTTACAGTAGCATAATTAGAACTCTCTCACATTGTTATTTCATTCTTATCTGCCAGCACACTAATAAAACATTAAAACCCTATACAAATAAGCTAAATTATTTGAGGAATCGTGCTCACTTCAGCACCATATATACTAAAACTGAGAATTTCAGGGAACAGATAATATCAGTGATGATAAATGAGAGTTTTTTTAATAATAGGTATTGCAGTTATATTTAAGTAATCTAATCATTGTTACCATATTATCAATAAAGGATGTAAGCTCTGGTAGTCATTTTGTACTAATTGTTAGTCCTGAATTTTATAATTTATGTACATAATTTACATGGATGTGTAAAAAGCTAGATTTCACAGGAACTTCTTGGTAGAGACACTACGACTTGAGGAGAAAAACATAAACTATTTAGAAATACTCTGAAATCACGGATGGCTTACAAGTACCCATCCTTAGGTAATGGGGCTAATTTTCAGCTATGTGTTCAGTTTCAGAAATTTATGAACATCCATCTATCTTTTGTCGGTTCTTACATATCCCAACAACGGAACGTCAGACTTCAATGTCATGTGGGAGTGAAGCAAATATTTTATACAGAAGAGCTGTTATTGGCAAGTTACTGAGGGTGCAAAATTGGAAGACATTAAAATTTATGACCATGAAATCCTTTTTACAGTACCACTTGATATATCGTGCTTTAAATCAATACCTGTCAAGTCTTTTAGGTGACTATATGATGGTGTCATTTTTGTCTTCTACAAAAGACTGCAAAAAAGAAGAAAACCTACCGTGCTTCATATTTATAATCTTTCTTCTCAGCATGCAGGACTGGAATACCTGTGATGACTAAGTCAGCTGTTGAAGCTTTATTCCATGATTTATTTTTGGTTTCTTTTTATAAAAATAATTCCTAATGTTAATAGCCACTTATAGAGCCAACACATTGTTTTAAAACCAATCTGCATGGACTGTGGCCCAGTGAAATAATAACTGCAAAAAAGAAACTATAACCCACTGTTTTGTGCATGGCTAACTTTTAAAAAACTACAACTCGTTAAAAATACATATATAATTTTGAAGAGTACAGAAAATCCTTATAGCACAGACGGAGTGTTCCTTATCACTGTTAGGGATAACAGAATACTTTCACTTGATTTGAAAACTTTCAACCACTTGCTTCAGATAGGGTGTGTATTTCTCCTTCCTCCTGTCCCTCCTTCCTTCCTCGCTGTCCTCCCTTCCTGTGCAAAGCCCAAGTTATGGCAATTAAACTACAAATAATTAGGACAAACAGATCACAACTCGGTCTAAAATACTCAAAGGCCTTATTGTTTAAAAATACTACAAGTAATCTCATATCTTATTATCAGACTAATTACCTTTTATTGGTATGTAGAAATATAATTGGGACAACAAAGCCCTTCCTTCTAAAAATTGCAAAATGGTTCTGAAGTGTAGCTCCCTACTTTACTGACTTGTTCACTTGCATATATAATGGGCATGTACCCTCTGTGCCTCCTCATTCTCCCCCCGCTTCCATTTTTGTGTGTGTGTGATTTAATACTCCCTGTTGTTGAGAAACAATAGTGCCAAGCCCGTAAGCTCCTCATGCTGAGTTGGGCACAGTCTAGAAATTTAAATCTGATTTGAAGTAACTTGTCTTCTGCGATTGAATTAGGGACCAATTTAATTCAGTCCTGTTTCTTGGAGAAATTCTCAAACTCTTTTATAAGTTCAGGAGCAAACATTTACCCCAAAGGTAGCTGAGGACACTCAGGTTATACTGTGTGATGGTGACACAGGCCAGCATTAATTCAGTGTTTTCAACAAAATTTTTTTTATTGAATTAGTGCCCATTTCACAGCAACATCTGGCTGCTTGGCAGCCAGTGCTACACATTTTAGACCAACAACATCGAGGTCTATTAGATAGATTTCATGGAGCGTTTCTCCAACTTTTCCATTTGGGCTATTCCTAACTGGTCATTGGAAAGAGGCAGGTATAACACACCACAGAGACGAGGACAACCTCAGGGCTGGGATGGAGGGACTCTTTCTTTCTTGGTCACTATTAAATGTAGGGAGAATTCATTTAGTAATAGTTCAGATGATTAGAAACTATTTCTCTAGAAGAGATCACATTTATTTATTAAACAAATCTGGCGGGTGGAATCACATTTTATTTTGACTCTTCATGTTAAAACCATAAAAATAAATGTCAGAGCTTTATTTCAATTTAATGTTAACATTAACATTGCTTCTTAAGTTGTTTAATTTTATTTGGGGTTAAAGCACCATCCATTAGGAGACTTTTTACATTTAAGGTCCCTGTATGAAATATTTCTCTCCATAATTCCTAACTGGATGCACTTCAAAAATATTTATAAAAAGGACAGCAAGGATATTAGTCTCTTTTCCTCTTTATTTGGGTTCATTTCAGATCATATCTTAGAACATGCAGCAGCAGAAGAAATAAGAATAAAGAGCTTATGGGTGTCTCTTATACACGGTTGCGTGTGTGTGTTTGAGTGAACACAACTGCAGATGTGTGTTTGTGTGTAGAATCCTATTGTGGTTTCAAAAAAAATGGATTTCTATTGCAAAATCACAATTTTCGATTGCTCCCCAGACTCCTGGGGATCTGAGTGATCAGACCCAGCAATCAAGAGATATCTGCCTGCGCTCCAGGATGGGATTGCAGGGGACCCCTGATCTGAGTGCCAGCCAATGCCCGTAGGTGTCGCCAGGTGCAGAGACACGTACTGGGAGGTGGGAGGGAAGGAAGGGGCTGGAAGTGGAAGGAGAATATAAAAGTAGTTATGAGTAAAAAAAAAAAATCAAAGCAGAGATCACCAATGTTTTTTTTTTTCAGAAATGAATATTTTGAACCTTGGAGGAAACGTTCCTTCTACCCACCAACCCAAGTTCTTATGGCAGTTCCCTCAAAAACACTTCTATAATAGCTTCATTCCTCCTTGAGGGTCAGCAAAAACAAAATACCTAAGAGAAAAAATCGTAACTAACGTAAAGAGAAAATAAAACGAGTGCTTCGGTTTTTGACTTGTGGAGCCAAAGGAAGCCACAGCCATTTCTTCAGCAGGGTCTTGCCCTTGATCGCCTTTTCACATGTCAAATAGTAGAGTAAGTATAAGAGACATGTGGCTGCATCAGAAACACGAATTTCTGGTTACATTTGTACCTTTCTGGAATGTCTGCGAATTTAGATACTGCTTCTAAGAGGTCATCAAGGGTCCTACCGGTAAATCCCATTGCGGCTCCTTCCCTGGACTGCCTCAGGAGCCCCTCTCTGTCTTGAAAGTCGATGTACACCAGATCTATGGCCTGTAGACCAAAGGCTTTCGCTATGACGATAATCTTTTGTCGGGCGTACAGAATATCTTGGGCTTCTTTACCACTTGTTGCACCTGAAATGGGATGTTGACAGCAAAGGGAGACATTAACTCTGGAAACCAAACCCAGCTATCTATTGCAGAAACTCCCTTTGTAAAGGCATCTATGTCATCCTGGAAACTGCTCCCCAGCAAAACAATGATTCTAGTATAAACAAAGAGAGGGATATGGGGGGGCAGAATTAAATTTCATATGTGTCTATTTCTCTTGGAAGGCATCGTTCAGTGCCATGACTTGTGTGTGGATTAAGAAAAGGCCCCTCCTGTTTCTCAGGAGATATAATCACAAATGATGGGTCCCAAATTACTCCTGGTATATTTTTTCCTTCTTGCCATTGCTTGGAAAGTATCAGTCCAAAGACAGCACCACAAAAGGTGGCTGACTGGCTGTGCAAGGAAATGGTTAACTTCTCTCACTGAGCACAGAAACTTGCATGCTGTGGTTGCAGTGCCCTGCTATAACTAAGGTTCTGAGCCAAATAGAGCAGCTTCAGGGTTTGGACGAAGAACTTGGGGAAACGGAAGGGCACTCATTTTGAAAGAGGCAGAAAGTGTCCACTGAACTGTCGGAAACACAAAAGTCTCCTGGAAAGGCTGGTATTAAAATAAGTTCCTTTTCTTTCACCCTGGGAGCGGGTGTGTATGGAGTATCACTGTTTCTATTTGGACCGTGACACTGCGCAGAGAAAGCGCCAGTCTTGAGGCCACTGGAACTGTGGTTCTGCAAATGCTTTGTGGCCTTGGCCTCTTTTCTAGGTGTGCCCGCAGTGTCTAGTTACCCATGCACCCAGACCAGAGGCATAGTGCCCAATGGATGGGGAAGATCAGTGGAAACTAGCATACTATCTCAGTAAATACTTAATAAGAAGAGTTCCAAAATATGACCTTAGGAGGAATTTAAGATTTTTTAAAAATAATATTTGGATACTACATTTAGTGTAGAAAATGATTCATTAAAGCAAATGTGAAATTGCCTTAAATTTGTGTTAGAAGCCTAGATAGCCCTCACACTAATATGAAAACAAAATATTTAAGCAACTGAGAGGTTGTTCATATATTATTATGTACAAAGTAGATGTCATATATTCCTGAACACATCTGAGGTCGCAACAGGCTTTTGATTATTTTATACATGAACAGAAGTAATAATGTAGTGGTCTGGAAGCAGGACAGCTATGAGGGGCCCTAAATTATCAGAACGTATTGCCCATTCAGCTGAACAACCATTGTCATGGTTGGCAAATATATATTGTCATGTAAATGTCCATTCATGAAGGGGCAAAGAAAAAAATCCATCCATCCATCCACACACGCATGCACGCACGCACGCACACACACACAGAGATTGAAAAAGGGAGAGAGAAATGTGTTTGATACCTATGCTGGCACGAAAGTCTTCTCCTCCAAAAACAACTGCATCTAGAAAAAGACCCACTTGAGGTCCAGTCTTTAGTGCTTCTTCACACACGGCCTGTGAAAGAGCAGAACATAACCGTATCTCAGAGAAATGCAGTCTGGAGAGCAGCAGCATGGTGTATTTCAGTGAAAGAAAGATCCAACTCTTAACACAGTTTGGCTGAAAGCAAACTAGCAGTCCTAAAAATGCAGCCCAAATCTATCCCTTTTGAAAGGCATTTAATATCGTCCAAGATAAGAATGTTGTATAGAGTTGCTTTGCTTAATGGATTGTAAGAATATAGTTATAAATGTATTTTAATATAATGCTCAAATCATAGTTCATCTAATTTCTAGAGAAACTTTGAATTAACTCACTTTGATTGTACTATAAATTATTTCTGCTTTTCCAAAATTCTTTTTTGCTTTAAGAGACTCAAATAATAAACATAAAATATAACAAGAATTCTTAAATCAAATTAACTAGATTGTTTGCATTGGGATCAGGATTTCTTAGCAAATGGCCTCAGGATTAAAGACATACAATATAAAAATCCACAACTCCAGAGGGGAAAATAAAAAATGCAACAAGTCACCCAAGATATCTTGATTAGCAACTTCCATATTTCTATGTGAAAATACAGACTAATAACATTTGCCATAGATGGAACTGAATCTACAAAGGTAGAGATTCAGCACATGGGTAGGGAAGACATGAAAATCTGGTGAGGACACTGTTGATTAATTTCAGGGGCTGTAAGTGCTTCTAAGTACACTATGGTGTAAAATGGTGCAACAGAGTTTAGAATTCAATCATTGTATGAACCTAGTCGCATCTAAAGGATAGGCTTTGATTATATCTCGGAACTGTGGGGCAGGCTGGAAGAATCTGTGCTCAGTGGTGTAAACACACTGATCATGAGGGTGGAAACGGCTCCCCAAACATGTGCCCCCTGGCCCTCCTGCAAGGTCTGGTAGGTCTCAATGTTTCCTCTTAGAGCGTTTACTCCCATATTATCTCTCTCAGGCAGTTCAACGATCTTTTTTCTTTGTTTTTAGGGATTTCTTCCCTCCTGCCCTCGGAGATAGGGTGCTACGCTGATGTTCACAAGTCGGGCGAAATGGGAGGCATGTTTTGGAAAATTGTTTAAATGATCAGTGATAAAAGGGAGAAAACAAGGTAACCATAAAACTGTTAAGGCAAATTGTTCAAGGCAGCCAATCATACAAGCTGGAAAACCCTTGGCTCAGCTAATCTTGCTGAATGTGTACCGGGAAATACTTTATGTTCTAATGTGGCAAATTGAAATAACATACTATAACTTACTGATGTCTACTAACCTACAAATAGCAATCTTATATAGTAGACATTATGGATAATGTTGCTACAAAGAGGCCAGAAAATTTCCCAATAGAAGGCAATTGTATACAAAAAAATAACTGCAAGTTAATTTGTAAGGGCAACAAAATACATTTTCATGTACATTTCAACTAGGAATATAATAATTCAAAGCATAGATTTATATATAGTTATTTAATTAAAATAAGAATATATAAATATTTCATTTAAATATATATGTTTGGGAAGTTTTCCCTTGCTACTTGACCAATCTCTTTGTTTTCTAAGATGCTCACAGCCTGGTTTTGGATTATTATAGACAATAAATGGTGCTTAAGATTTACTTTGCTTTAAAAATATTTCTAGAAAAATAGTTTAAGTAGATGTCAAAATTGAGAACAGAAGTTCTCTATAGGTAGTAAATAAAATGCTAACTTATTAGTCACATTATGTTTTCTTACCTTAAAATTGAGCAAACCCATTGCAGTTTCCACAAAAGGGATTAAATTCATAGGTTGTTCAAGTTTTCGGCCTTTTAAGTAGAATGAAAATTTGTCTGAAAACTAAAACCAAAAGTGTCATAGGTGATTAGTAGGGGAAAAAATGTACAATTACTGAAATGTAGTCACAGAAGTAGTATTCAAGTCTTGGGCCAAGGAAGTAATATCCCAGCTTATTTTATACACAAAAAAAGAATTAAAACAGAACAAAACAAAACAAAAACAGGAGGAAAGACCAAAGGAGAAAGGTAACAAAGTTCCCACCAAACTAAATAGTAAAACTCCAAGCATTCTATTTTTTTTTTTTTTCCCCTAAAGGAGTAACTTGAGGCCTAGGAGTTAGAAGTGGAAAGAGATTCTGGAGTTTAAATGCTTTTCTTGAAAACATATTTGCTTAAGACCTCTAGCATTCACTTCGTTAAATGCAAATGGTAGGCCCCCAAAACAGCGAAGTGTTGTTCTACCTGCCTTTCTGTTTTTGTTTTGGACCAGGCACTGACATCAGTGTAACTGTTCAGCAGCCTTCTACTGGCACCCACATTATTCATTATAGCACCATTATCCTTTGTTCAGAAGGTTTTTCTTCATAATTTTTTAGCTTACCTAGGAAGACCTTAAAAAGGAAGTTTAATTCTTTGAAGACCAAAGCTCGCCAATTTTTTCCATGAGACCAGTTCACAGCTAGCTCTGTGCTGCCAGTGGGGTAGCCCAAATTCCAAAATCTATCATCTGGAAACATACAAAAGCTCTTGCACAGATCTCCACCACCGCCCCCCCCCTTTCAAAAGGAAAAAAAAAAAAACCCACCACACTCTAAATTGTAAATCTATTATGTCTATCTAGATCTAATAAGATGTGAGGAGATAAAAAAAAAAAACAGGTATGACAAAGATATTTTTGTAAATAAAGATGAAAACATATATATCCATTTTAAATTTAAGGAATATTCAGCCATTAATGGATATCAAAGGAAAAGGGAATTTTAATCATCTCTCCATTCAGTCTCAGTTGGGTAAATCATATCTAAGAGATTTGCATAAATATAAACCATCAAAGACTTTTCATCTTCAAAGGGGGTTTCAAGACCCTATAAGCTTTGTACTGTAATCATCGGAGGTCACCACCCTGCAGGAATAGGGCTGCTATGGCAACATAAAAAAACTAATGCTTAAGGCTTAGCATAATATTCTGACTAATAGAAAGGAAACTCATTTTAAAAGCTGGCAGCCTATTTACCAGAAGCAGGATTAGAGGTGTTATTTCCCCTTTTAGCTGCCCCCTCCTTGCTTGTGCAGCACCCCCCCCCTAAAAAATCTAATCACTGGGATCTTTAAAAAGCTTTTGAGCAATTTGCAGTAACTTTACAATTAGGCTAAAATAAATCACAGCTTTCAGTAATGAAGAATTATTCCCAGTTGCTCCGCGACTCCTCCCCTCCTCAGACACCATCATCATCACCTCCTTAGTAACTTTTCAAGGGAAGGAATAACTCAACCAAAATAGCAAGAAAGAAGGCTACAACTGAAGGAGATAAAATGGATAATATTTCGTGTAAATGAAAAGAAAACACAATTTGTGTCACATTTAAGCTAGGAAATGGGTAGTGAAATATTAGTGGTTCTGGTGTTATATATGTGCTGTAGGAACTTTTTTCCTCATTAAAGAAAAAAAAAAAGAAGAAACCTGCAACATTACTTGTCCCATTCTTTGTGATCACAGTTATAACTACAAAAATCATAAAGTTTAAAATTAGTTAAATACTTTATATTTCTTGTTCTTAGAAAAAATCTGTAATGCCTTTTGTTTTTAAGCCAATAGGGGCATTTAAACATTAAATATTCTAGCCCATTCTCCTCCTCCTCCTCCTCCCCTTCTTTCTTAAAAAATTGCATTAAGTACTGACACAAAAGGTAACTAGTGGAGAAGTTTCAATTAATTTTTTCAAAAGGAGACGATTAAATGTTTCCGGCCTGGTAAAGTGTTCATTTCAGTGAGGTGGAGGGGAAGGGGGAGGGGGGTGGAGGAAAAGAAGGGGAAAAAATCACAAAGAGATTGGGGAGGAGATGAAGTAGCAGGGCTCAGCAATTCTTTCAATTCCAGTGCACACCCAATAGTGTGTTGGAAGAATGCACACTGTTCGGGATTTGTGGGAGAATTGTCCCGCGACAAAGGAGGCAGAGTCACGCTTGTTATAGTCCAATAAGCCGTGCCAGTCAAACAAGAACCCACACTAGCGACAAAAGACCAGCAAGAGATTCTCACACAAAAGAAAACAAGGAAGCCCATCTTTCAGTTGTGCATCAGGCTCTGGGTTTTATGCTTCACATAAATACAAACGGAGACGAAAAAATAAACAGCCCAGAAGACTTCTGTTAACTAGAAATCCTATTTCTATCCAAGGATTTAAAACAGCGAACGGGAGCTGTAGCTGAAGGCTGGGGTAGGTCCTCGCCTCTTAAATGAAGGGTAATAACGGTGATAAACAGGCATTAACTACGAAACCAAAAGGGAACAGTGGCTGCAGATTCCATTTCAATCAATTTAAGACCCGTTCAAATGGGGTAGGAGGCCTCAGAAATTGTAACCTACTTTAACCAGTATCTCCCAGTTTCTGAGGGGTGACCTTGGAGAGAAGAACTCCAGCTTAGACAGTAAATATAGGTCCTTGAACGTTGGTCTTCAGAAAGACTCCAACGCGGAGCTGTCCAACAGAAACCAAATGGCAGTCACATATGTAATTCTAAATTTTCTAGTAGCTACATTAACAGAGTAAAATGAAGCAGGTGAATGTGATTTTAATAATGTTTATTCAGCCTGGGGTGCCTGGATGGCTCTGTCTGGTGAAGTGTGTGACTCTTGATCTCAGGGTCGTGAGTTCAAACCTCATGTTGGGTGTAAGATTACTTAAAGAAAAAATCTTTATTTTTTACATTTATTTTTTTGTAGACTACTTTTCTTTTTTGTCTTTTCAAATTTTTATTTAAATTCGAGTTAGTTAACATATGATGTAATACTGGTTTCAGGAGTAAAAAAAATCTTAAAAAATAATGTTTATTCAACCCAACAGATCTGAAATATCGTCATTTCAACATGTGATCAATATAAAAGTTATTGAGGTAATTTGTATTCTTTTGTGGGGAGAGGGCTGCTAAGTCTTCAAACTCCCTTGTGTATTTCACACTTACAGCACATCTCAATTTGGACTTGCCACAGCTCAAGCGCTCAGGAGCCACACGTGGCAGGTGGCTGCAGGACCGGAAAGTATGGATCGAAGGCATCTACAAGCATTAGAAAGGGGAACGGAATAGGTGTTACACCTATTCACTGTATTGCTACATTCGCAGCCATAGCCTTAGAGATAATCCCAGATGTGGCTTGAAAACCACCCCTGTCCACACGCCCTTACCAAGCTTCCAGCACTGACGAATCACAGCCTCTGTACCCCGGAGTGGCACAGTGCACCGTTATTTTATTCAGCAGAGATCAGCAAAATCATAGCAACTCCTAAATAAAATCTAGCCTCCCTTTACTTTAACAATTAAAACAATCATAGTATAATTAGGCCCATTTCAAAGTTTTCTTAAGTAATTTGACATGCCAGGTTTTTATTGGCTGAAAAGTCTGTCGTGAAACACAAACACACCTGTCAGCAATTTAAAAAGGACGAACTGGAGAGCTGTTCAGGAAATAATATCTGTGCTAATTAAAACCACTAGTTAAAAGCTTCCTGTTTATTCCTCTAGTTGCCCTCAGGAGTGACCTTTCCCTCTCCTCCTCTGGGCTCATTTTTTCATTCGTGGCTAATGTGCTTTCACTGTGTATGAAGACTTCAAATGAACCTGGGTAAGAGCCATCTATTTCCCTACTCTTTCAGGTGGAGGTTAGGGCCTGGCAGGGTGTGAGGTGTGATCCAATTCTCAGGCAAAAGCTAGTTTCCAAAGATTGTGGACACTGTCCTGTCCCAGCCGCAAATGTGAGTGGGACGCAGAAGCATTATCGCAAGAGTGGAGCTGTTCCTTGGAACACACTGGGGAAAGCCGGGCTCCCCTCCTGTGAAGGCAATAGCCTTTCGGGCTCCCCTCTTTTCCTCAGCTCCCTTTTTCTCTGTTCCATGTACGTGTTTTCAAAATCCGCAGCACCCAAATCCTTCCTTTCTGGTACTCCTTCATAGCTGCTCCTGAGTCTTTAATTAAAGCAAAGCATTACTACTCACCCACTGGATGTCTTCAGGACCTTCAACCTTCGGCAGCATCAGGCTGGAAGGAAGAACCCGGGATCGCAGGAGGATCCCCAGGTCTTCTTCGGCCAGACCGCTGGACACCGAGTTGATTCTTACACACTTTTCAGTCAGGCCCAGATCAAAGTCTTCAAGGGTTTTTACTATTCTTGATAGAGCTTCATTCTGTAAGTGTCGATAAAATGTATCTCCTAAGTTTGTTTATCACCGAGAGGAAACACCGTCCTACTGACCGTGAGCCTGCTATGTGGGTTCAGAGTCTGAGCACCATGACTCTACCTACACATTTCCTGTCCAGCAAATAAATGGTATTGGAAACAAGTTGTCCAATCTGATGGACGAGTGATTGGCTTCCAGACTTCATTCAAGATGACTATAACAGAGATAATAGCCACCATATTGCATACTGGTGCACTTTTTAAAAAAGATTTGTTTATTTTTCAGAGAGAGAGAGAGAGTTCAAGCGGGGAAGGGGCAGAGAGGGGTGGGGGGACAATAGATCCAAAGTAGGCTCTGCACTGACAGCAGCAAGCTCGATGCAGGGCTCAAACCCACGAGCTATGAGATCATGACCTGAGCCAAAGTCGTATGCTTAACTGACTAGCCACCCAGGTGCCCCTGGTGCACTTCTAAATAACACTGCTGTCTTGCTCATTAGCATTTATTTCCAACTGGAAAGATAAATTAATACATAACATTTACTGAGCATTTACTAAGCTCTAGGCATGAGTCAAAGTCTTCTGCCTGCATTTTCTCGTTTAATAAATATAAGGAACTACATAACATTTGGATGATTATAGTCTCATCTGTCGGCATATTCACATTAGGGGAAAAATAAGGATTTGTTTTCCTCTTTCCATATGCATCATGCTTTTTGCTCAAAATTTTTCTGCAACTAAGATGAATTTTGACATTCAATTAAGAAGGCACTCACAGGAAAATAACACTCCACAGTACAAAAAAGCTCCAACTTATTCAGATGGAAGGCAATAATATCACCAAGAAATCCCCTCGTGAAGTGGAAGACAAATACATTTTTTACTTTGAGTTGACAGTCTGTACTCCATAGTTAAAACAAGCTGAAAGGTTGAAAGGCTGCTTCAGTGTATGAACTGTCCTTAGAAAAACTGTATGAAACCAAACATGTTATTTATTGGCTCTGAGTTGGGGTGTTGAAGGTGGGGAAGGAGGTGGGGATAGAAAGGAGGACATTGAGCGAGTCAAGAGAAAGAAAGCACTTGGGGTCATTACTTCCTGCCAATTTCAGTTTCAAAAACAAATTCCTCCAACTTGCCAACAGCCCTCAACAAATTCTCATTGTCAGAATGAACACTTATCAAAAGTAGTTTCATTTGGGAAGGGTTTTTATGATACTAATAAAACTTTAAAGCTTCTTGCTGCTGATGAATGTGGTTTAAAAAAAAAGTCTTCACAATATACAGCCATTTGAACAGCAATACTTATCTGGAAAATAGCAAACCAAAGTGCAGACCAAAAAAAAAAAAAAAGAGAGAGAGAATTATTAGAGCCAATATTGGGTCTAAGTCTAATCAACAAGACAAGCCAGGACAGTAGATTTAAAGCAGACGGATGTAGGTCTATGACCGAGTGGGAGCAGGGAAGTCTTCCAAATGTGGTCTGAGTTAAACAGTGTGAGGAAACAGTGGCTTAGAGTTGTCAGGTCAGATGGAAACAGAGTACGGAGACCAGTTTAAGACAGCTCTGTGGAGCCCTGATTTACAGAGCCCTGACTGCTGATAATTAGGCCAACCTTAGACAAAAGCAAGAGAGAGCTCACACTAGCTAAAGTGAGGGCTGATGGAGCCAACAGTGGCCTGGTTCCACACCATGCCTTTGGCTGTTCCACAGCCATAAAACTCATCCACTTGCTCCACCATGCCTTGTTCCATTCACTCAACAGGAAATCCTATTCATTAAACAGGAAAATCCTGCAGGTGAAGAGCAGAAGTGAGCTCAGCATCATGGGTCTAAAGACACCTCTCGCTGTCGAGAGAAAGGCCTTCAGCTCTTTGGCAGTATGGGTGTTTAGATCCGTGGCCTCAAAGAACGGAGAATGTGTTCTGCTCCATGTAGCCCGCATAGCTACAAATTTGGGACTGCAGCAGCCTGTAAATATTTCAACTTCCAGGATTTCTTTCAATAGCAGGTTGGGCTTGTAAAGGGTCTACTGGGACACAGTGAATGGAAAATAGAAGGGAACTAACCAGATCATTTAGCCTGAAATGCATTTAAAAACGCGAGTTACTTGAATCATCATCCACACTCTCTAATCTGCATGTGTGCTCAAGGTGACGGGTCCCTGGCAACACCAACTTCCTAAATTGTTCATGTTGGTGTCAAACAAAATCTGACCCCTAAGCTGTTTTGTTGTTTCCTTTGGATTAGAAAGGGACTGTTTGTTCAAAGCTCATGTGCTAAACCTGTTCATGATTTTTATCTAAAGTCAGATTGCCATGGTTTCAGCACATTCCTGTTTACTTAGTAAAATTCAACCCTTGTGAAACTGGCTGCAAATGAAATACCTAATTCTAATTTTAGGCATAATCTGATTAGTACTTTTCATGTTATAATAATGAACAGTGAATACTCAGCATTTTATTAGCTTTTTTTTTTTTTTCTGGCTCAGAATTAAAACAAGTGCTTTCCACTTCATCATTCTGTACCTTTCCAGAAAAAGATGATGGCTTTGGAGGTATATTGCCACACAACACCCTTATTAACAGGCTGTTGCTTGTTGTAATTTACATAAACTGAGTGTGCATCCCTCTGCTATGTATCCCAAAATATCCAACAACCTCACTGAATTTATACCAACCAACAAGTATGTTGATTTTTTTTTCTTTTTGGTGCTTTAATGGTGAAATATGTTACTGTGCTAGCAAACACACCCATGCCATCTGCTGGGTGAGAGGAAGGCAATTTCTAAGAACAATTAAGTTTAGTTCTGGGTGCTCAGCTAGAGAGAGCCACAGTCCACCCAGTTGTGAAAAGAAAGAAATTCTGTTCTCTCCTTCCTTCTCTCCCTCTCTCTCTCTCTCCTTGATACTAATCTCTCTGTTACAGCTCTCTCCTTTGCATCACCTCGCTCCCTTCACACTTTCTCTTTTTTCTTTGCCTCCTATTTGGCCCTGACTATTCTTCCAATTTCCATCTCATTCAGGGGATTAGTAAGATACAGCCTGGCAGACACCACCCATTATTGGAGGTAATGTTCCCTGGCAAAAAGAAGGAAAAGGATATTAAAGCAAAAAGAGGCCACTCAAAAAAGGCCTTTTTTGCAGGAAAGGGTGTCTTACATCCTGGTAGCAAAATGGGTTGTTCAAAATCAGGTTGAGAAAGAACTGCATTCTAAATGTGTTAATACTACAGAATAGCCTTGGTATGATTTTTCTTAATGTAGGATGAGCTTGTTCCTCTAAAATCTGAAAACGTGGGGAAAAGAAACCAGAATAAGGAATGGAATTACAGCCTTTATGAAGTTACGTTAGATCTTTGCAGAGATGAATTATCACAGTGTGTTCTGTAGCATGTGATTCGAGAGGTGGGCTCCACAGAGCTCACAGAGAAAGTAGGCACAGATCAGAATTTTCGTCGGCACTTGTTCTAAATAAAAAGTGGTGTCACCAAACTTCCCACAATCAATCGATATTTCGTGCCATGGGCTGCTCAGTGCAGTGGACCAGTGGCTAATAAACTTGTCCTTATACATAAGCCACATTATTATGTGAGTCTGTCTGGGCCAGGAACCGAGGCGTGCTATGATTTCAGAGAGCCGGTTCTTATCACCTGGGGAAGAGACACGCTCCAGTGACGTAAGAAAGCGGATAAATCAACCATCGCCAAGACCTGCAGACTCCAAAATTAAAGGAGAAAATATGCGTGCAGTTGGTTCAATTGGCACCCATTAAAGCTAATAACTAATCATCCTCACAAGTTTCTAGCTCTGAATGATCAAATCTGCAAAGAAAACAACATCCGTCCACTTTTACACTCCAGTGGAAGAGGTGGTCCCTCGCGGCAGGGTGGCACAGTCTCGCCATCTGGAGAATAAATCGAGTGTGAAGTACAGTATAGTTTGGGACCAAGCTCCGTGGCGGCAGCTCAGCAGTCAGTTCATTAGTTCCAAACTTCCAGGGATTAGAGCGGCATCAATTCTACTGTCGGATAGGAAGAGACAGACAGGATACGAGATTCAAGGAGGATTGTGACAACCAGGAGGAGCCCCTTGGGTTTATTTATAAAACTACAAAGTATAAACATACCCAAATAAGTGCCTTAAGTAATGGCATTACCACAGTTTCATAACATCTGAATTAACACCTTTCCCTTTTCCATCCCCCACTCAAACCGTGTATGTTAACATACTGTCGTTTTCAGAGGGAATCACAAAGCTGACCCTTGATGCAAGAGGAGCCATGAGAAAGCCGTGCCGCCCAACCCAGATTTGGTAATTAAGAAATAGGAAAGACTTTCTAGATTCCAGGGAGACTTACAACCTTTGTGATTTTTAAAAATGTGCAATTAATATTTCATTGTACAAAAGGCAAATTGCCATGCCACATATTCAAAAACACTAGTGAATTCTATCTTTTCTGAATCTGCCCATCTGATTTCCATTTTATCTAATTTGCATGGGTGGAACATACTTTAGGCTTTGATACCACTATGTACATGAAAAATTTTTTGAAAATTTTGATGTCGTTTAGTTTAAAATACAAAATTCAGAGTGAACTTTTCCATTTAAGGATCTCCTTTTTCATATGACTTCTACTATATATACATATATATGTATATATATTTTAAATGTTATTTGCTTTTAGAGAGAGACACACAGAGCACAAGCAAGGGAGAGGCAGAGACAGAGGAAGATACAGAATCTGAAGCAGGCTCTAGGCTCTGAGCTGTCAGCCCAGAACCCGACGCAGGGCTTAAACCCATCAACCATGAGACCATGACCTGAGCCAAAGTCAGATGTTTAACCAACTGAGCCACCCAGGTGCCCCTATACATTTATATTTTTAATAAGGAAGTGCTTCTGACATAAAACAGGTCATCATTAGTAAACTATGTTACTGTATTTTTCTTATAAGTGTATAAAAATTTCTTATGATCACAGAGCTTGTTGTGGTGATTGTGTTGGACAAAAGGCAAAGAAATTCTTTTTTTTTTTTTTAATATTTTATTTATTTCTAGGAGAGAGACACAGCGTGAGCAGGGGAGGGTCAGAGAGAGAGGGAGTCACAGACTGAAACAGGCTCCAGGCTCTGAGCTGGCAGTCAGCACAGAGCCCGACGCGGGGCCCGAACCCACAAACCGCGAGATCATGACCTAAGTGAAAGTCGGACGCTTAACCGACTAAGCCACCCAGGTGCCCCATTAAGGCAAAGAAATTCTTATTAGTTAGTACAACCTGGTAGCATTTCTTCAGGAAGGTGATAGTGTTTTCTATCTCATTGTTTTTTCCACATAAAAAAAACCCTTGGTTTGCTTATTTTTGAAAAAAGAAAATCTACAACAATATTGAATATACCATGAATTAACTGGTTTAAGATGTAATTCACTGATAAAAACCAAAGGCAGGGATAACAAAAGAAAAAAAAGACAAACTGGACTTCATGAAAATTAAAAAATATTTGTACATCAAGGGACACTTGATATAAACAGAGACAAAAGGCAACCCACAGAATGTGAGAAAATATTTGCAAATCATATAACAGTTAAAGGATCAATATCTAGGGCGTCTGGGTGGCTCAGTCGGTTTAGCGTCCTACTTCAGCTCAGGTCATGATCTCGTGGTTCATGGGTTCAAGCCCCGCTTCAGGGTCTGTGCTGACAGCCAGTTCAGAGCCTGGAGCCTGTTTCAGATTCTGTGTGTGTGTGTCTCTCTCTCTGACCCTCCCCTGCTCTCTCTCTCTCTCAGAAATAAAACATCAGGGGTGCCTGGGTGGCTTAGTCGGTTAAGTGTCCGACTTTCGCTTAGGTCATGATCTCGCGGTTCTTGGGTTCGAGCCCTTCTTCAGGCTCTGTGCTGACTGCCAGCTCAGAGCCTGGAGCCTGTTTCAGTCTGTGACTCCCTCTCTCTCTGACCCTCCCCTGCTCACACTGTCTCTCTCTCTCTCTCTCCTAGAAATAAATAAAAAAATATTAAAAAAAAAAAACAAAACATCAAAAAATTTTTAAAAAAAGATGAAGAATCCATTTCTAGAATATATACAGATCTAAAACTCAACAACAACAAAAATCAACATAATTTAAAAAGTGGTCAAAGGATCTGAATAGACATTTTTCCCAAGAAGATATACAAATGGCCAATAAGCTAATGAAAAAAATGCTCATCATCATTGATAATTAGGGAAATGCAAATCAAAACTAAAATGAAATACCACTTCATACCCATTAGGATGGCTACTATAAAAAAAAAAACATGAGAGACTCTTGAATGCTGAGAACAAACTGAGGGCTGATGGGGGTGGGGGGAGGGGGGTGATGGGCATGGAGGAGGGCACTTGTGGGGATGAGCACTGGGTGTTATATGGAAACCAACCTGACAATAAGCTATTTTTAAAAAAAGCAGAAAAAAACAAGTGTTGGTGAGGATGTGGATAAATTGGAACTCTAGTGTGCTGTTGGTGGGAATGCAAATGGTACAACTGCCATAGAAAACAGTATGGCAGTTCCTCAAAAAATTAAAAATAGGATTACCTTATGATCCAACAATTCCGCTTTTGGGTATATATCCCAAAACAATGAAGGCAGGGTCTTATACACTTAAGTGTATAGCAGCACTATTCTTAATTGCTAAAATGTGGAAGCAAGCTAAGTGTCCACTGACAAGATAATGGATAAGCAAAATGTGTTATATACATACAATGGAATATTATTCAACTTTAAAAAGAGAGGAAATTCTGACATATGCTGCAATATGGAGGAACCTTGAGGACATTAGGATAAGTAAAATAAGCCAGTCACAGAAAGATAACTACTGTGCTGAGGTACTTAGAGTAGTCAGAAAGTAGAATAGTGGTTGCCAGGTGCTGGGGGAGGAGGGAATGGTAGTTAGTGTTTAAGGAGTACAGGGTTTCAGTTTTACAAGATGAAAAGAGTTATAGGGATGGATGGTGGTAATGGCCGCACAACAATGTGAATGTATCAATAACAACTGAATAGTATACTTCAAGATGGTTAAGATGGTAAATTTTGTTATGTATACTCTACCACAATAAAAAAAAAAGTGAAAAAATTTTTTACTCATTGACTTATCCCACAGATTAGTACAATTGTAGGCACTTTGTTTATTCTGAAAATACAGATTTTGGTAGAGCAAAGTCTCTGATGTGTTAATTATGAAAGATACATTAAAACACAAGTTTAGGAGGGGCACCTGACTGGCTTAGTTGGTAGAGCATGCAATTCTTCATCTCGGGGTCACAAGTTTGAGACCCATGTTATTTTGAAGGTCTCTGAGCAATTAAAAATATTTTTAAAGACATTAAAACAATGGCTTTCAGTCATACAGGCCTCTACTTTTGTCAAAATACAAAGAATTCATTAGGTTTATTTATTTTGAGAGAGGGAGGGAATGCCTGTGTGTGCCAGGGAGGGGGACAGAGAGGGAGAGAGAGAATCCCAAGCAGGCTGGTGCTGCCAGCACAAAGCCCAGTGAAGGGCTCAAGCTCATGAACTGTTGGATCATGACCTGAGCTGAAACCAAGAGTTGGACGCTTAACTGACTGAGCCCCCCAGGCACCCCTCATGTAATTTATTGAATACTGTACTGAGTGTGAAAAACAGTGGTTGTATGGGACAGATGGTGGTCAGTGTACTGGTTGTTTACCTTTGTGACCATGGAGCTGACTGGGAGCTGAGGCTCCTTGATGCTGCCCAGTATCATGAGAGAGAATCTTTTTTTTTTTTTTTAATGTTTGTTTATTTTTGAGAGAAAAAGAGAGAGCATGAGCGGGGGAGGGGGAGGGAGAGAGGGAGACAGATCTGAAGTGGGCTCTGGGCTGACAGCGGAGAGCCTGATTCGGGATTTGAACTCACAAACTGTGAGATCATGACCTGAGCTGAAGTAGGACAATTAACTAACTGAGCCATTCAGGCGCCCCCATGACAGAGGATCTTACTGCCTATTGCTAGCCCAGGAAAGATCCAAATTCAAAATTTAAAGTGCAGTTGCTACTGAAGGTGTATCACTTTTGCACCACTGTAAAGTAGGAAAGTCCTAAATCAAACCATCATAAGTTGGAGGTCATCTGTATTAGACTTTTTCCACAACAAAACATTAAAAGCTAGTTAATATCTTATACCATATGATTTCACTCATTGTGTAGAATTTCAGATACAAAACAAATTAACAAAAAGACAAAAAGCAGACTCTTTAATACAGAGAACAAACTGGTGGGTGCCTGAAGGGAGGTGGATGGGTGAAACCAGATAAACAGGATCAAGAAAGAGTCCACTTTGATAGACACTGAGTGATGTAATGTATTAGAATTGCGGAATAATTGGGGCGCCTGGGTGGCTCAGTTGGTTGAGCGTCCAACTTCAGCTCAGGTCATGATCTCACGGTTCGTGAGTTTGAGCCTTGCACTGGGCTTGCTGCTATCAGTGCAGAGCCTGCTTTGGCTCTTCTGTTCTCTTCTCTCTGTCCCTCCCTGGCTCACGCTCTCTCAAAAAAATTAGTAAATAATAAAAAAATTAAAAATGTTTTAGTTTTTAAAAATTAAAGAAAAAAGACTATACTGTACCACTGAAACAAATGACACTATATGTTAATGATACTTCAATAAAAAAAAGCTTCTGACTTAAAATTTATTTTCCTTGTTATTTGTGGGAAATAAGTTGGGGGAGGTTATTTTTAGGCTTGTGGGTTTTGGTGGTGGTTGTTGTTGTTGTTAACAGCTTTATTGAGATAAAGCTCAAGTAAAAACACCCATTTTAAGTGTACAGTTCAGTGACTGTTAGTATATTCACAGAGTTGTGTAGCCATTGCCACAATCAATTTTAAAATATTTTATCATCCTGAGGCACTTGGGTCAGTCAGTTAGGCATCTGACTCTTGATTTCAGCTCAGGTCATGATCTCATGGTTCAGGAGTTTGAGCCCCAAGTCAGGCTCTGTGCTGACAGCATGTAGCCTTCTTGGGATTGTCTCTCCCTCTCTCTCTGTCCCTCCCCTGCTTGCTCTCTGTCTCTCAAAACAAATGAAAATAAACTTAAAAGGAAAATTTTTATCATTCCAAAAAAAAAAAAAACCTCATACACTTCAGCAGTTACTCCCAGATTCCCGCAACCTTTGCAGCTCTAGGCAACCACTAGTCTGGCTTGTTTCTTTGTAGATTTGCTTATTCTGGGCATTTTATGTAAATTGGAATCATGCAATATGTGATCTTTTGAGACTGGTTTCCTTGCTTAGGACAATATTTCAAGGTTCATCATATTGTAGCATATATCAGCACCTCCTTCTTCATTGCCAAATAATATTCCATTGTATGGATATACTGCTTTGAGTTTATCTACTATCAGTTAATGAACATTTGGTTTGTTTTGGCTTTTGACTGTTAGGAGAAATGCTGCTATGAACATTCATGTACAAGTTTTTGTGTGGTTACCTGTTTTCATTTCTCTTGGGTACATGCCTAGGAGAAAGGAGAACTGCTGTGTTATAAGACAACTCTGTTTATTTATTCATTAAATTTTTTTTTTAACTCTAGGTTTAATCTCCTGAGGAACTAGTAACTGTTTCCAAGGCGGCTGTGTCAATTTATATTCCAATCAGAAGTGGATGAAGGTAGGGGAATAATAGTGGAGGAGAGGGAGGGAGGCAAACCATGAGAGACTCCTGAATGCTGAGAACAAACTGAGGGCTGATGGGGGTGGAGGGGAGGGGAAGGGGGGGATGGGCATGGGGGAGGGCACTTGTGGGGGATGAGCACTGGGTGTTATATGGAAACCAACCTGACAATAAACTATTAAAAAAAAAAAAAGTGGATGAAGGTTCCAATTGCTCTGTATCCTCACCAACACATGTTATGGTCTTCATAAAAGTTAATTAATTTTAAATGTTTATTTTTGAGGGGCGCCTGGGTGGTTCAGTCGGTTGGGCGTCCGACTTTGGCTCAGGTCATAATCTCACGGGTTCGTGGGTTCGAGCCCCGCGTCCGGCTCTGTGCTGACTGCCAGCTCAGAGCCTGGAGCCTGTTTTGGATTCTGTGTCTCCCTCTCTCTCTGATACTCCCCTGCTCACACTATCTCTCTCTCTCTCAGAAATAAATAAAAAACATTTTTAAAAAGTATAAAAAATGTTTATTTTTGAGAGAGTGAATGAGTGGGGGAGGGGCAGAGAGGGGGACAGAGGATCCAAAGTGGGCTCTGTGCTGACAGCAAAGAGCCTGATGTAGGGCTTGAACCTACGAACCGTGAGATCATGACCTGAAACAAAGTTGGATGCTTAACCAACTGAGCCGCCCAGGCATCCCTATGATCTTTAAAAAATAAAAAAAAAGTTTATTTATTTATTTTGAGAGACAGAGAGTGAGTAGGAGAGGGGTGTAGAGGGAGGAAGAGAGAGAATCCCAAGCAGGCTCCATGCTGTCAGCACAGAGCCTGACGTGGGGCTTAAACTCAAGCTGTGAGATCATGACTGGAGCTGAAATCGGGAGTCAGATGCCCAACCGACTAAGCCACCCAGGCACCCCTAGCAGGGTGGCTTTGAAGTACACTTTGCACACTGCACACAACTTTTTAAAAAGACAAAGTATTTACCTACTAAAGGCACGTGTTGCCTTTCTACTTGTGAATAACTGCCATGCTCAGATTTGTCTGGGGAGCTCTGGAGTCTTCCCACTCTTACTATTCTCTTTGCTCTCATTCATCAGTTGGTCTCACAGCCTCAGAGGGGCGGTGGAATAGTTCCTGTTTTCTAGCAGGGTGGTAGAGGCACCGGGAGCCACAAGACTCGCTCTCGGCAGGACAGTGTGTGAGGGGAGGGACAGGAACATGCTTTCTCCTGAAGGGGCCACTACCCATGACTAATGACGCAGAGGATCCAGAGGAAATCTGGACAGCATCATCACTTGTTAGGTGTTTTATGCAGTTAAGGCCAAACATCGAGATACTGGAAAACATTTAGGTACTCGATAGGATTTGTCTTCTTCTTTAAGATCATTTGTGACTCTGAAAAGAAGATTTCCTCAATACTAACCCCAGGTTCTATCTGATGTCCCTGGTCTGGTGCATTTAAAACTTTTTAACCAGTAGGAGAGGGATCAATCAAATGCTATCCACTGTGCTGGGTGCTGGGAACAGGTGTGGAGGCATAGGGAAAAGTATATAAATAACTTTACATTGATATATAAATCAACAGAGGAATGTGTCATCTAGTTGTGACAATGAAAGAAAGACCCATAGAATGAGGAGTAAAACAGTTCAAGTCAGTGGAACAGACAATGGAACTTAGAGGGGATTAGAGGCAGGAGGGGGCACTTCAGGCTCAGATGAGGGGCAGGGGAGTTGGGGATCTCATTAGGTGCTGAGGAGGGGGTAGCACCCAGCAGAAAGCCAGGAAAGGGCAGAAGGCAGAGGCAGGAACAGTGAGCGAATACAGAAGCAGATGGTCAGTACATGTGAGGTTATGTAGGGAAGGTGCTGGCGTCAGGAGATGGACAGAAAGACAAGAGATTCCCAGGTGGGCAGGGGTGAGCCCCAATTTAGGAATACAAGGGCTAAGTCCTTGTATTTGGTCCCACATTGAGGGAGGCAAAAGATGGTGAGGGTGGTGGGACAAGACTTAAGAGTTCAGTTGAGAAGACACTCTCCATAGTGGAACCTGCTGGTGCCCGGACCTGGACTGGACTGGGGGAAGGTCTACCCCCCACCACTCCCTGAGTGCTGCGTGGAGAAGCTCCCTGCCTGAGCTCTGCTCTGCCCACAGGCTACGTCTCCATCTCCTGAGCGCGGTAAAGCACGTGCTTTTATTGCCAGAGGGCCTCTAGTCCTGAGCTACTCAATTTTGTCTTTCGGGTGGGTGTGTTTACACGTTGTCTGATCTGGAGAGTACAGTACAGGAGCAGTACAGTGCATTTTCTTGTCTGCAGAGGAAACATAAAGTACACAAGGAATGGGAACGAGGCCTGCCTCCCTCCCTTTTGCCTTCTAATTGGTCTCCCTCTGCCCTGTGGATGGCGAAGGTGGCTCCCTTCCCACCTGGTGCAAAGCACAGCCCCCAGCAAAGCTGCCCCCTTCCTCTCAACTTGCTAGATTTGTGTTTCCCCACTTCTCTGGGTTAGAGAAGGTAATTAACTGTTTGGGTTTAAAAGCCCTCCTGCTGGGTTGCAGTCTGCGTGGGAGAATGAAAGTAAACAAGCGAAAGGGAACAGTGTCATCAAAGGACTCTGCACCTACCTTCCTTCATTATGAGGATGAAAACACAGCCGTTTACCACAGGTGCCATGGACCACCCACCCACCCAGGGCAAGGTCTGCAGGCCCTTCATTCTTTTTTAACAGTAAGTCGAGAGTGATTAGTTCATGATGTAATGAGGCAGCCCTGCCATGGTTTCAGACACGCATCAGGTAACGGCCGTGTCACCTGCCTGGGCCAGAGCAGTTTTACTTTGATGCTCACAACTGTTAGGGCTGATGACTTCGTTCAGGTTACAAGCCCACTTGGGATACACTGCTAGTATAACTCATCCAAACTGTCCCCTAAACTAAGTATTAAGAACCAATTTTCTTAAAAAGCGAAAGCTTCACTTCTATGTAGGAAAACATCTGTTTTCCTGCCCGTCACCAATTTTGGAGGCGAACGGGGCCCACTTCTCTGCAAGCTGCACTAAGGTAGGTTGTACAGGAACGCCGCTGTGCCGACGGTGCTGCCCGGAAATTCCTGTCTGCCTGCCAACTGCTTCAGCAACACTTCTCTAAGGTGCTGACACAAAGAATCTTGTCTCCATAAGTAGGAGGTTATAAAAGCTTACAGACAGAGCATAAATGTCTAATGATAAGGCACAAACAGCCTTGCAATTCCACAAACCAAACTAACGGGAATTTCAGCAGGTGCAAGGCCTTGACTTCACATTTTTGAGGAAGAAGCTTTACTCTGTGACAGAGCAAACAGGATTCTTTAGCTTCCCTCCTGTTCATTAGTTTTCCTGGCAGCCATGAAGGAAGAAATCAGGTAACTGAATAAGCTCCGTGATGGCAGAAATTGAACACAAGGAAAAATTTCTTGCGGCACACTAACCCGGACCATTATTCTCACAAACTCCTTTTAATGTAGGTGCGGCTTTAAAATGAAAAGGAATTTTAAAATCCCCTGCCTGGTATTATCAGCTGGTTCTATCTTTGTAGATTTAGATTTCTGTTGCTCAAATACATAGTCACACTTCATTTTATAGCAATTCATCATTTCTTTTTCATGGTTTGTTGTTGTCTTGCTTCCTAACTGTTTCCCAAAGAAAGCAGTAATTAAAAAGGCTTTGTTTCTTTTAGGGGGCAAATTTACAGGTATCTTATTTTAATATTATTATTTTTTTAATTAAAAAATTTTAATTAAAAAATTTTTTAAAAATGTTTATTTATATTTGAGATGAGAGAGACAGAGTGCGAGCAAGGGAGGGGCAGAGAAAGAGGGAGACACAGAATCTGAAACAGGCTCCAGGCTCTGAGTTGTCAGCACAGAACCTGATGCGGGGCTCGAACCCATGAACCCTGAGATCATGACCTGAGCTAAAGTCTGATGCTTAACTGAGTTACCCAGGCACCCCAATTATTATTTTTAAGATTTATTTAAAGTTTATTTTGAGAGAGAAAATGAATGCGCGGGGGAGGGGCAGAGAGAGAGGGAGACAGAGGATCTGAAGCAGACTCTATGCTGTCAGTGCAGAGCCTGACATGGGGTTCAAACTCAAGAACTGCAAGATGGTGACCTGAGCCAAAGTCAAGAGTTGGATGCTTAACCGACTGAGCCATCCAGGCCACCCCTTAGATTTATTTTAAGTAATCTCTACTTAATGTAGGGCTCGAACTCACAACCCCGAGTTCAAGAGTTGTATGCTCCACTGACTAAGCCACCTATGTGCCTCCAAATTTTTAGGTATTTTAGAGAGCAGAACTTCTCCATTCTACTCTTCCTCATTTATTTTTGTTCTAAAATCAACAAGGAAAAAAGAAGAAAAATATAATGTGGGAAATTGAAGAATGGAGAAGGAGGATGGCCATTAGAACATTTTCTTTTTTAAAAAGGCACATTCTGCCCTTTGAGAACAATGGTTTGGTTACAGCAAAGGGCCCTTCTCAAGAACCGAGCCACATGGGAGAACATTTCTCTTTCCGGCCTACGGGCGCATGCCATAATTCCTCTGAAAATGGGTCCCATCGAGAAAGTGGCAGAGCCCAGGGTCCTCTTACCAAGTGCATGAACCCCAGCTCTCCTGTGATTCAATGTCTTGCTTGAGAAAATGCTAACAGCACAATGCAAGGGCCCACGCCACACTTGATCTTCATTGTGTTGCCCACCTGGTCTACTTGCCAGCTTTTCACGTGGACTTTCTCGGCAGCTTCATTCCTTCACTGGTGCCAGGCAGGCTCAGTGAGGAGCCACTTGGGTCTTCTTCCCTCTTTTATCGCCCAGTAAATTTTCATAAAGCATTTAACGTGAGAACAAGCAGGTTAATTTACCACGCCGGCGGGCCAGGCTCTCAGAAGGCTCCCTGCAACATTGCCATGTTTTGGCGTCAGAGTCCGAGGCCTCGGTCCCAGCGGCGAGGAAGCTTGCCAGAGCCTTCTCTGTGCAGACACCAGGTGTGATTTAGCATAACAGATTGTGTGGACGTTCCACAGCTTCTGTAACCCACGCGTCAGGACCAAACTGTATCCTTCGTGCAAGATGAAGATGAAAGTCTCAGGGGCTAAAAGCTCTGCCAGGAAAAGCTTCCGGACGTACAGGAACTGGGAACAACGTCCTACCTTGCAACACATGCCTGGTTTCAGGAACATCAAAGTCCTTTTTAACAGTGTTGGTACCTTGTTGAAATGCCCTGTTATATCAATGCTGTTTTTCCCTCATGATAGGTGAGCAATGAGAAACTAACATTTTTTTAAAATATAAAGATATGCAAAACATAGAATTGTAAGGAAATTTAAAAAACTTATTGAATCCGGCCTTCAATATATACCTAGTCAGTTGCCCAAATCATGCACGAATTCTTGGTTGACAGTGACTTTGAACACTGATACTCCAGAGTTCAGCCCTTGGGATGCTGCTTAGGGAAGACTTCCAGCTTTGATGCTAGACAGTGCAGATCTCAGAGATGAGAACTGCATGCCCCCTGCAGATGGCAAGCTTAGTGAGCCTTGAGAAAAGGACAGGCCTAAAGCAGAGGTCAGCCCACTGGGAGAGTGGCTGAAGGCACAGGGAAAGTGATTTTAGGACAAGCTTAGCAAACACAACTGCCAAAATTACCAACCTTCTTGTCCAGACCACTGCCATGTGCAATTTAATGCTTAGCGATGTGCAGATGGTAAGTGGAGAGGACCAGTGCGTCCCAGGGGCATCCCAGTGCTGAGTAATACAGCTTTGGAAAGTATATATGTTCACACATTCAGAATCACTGGATAACAAGGATGTAAATTTTTTTTCTTTAGATTTTAGCATAGTTGACACATAACGTGACATTACTTTCAGGTGTACGACAGTGATTCAGCTTCTCTATACATTATGCTGTGCTCACAAGTGGGGCTGCCATCTGTCATTCATACAACCAACCCTATTACAGTATCGCTGACTGTATTTCCTGTGCTGTGCCTTTTATTCCTGTGACTTATTCATTCCAGAACTCGAAGCCTGTCTCTCCCACTCCTCTTCACCAATTTTGCCCATGCCCGACCCCTCTTCCTACTGGCAACCATCAGTTTGTTCTTTCTATTTACAGGTCTGATTCTGCTTTTTGTTTCTTTGTTTTTTTCATATTCCACATATGAGTGAAGTCATAAGGTATTTATCTTTCTCAGTCTGACTTATTTCACTTAGCGCATAATACCCTCTAGGGCCATCCAAACTGTTACAAATGTCATGATCTCATTTTTTTTATGGCTGTGTAATATTCCACTGTGTGTGCGCACACACAGACACATCTTCATCTATCAAGGGACACTTAGGTTGTTTCCATGTTTCTATATTGTAAATAATGCTATAATAAACATAAAAATGCATGTATCTTTTCGAATTAGTGTTTTTGGTTTTTTTTGGATAAATACCCAAATTTATTAGTGGAATTATTGGATCATATGGTATTTCTATTCTTAATTTTTTTGAGGAATCTCTATACTGGTTTCCACAGTGGCTGTAGAATTTACATTCCCACCAACAGTGCACAAGAGTTTCTTTCTCCACATCCTTGCTAACACTTGTTATTTCTTGTCTTTTTGAACACTGATGTAAATGTCACACAGTTCTTTTTTAACGTTTCCTTTTTTTAATACCCTATTGTTTTTTGCATTTATATATTTTACTTACAAAATAATCTCCATACCCAATGTAGGGCTCAAACTCATGACCCCAAAATCAAGAGTCACCTACTCTTACTGACTGAGCCAGTCAGCTCCACCTGCTGGAGTGCATCTTGTAACTTTTCAAAGGGCCTGCATCTCATCTGCTCTCATAGCAGTCTTGAGGCATAGACAGGGCCGGTTTTATTATCCACATTTGCCTGAAGGACATGGAGGTTTTGAGAGTTAACTTTTTCAGAGACTGCACAGAGAGTCAGCAGTGGAGGTGATGCAGAACTTGGGTGTCGCGCTTCCAACCCTGGGCCCCTGTCTGCGGAATCCCTTCTTGCATCACATAGGGTCTGTGACTTACCCAGTAGCCTATAATAAACTATTTTGTTTTCTGCTTTAACTTAGTAGAGTAGATTCTTTGGCTGGCTACCAGAAGCCCTGACCAGTACAGGGACCATAGTACACATGCTTCCCCTGCTTTTTTCACCCAACAATAGGCAAAGTCCATCTCTCTAAATGAGAAAATCTCCACAATCATTTGTCATGATTGCACAGTATTCTATTGCATATATATGCCATAATTTGTCTAATCAATCCCCTAATGACTAAGAGTTTACATTTCCCCAATGTTTTGCTACTCATTCATTCATTTTTTTCAACACATATTTCCTGAATACGCTTTATTGTGCCAGGTAGTATTTTAGGTAATGTAGATAACAGATCCCTGCCTACATGGAACTTACATTCCAGTTAGGAAAGCAACTAATAAATGAGTAAACCAATAAACAACTGCAGGCTGTGGAAAGAGCTATCAAGAAGACAGAATTTAGCACCGGGATAGCATGCCAGGGGGCAGTGCTACTTGAGTAGGGCAGCAAAACAGCTTCTTTGAGGAGGTGACATTTGCCCTGATACTGAAAAGATTACACACAAAGCTGTAACGAATATCCCAGAACATTCATTTCAGAGCACTTGTCTGAATATTCCCTTAGGATACATCCTAGAAGTGCAAATGCTAGGTCAAATTACACGCTCATTTAGGCTCCAAAGGACTGGCCATGAAATTCCAACTCTCACGGTCTCCCTCTAAACCAGCTCTGGATCCAGCAAGTCTATGTTCCAACCCTGCCAATGACTGGCTCTGTAAGAGACCGGGCAGTTCCTTAACCTCACTGTGCCTCAGTTTCCTCATCTGAAAAATGGGGAGGAAAATAGTGTCCGACTCAGGGATTGGTGAGGATTCAAAATGGTGTAATATAAATAAATGGTTAGTAAGTGTTAGATTTAAAAAAAATACATGCTGATTTTAAGGTGTATACAAAACCTGTTTTTTAAAAAAGGACCATCCAAATTTAAACTCCCATTTCTTGGTGCTCACTCACTTGGGGTTGGTTCTGAGCTCATACTAACTTGATCTGTTTTTGATAACCCAGTGTCCTCACATCAGGACTATACCCTCACAGTAACAGGGAGTGTATCTCATGGCTCTTATGTCTGCAATGCCAAACTGAAAAGAAAACACAGGGAGCTGGTCTCCTGGCATTAAGGAGAGTCGCTGAAGGGGCCAAATTTACTCACAGATAATGGGAGCCAGCCTGTCCACCTGCCCAATCTTAGAACTTTCATTTTGAATAAAATTAGATATTAAATATCTAGAGGCTCTTTGCCTATGTGTGCCGTGGTCTTCAGGGTACAGGATTATTCAGGAGGGGGGCAGGCAGGCCTAGCGTGCTCATCATTGCTTGATTTAAAAAAAAAATAGCAACCTGCTAAATGTTTTTGTTCCAACTCAGAAACCCCAAACCCAGAATCTCGAATCCATGCCTCAGCAGGAATGGAAGACCACAGGTTGCGGATGGCAAATGACTTACTGCATTCTGAAAAGATCTATATTGCTGGTATAAAATGTGACCACGTTCCGCTTCTTCCTTTACCCATCTGTTGCTGTTTTGGTCTAGGGAAGAGGATGATTTTAAAGATTTAAATTTGGACTGTGTGTAAGCTGATTTCTCAAGCCATGTTGAATGTATTTTGGCAACAAACACTACTTCAGTGCTGTTTGCCCAAGAAGGCAGGAGGGAGTGAGAGGTTTTTGATCTTTTTTCAGGTTGTATGCATTTTTTGCTTCCGTGCCAGAGCTCTGATTGGGAGGAGGAGGAAAGTACAGAGAGTGCCAGAGAGGAAGGAGATGTGTCGTAGCCATGAGGCACCCAGCCTTGATGGGAGGAACTGGACTGGACCTCCAGCTTTGGAGGCATGCCAGGACTAAGGACATAAAAACAGGGAATGCTTCATGCATCTGCGTGTCATCCTTACACAGGGACTTGCTAATCTTCTCTGTATTGTTCCAATTTTAGTATACGTGCCGTCAAAGCGAGCACCAGGTTGTATGCATTTTTTTTTTTTTTTGGTTGTATGCATTTTTGAATGGAGGTGGTTGTGATTAAGTTAGTGCCATACAGTAAGCTAATTTTTTTTTTTTAAAGAAAGGAACGGTTGGGGCGCCTGGGTGGCTTAGTCGGTTAAACGTCCGACTTTCGCTTAGGTCATGATCTCGCGGTTTGTGGGTTCGAGCCCCGCGTCGGGCTCTGTGCTGACGGCCAGCTCAGAGTCTGGAGCCTGTTTCAGTCTGTGACTCCCTCTCTCTCTGACCCTCCCCTGCTCAAGCTGTCTCTCTCTCTCTCCTAGAAATAAATAAAACATTAAAAAAAAATTTAATAAAGAAAGGAACGGGCAACAGATAGGGAAGAAAATGCAAGAATGAAAACTGTGAGGAAAAAGAGCTCTAGAATGTCTCCTGGTTTCTCTGTCATCTTAGGCATATTAGTCTTGTCTCCATAACGATGTAGAGGAGATAAACTCACTCAAGTCCGACCATGATTTGAAGTCCTCAGATCTCCTAAGGCAGGGCCGGGCACGGAACGGCTGCCTTATCTGGGAAGATTACCTTGAGAGTCAGATGGGAAATCTGCTCACCCCTGCATATGCTCTCTCTCTCTCCCTCTCTCCCTCTCTCTGTCTCAGTCGTTCTCTCTCATGTGCGCGCGCGCGCACACACACACACACACACACACACACACACACACACACTGTTTCTTCCAGGTCTTTTAGGTTCTCGCAGCAAGAAGCAGGTGCCCCATTCTTAGGTATGACAGACTCTTTCTTCTATTTTGTAAACACGATCAGTAACTGAGGTCCTGGAGTAAGAATCACAAAGAATTAGTCTTAGAGTTGGGAGGGGTCTGTCTCCTTCTCTCTCTGCCCCTCCCCTGCTTACACTCTGTCAAGATCTTCCAAAAATGAATAAAACATTAAAAAAGTTAAAACAGGGGTGCCTGGGTGGCCCAGTCGGTTAAGTGTCCGACTTCGGCTCAGGTCATGATCTCACGGTTCGTGGGTTCGAGCCCCACGTCGGGCTCTGTGCTGACAGCCAGCTCGGAGCCTGGAGCCTGTTTCATATTCTGTGTCTCCCTCTCTCTCTGACCCTCCCCTGCCCACGCTTTCTCTCTCTCTCTCTCTCAGAAATAAATAAAAACACTACAAAAATGAAAAAAGTAAAAAAGTGAAAACAAAGAGAGCTGGGAGGGGTCTCTGAAGTTACCCCCAAGAAGCTCTGTCTAGGGCAGTATGCCCTTCTATCCTCTTGGCAAATGATTTCTCTGCTTTTGTGTAAGCATGGCCACGGTCCGGCAGTCCTATAAATGTCTCAGGATGCTTACTCTGTTTCCTGAGTGCTTGGTCTTCTAACACTCCTAGTTCTAATAGCTGTCTCTCTGAAAGCCTATGATATGGTTTCAACTTCCTCTCACTACTGAGTTGCCCTCCTCTGGGCAGATTTGGCAAATGTTCTTTCTAAACTCTAAACAGGGGTCCCACTGTTCTTCATCTAGATGTTACACCCAGCCTGTAAGTCACGACATCTGGCTGGCTGGCCAGACATTTAACTTCTAAGAAGGAGTGAAAAGTGTCGGCTGGCTAGGATGTTAACTTTACACCCACTTAATGTGCTTTCATTATAGTGTTCTTAAATCCAGCCATTGTGAGTACCAATTTTTCAGTTTCTCAAAAGGGTTTGAAGAATGTTGTATGTTGTAGGGGCACCTGGGTGGTTCAGCTGGTTAAGTGGCTGACTTCGGCTCAGGGCGTGATCTCACTGTTTTTGAGTTCGAGCCCCACGTCAGGCTCTGTGCTGACAGCTCAGAGCCTGGAGCAGGCTTAGGATTCTTTGTCTCCCTCTCTCTCTGCCCCTCTCCCACTTGTGTGGGCACACATGAACTCTCTCTCAAAAATAAACATTAAAAAAAAAAAGAATGTTATATGTTTAGTAACTTTTAATAATATGGGAAAATTACCTAAAGGTCAGTCTTTACTTTCTCCCAGAGCTAAACAACATTATGTATATTCAGAATTATTCTTTTGGCAACTAAATTTTATCTGCCATGGTAACATGCCACAGATGGAGGCATTCCCGAGATAAAAGTCGGAGGTGTATGGGACCTCAGTTTCTAAATTGACAAGATGAGTTCTGAGTTTCTTTCTGGCTTTAACATCCAACGTTCTCTGCATAATCTTACTCTGGTCAACTGTCTCAAGAGAACCCCTCTTTCAAGTAATAGAAATACACCTTTATCACTTCCTTTTGGGGAGAAGTAATAATATAGTGCTCAATTAACATTTCAACCTAGTATGTATTTTATGGTAGAAAAATGCAAAATATCTAATATTTTGAGTATTCTGTAGTTTTAAATACAAAAGCCTTCAATCTTTGTCATTTTGGATAGAATAAGTTTTTTTTTTTTTTTTTAATTTTTTAATGTTTTTATTTATTTCTAGGAGAGAGAGAGAAAGAGACAGCGTGAGCAGGGGAGGGTCAGAGAGAGAGGGAGTCACAGACCGAAACAGGCTCCAGGCTCTGAGCTGGCAGTCAGCACAGAGCCCGACGCGGGGCCCGAACCCACGAACCGCGAGATCACGACCCAAGCGAAAGTCGGACGCTTAACGACCAAGCCACCCAGGCGCCCCTGGATAGAATAAGTTTTTAAAAAGTTAGCTGAAATTTATTATGAGCCTTTACACATACTTGTCATATATATATATATATACATATATATAAAATCATGCATAATCAAACAACAGATAATGCCTACCATCTTTAAACTAGATTAAAGAAGCATTGGGGCGCCTGGGTGGCTTAGTCGGTTAAGCGTCCGACTTTCGATTAGGTCATGATCTCGTGGTTCGTGGGTTTGAGCCCCGCGTCGGGCTCTGTGCTGACTGCCAGCCTGGAGCTTGTTTCAGAGTCTGTCACTCCCTCTCTCTGACCCTCCCCTGCTCACGCTGTCTCTCTCTCTCCTAGAAGTAAATAAAACATTAAAAAAAAAAATAAAGAAGCATTAATAGACATTAAAGCACTGTGATTTTGAGGACTTAATACCAGTTTTCCAAGATGAAATGCTCTGGAGATTGGTTGTACAACAATACGAATAAACCGAATAATGCTGAGCTGTATACTTTAAATGGCTACAATGGTATATTTAATGTGATTTTTTTTAACCACAACTAAAAATATTTTAAAAATGCACCCTTCTTGGGCTACCTGGCCAGCTCAGCTGGAAGAGCATGCAACTTTTGATCTCAGGATTGTGAGTTTGAGCCCCACATTGGGTATAGATATGACTTAAATATGTTAAAAAAAATTGCACCCTTCTTGCAATAAAACAGAAATGAAAAATGGCAACACAAGGCGACATATATACAACAGGGCAGACATTACATGGTGGCTGCACTGGGTGTTGCAGAGACTGCTCCTGGCCCCAGCTTCTATTCTTGCCTCTTACTTTGAGTTTTACCTCTTAAAACCTACAAAGTCCAGCCCCACTCACGGCTAGGGTGTGAATGGAACACAAGTGGTGCGTGCAGTGTTTAATCCCTTAAGGAAGCCATCTGCCCTCCACTTTCTCTTCTCCCATCTCAGAGGCTGGAACTCAAACACAGTATGGAGCGAGTCTCACCCTCATAGATCAAGGTGTCATATCTACAAGGCAGAAGCAACTTGGTCTCTCAGTGGACTCAAGGAACAGTGCTGCCCATCCACCGGAACTACCTGCCTGCCTCTGAACAGTTAGGGGAGAGAGAAATAAACCTCATTTGGCTTGAGCCACTGCAGCTCTGGGTCTTCTTGTTACAGTAGCTGAGCCTGTACATTAACACAAGAGAATAACTGCCTGCACATAAAGGGTGTGGGAGATAGTGAAAGCAGAGTATGCAGCTGGGGGAAGAAGACTGTCTGGGAAGACATAACAATAAAGATAGGCCCTGCTACAAAGTCTGCTTCCCAGCCTCTAGCCCTGGGCATTGACCGGCTATCCTTGCACTGGTCCTGGAAAATTCCTTTCTCATTGCTGTGTGTGTGTGGGAGGTATGTTCCAAAGATGGAGAAGACCCAGCAGAAACAACAAGTGGAATTTTGGGTGGGGGGGGAGAGGTGTAGATGATTAATTTGACTTTAGATATGTTTGTTTAGGATTTCAACAGAAAATGCCTCTTGACCATCAAAATTCTGAAACAACTGAACAAAGAGGAAGCATGAGAAAATTAAAAATACCTCCTTTATTTTTGATAAATGCTGATTTGAGGACACAGTTTAGTGAAAGATCATACTGACTTTCTAATACTGAACGGTGGAGTTGGACTGACCATTTTGTAGCTATGAAAGCAGCTTAAAGATTCTAAAATTTTTAAAATATATATATTTATTTATTTTGGAGAGAGAGACAGAGAGAGAACGAGCAGGGGAGTGGCAGAATAAGAGGCAGACACAGAATCTGAAGCAGGCTTCAGGCTCTAGGGCCATCTGCACAGAGCCCGACATGGGGCTTGAACCCACAAACCATGAGATCATGACCTGAGCCAGAGTCAGATGCTCAACCGACTGAGTCACCCAGGAGCCTCAGCAGCTCAACGACTGTAATGCAATGTAACACTGGGGGCTTATTTAATTTTTTCCTTTTAAACTACAGGAGCTGGTAAAGAAATATAGACCATTTAATGAAATTCATTCATTTTTAAATTTCCCTCTCATACCTCTTTTCTTTGATATATTTGGTGACATATCTTACATTTACTCAGCCTCCACTGGTGATCAAATGGAAACATTGTTGATATTCTGCTTTCTTTCTATAATTACACTCCAAATTCTGATTGTGATAAGGAGTAAACAGCTACTTTGCTCTGTCCACTTAAGGGAGGAGTCTTGGGTTCCCTTAGAAGGTAACTTCAGGGCTAGAGAATTCTGTCTGGCAATAAACTTCCTTTCCAGGATACTTCTCAGTTTTTATATAAATTTGAACATACTGGCTCACACCCAAACTACCATCTACTGTAATGGCTCTTCCAAGTGTTGGTTTCTTCTACCTGGATAGGATGTGTAGGTATTTAATACATATTTAAATAAGAAGAAAAAGAAATAGAGGTAACGTTGGAGTCTAAAGTGGGTTCTTTCAAGAGATCATCTAAAGATGAGAAAGGAGAAAACAGGTAGTACACCAAGCCCAGGGTGAATGTTTTCCTAACCGAAGTCAATCATCAAGCAGAGTTGCTCAGATACTGAATTGGATTGTGAAAAACAAGCAAAAATCAATGTGCTTCTATTAAAAAATCACTCATTTGGTAATAAATTCAATATTGTCACAAACACTGTAAACTGTTCACCCACAGTTGTGAACTGGTAAACTGATTAATATCATATTCTAAATTTGAAATGAAGACTATGTTGGAGAACAATTGTTAAAAGATGTATTGAGACAGAGCTGTTGAGAAAACGCCAACGAATTCTGGCTAAAAGACCAGATAGGTGACTATTTGATAAATGTATAATAAAACAGCAGAATTTTATCAGTACTATTACTCTATGAACCTGAAGTAGCTTAAAAGGGAGAGGTTATTGAAGAGTATGTGTCTGACACAGAAACAAAGTTTTTCCAGGATGGAGGGATATCAAAATGAAGCCCCTGTCTCTGATAATGAAATGTTTTTTCCTACAAAAATATCTTAAAGGGCACCTGGGTGGCTCAGTCGGCTAAGCGTCTGACTCTTGATTTCGGCTCAGGTCATGATCTTACAGCTTGTTGAGTTGGAGCCCCACACAGGGCTCTCTGTTGTCAGCACAGAGCCCATTTCAGATCCTCTGTCTCCCTCTCTCTACCCCTCCCCCCACTTGCTTTTTCTCAAAAACAAATAAACATTAAAAATATTTTTACTTTTGAGAGAGAGAGAGATACAGAGCAGGAGTGGGGGAGGAACAGAGAGAGAGAGAGAGAGAGAGATACAGAATCTGAAGCAGGCTCCAGGCTCTGAACTGTCAGCACAGAGCCTGACATGGGGCTCAAACCCACAAACTGTGAGATCATGCCTTAAGCCAAAGTCACCCACTTAACCAACTGAGCCATCCAGGCACCCCAACATTAAAAATATTTTTTAAAAATCTTAAGAAAACCGTGGCTCAGTCAGAAGGTGGTATTTATGGACAGCTATTATGTGAGCGAAAATGTTTATCTCAAAAGAGATCTAATATTCCTAGTTAGTAATATTTTTAAAAATTTTTTTAAGTTTTTTTTTTTAAGTCTATTTATTTATTTTGAGAGAGGGAGCATACTGTGAGCAGGGGAAAGGCAGAGATAGAGGAGAGAGAGTGAATCCCAAGCAGGCTCCATGCTGTCAGTGCAAAGCCTGACGTGGGGTTCAAACTCACAAATTGTGAGATCATGACCTGAGCCAAAGTCAAGAGTAGGACGTTCAACCAACCGAGCCATCTGGGCACCCCTAATGGGTTTTTTTTTTAATATTTTTATTTCTAGGAGAGAGAGAGAGAGAGAGAGAGAGAGAGAGAGAGACAGCGTGAGCAGGGGAGGGTCAGAGAGAGAGGGAGTCACAGACTGAAACAGGCTCCAGGCTCTGAGCTGGCAGTCAGCACAGAGCCCGACGCGGGGCTCGAACCCACGAACTGCGAGATCATGACCTAATCGAAAGTCAGACGCTTAACCGACTAAGCCACCCAGGCGGCCCCCCTCATGGGTTTTAAGTCAGTGTTCTTTGTTTTTTATTATCAGACCAACTATGAGGTTAATAGGAGAAGAGATATTAGAGTTCCCGATTAATGATGTCCATCCTTTGAAATATACTCATCTGAAGTGCACTAGTTTCCCAAGGCTGCCATAACCAATTGCTACAAACTCTGGCTGCTCTAACAATAGGAATTTACCCTCTCACAGCTCTGAAAGCAGAAATTTGAACTGGAGGTATCAACAGGACTGTTTCCCTCGCTGGAGGATCCTTCCTGGCTGCTCCCAGCGTGTGCTGGCTGCACTGTGTGTCGCTGCACCTCTGCCTCTCCCTCCATGTGGCCTTCCCCTCGGTGTGTCACTTGCAAGGACTCTTGACATTGGATGTTAAAGGATGATCTTATCTCGACAACATAACTACATTTTTAGGACCCTTTCCCCAAATAAGGTTGCATTTATGGGTTCTGGGGATTAGGATATGGATGTAGCTTTTGAGAAGCCACAGTTCACTTCACTACAGTAAATGAGGTATATTATTTTTTTAAATGTTTTTTTAAAAAAATTTTTTAATGTGTTTATTTATTTCTGAGAGAGAGAGACAGCGTGAGCAGGGGAGGGTCAGAGACAGAGACACAGAATCTGAAACAGGTTCCAGGCTCTGAGCCAGCTGTCAGCACAGAGCCTGACGCGGGGCTCAAACCCACAAACCATGAAATCATGACCTAAGCCGAAGTCGGACGCTTAACCGACTGAGCCACTGAGGTGCCCCTGAGGTATATTATTTTAATCATTACTTGCCTTAATATGCTTGCAGGAATATCTTCAGATGGGTGACTACCAAAAGGCTTCCAGTTCTTTGTTTTTAAGTTTATTTGTTTTTAAGTAATCTCTACACACATAGGGGGGCCTGAAACTATAACCCTAAAATCAAGAATCACACGCTGTACCAACTGAGCCAGTCAGATGCCCCAAAGGCTTCCAGTTTTTAGAGTCAGAAATCAACAAAAATGGGCTGTGGTGGCCAAGAACTATAGGTTAGCTAAAAGATCAAGGTACAATTATTTTATTAAGTCATGGTTAATAACGAATGAAACTAAACTTGTCTAACACTTGCCATCAACAAGAGATATTCTGTGCAAAAGTATTGCCTGTGTTGTTTTTCACACCACTGCATTTACTAGAACTGCTGAGGGAACTGGATATATGATGTTAAAACTAAGTTGACTTTGTTCTCACTGTTTGTAATCAGTACCTTGTAAAGGCAGTTTTTACAGCTGTGTTTTCAATCAGCTAAAAATGTTTTATATATTACTCTAATCTACTGTCCCAATTGTACTGTTTTCTGATGTGTGTTTATATCTTGAGACAGCAACTTTTTGAACCAAAATAAACCTACCAAAGAAAATGAACATGAACAGTGGAATGAATGACTCCTTAAAAGTGCTACTAGAAAATATGTTAATAAAAGTGACTTCTCCGTTTTCCATCCTCCCTCCTCTCCCTGTCCCTGTGGAGGTGAACAGTGCCTCGACTACTTTAGGTCCTTGGCAAGGTCTCTTAGGGTGCCACTGTATGGCAGGGGACAGGGCTTGGTACTATCAGAGTCACAGGGTAGTTGAATTGGACAGACCTAAGAGGTGGCCTGGGACAACTCTAAGCTCACACACGACTCCCCTCTGTAATATTTCTGGCCCGAGGGGCATCCACAACTGCTTGAATGCCTCAAAGTCCATCTCTTTGTCCTTGGCTATCTCTAAATACTACACTGTAGACCACAGCTGTCTGGAGGCATATTCTGCCCCCTACTTATGCTGTGCATCAGTGTCTGCTCTTCCCCTTTCTGCTGTCTACCTCCACTGAAAGAGCACCGGTTAAGAGGAAGAGGAAGATAGTACCTCTGAGTCACAGTCTTTAGGTTGTGTGGCTGGAGAAATTCTTTCTACCAAGAATGTTGGTTTTTCCACCTAAGTCTAGTAGATAACTTTCATCATCCAGAGATGTATTTTTTTAAATAGTTGGCTATGGGGCGCCTGGGTGGCTTGGTCGGTTGGGCGTCCGACTTTCGATTAGGTCATGATCTAGCAGTTTGTGGGTTCGAGCCCCACGTCGGGCTCTGTGCTGACTGCCAGCTCGGAGCCTGGAGCCTGTTTCGGAGTCTGTCACTCCCTCTCTCTCTGACCCTCCCCTGCTCACGCTGTCTCTCTCTCTCCTAGAAATAAATAAAAAAAAAAAACCATTAAAAAAAATTAAATAGTTGGCTATGGCTTGAGTCACACAATTTTAGGGCTGAAGAAAGCTCAGCAATTATCCAGTCACTGTAGAAATAAGGAGATAAAAGTCCCAGAGCAACCAATAAATTACTGAGGTCACTCAACATGATGGGGGCAGAGCCAGGACTACAGTCCAAGTCTCCTAATGCCTATTTGAGCACTACAGGTTGTGATCAAAGCTTGTGCTGCCTCTTTACATGTTGGTCTCACTGGTGCCATCTGATGAGACAACCAACATTCTATGGTCTGAATGTTTGTATCTCCCCCAAATCTGTATACTGAAGCCCTAACCTCCAATGTGATGGTATTTCGAGGTAAAGCATTTGGGAGGTAGGTGATGAAGGTGAATCTCTTGAATGGGATTTGTCCTCTTCAAAGAGAGATGATCTTTCTCTCTGTCATGTAAGGAAAAGTCAAGAAAACAGACATCTATGAATTAGGAAACAGACTCTTACCAGGAACCAAATTGTCCTACACCTTGGGCACTTCTCAGTCCCCAGAACTGTGAGAAATAAATGTTGGTTTTTCAAGCCACCCAGTCTATGGTACTCGTTATAGCAGCTCAAACTAACTAAGACATAACCCAACCAATATACTCAGTGATGTTTACTGAGTGTGCTATGGGCACACAAGGATCTTTGCTCTCACAGAGCTTGCTCTCAGGTGAATGAAGGATTGACAAAACCCAGAACCCAAAAGGCTGCAAGGCTCTGATCCAGCTTTCACATCAGGGCACTGATTGGGACTGGGGTCACCTAGTTCAGCTCTTAATTTTTCACTGTCCCCTTAGAGGAAAGGTAAGGTACCCGGAGTTAATGTCCACACTTAGAACTGTTCCTTAACTTGTCAGATGTCATCATTTAAGTCCAAAGCACTTCTTGGCTTAGGAAATAAGTTTCCTCACTTCCTCTCTAGTACTCAGCATTAAAATGAAGCAGGAACCCATGGTCTACAACAAGAACTATTAAAAAAAAAAAGCTGTTTTTCATTAAAATTCATTGTTGCCCATAATATAAAGTATATCTCATGGGAACATTAAAGCTATCAACCAGCTACTTGTAAGTGAGAGAGGCATTTTCTGGTTGACACAGTGAGCAAGAAAGACCCAGATGGTGGATCCTTTTGGCATGGACTTATGTGCTCCGGCTGTCTAATACATTTCTCCGCTGCGTTAACTCTCCCTCCATCAGAACCATCACAACAGTTTGCTTATTTCTGAGGAAGGCAAAAACAGAAAGGTGTTTGTCTGTAGATTCCTATCTTCCTCCTTCAACACTGGGGAGGCCTATTCACCACTAGAGGTAACTGAAATGACCTGGATCTTTTGGTGATAAATCTCAAAGCTCTGGCCCATGCAAGATTCAATACAGTCTCTTCCTCATGAAGCAGGAAAGGGGACTAGACTTTTGGGGGCTATGTTACCTGGGCTGGACCTGATTCCCGATGGAGATTCAGAATTTGTTTTAAAAAGGGTTTTGGCTTGTTGGATGGAGCGTGTTGCATGACTGCTGGCTGAAGAATGAGTCCCTTGGGCTTGAGGTCCTGTCTTCTTTCATGAGGAATCCCTGCCAATCCAGGATCTGTGAACTGCTTCCGCCAGCCAGTCTCTAATTTAGCATATGTACAAAGCCAATTTTTGGACATCATGATGGAGCCTGGCATCTCTGCAGCCCTCCATGTTTGCAATGCTCACAGGGAAATAACAAGTAACTAGCAACACACACAAAAAAAATATGATAGGAAAAGGCTTTCTAAAATCACAGATACATCGTTTATGTATTATATATGTATATGTGTCTCCCTCTTGCTTTCCCAATATAAACTTCCCCCATGTAAATCCTTGTAGTTATTTCATTTAGATTTTCAATCTGGGATGCATTTAGCAATAGCCAACACTGACAAAGATAAAACCCTGCTCCCCACTGAGAACATCTGATTTTTTAAATGTAGAAATGCTGCTCTTTACAAAATAGGACATTTCTCTTTTAATTAGTTTCAAAATACACCCAAATAATTTGCAACTAGGAAATGATACCATTTTAGAGTACTTAAAAATAATTCCCATGTGTGCAAAGCCAGGATGATGAGAGGCACAAGCTAGTGAAACCTTCAGTTTTTAGATAAACTGAACTGTTTTTGTGGGGACAGTTATCACTAACATGGGCAAATTATGGCTATCTTCTCTCAGAAAACCCCAGTCTAAAAAAAAAAAAAAAAAAAAAAAAAAAAGAAAAAGAAAAGGAAAAGAAACCCCAGTTTAAGATATTTTCTGAATATTTGGGGACAACTGCTAATTGAAGCTTGAATGGACCCATCCATCTTTGCTGAAAATATGGATCTTCCTGCCTCCCTCCCTTCTCTAGATTTTCTTGCCAATCATCTAGTTTTCTAACAGTCCTTCAAGAGAATGGGTAGACACAAAAGCTCTATGGTATTATGTCATGCTATCTTTGAAAAGAAATACATATATTGTGCTCACCCACCCTTCAACATGTCGGTCTGGGGAGAGGCATCTATCACGAGAGGCATTTTGACTTTTGCCTGGGCAAGAATGAAGCCAAATCTCTGAATAAAAGGGAAGGCAAGCCTAATATGATTTTCTTCCAGTGCCTGGATTATGACAATGGCCAACTTTTCAGCTCTTTTGGGAAGTGAGATCCTTGCCCTCCCAACCAGGTGAGCCGCTGTTGATAGGTTTGCTCGCATGGTATGAACAAACTCTCCCAACCATACTCAGCCCTTACCTGTTAGTGGAAAAAGATAGTCTGAGCCCTGCATGTATAAATATAAATATTTTAGGAGCCTGGCTGATGGTGAGATTTGCACGGCCATGCAGAAGCCAAGCTTGATTGCCCTGGCCTGGTGTGGGGCTCCCCAGGTGGCAGGGGCTGAGAGCGGGCAGTGCAGTTGGTGGGGGGTGGAAGTGAGTGCCTCTAGTCATTCTGAGTAGCCCCTGGGCTGATTAGTGACAAGGGCTGACAGGCTCCTAAGGGGAGGTCCTGTCCAGTTTCTTTCTGCAGCAGAGATGATGGGCCATGCATGGGGTCCTGAGGCAGAGACTGGGGATTTTTTGTGTGTGACCATGACTACATTCCTCATCAACAGGCCACACTCATGGTCTCTTTGGAGGCCACCGACTCGCTGGAGGATTACCATTAAGGGACGTCTGCTCAGTGGCGCCAGGTTCTTTCCCCACCCCTCAGGGGCCAGCATGGTGCCTCCATGCTGCTTCACCCAAGCCAGACAGAAGGGCAGGGCACCAGGTCTGGGAATTAGAGAGGGCGATCGATATGTGTATACGAAACACAGTCACGGACAATTGAAAAGGCTCACACGTAATCCCACTGGGAACTGCTTAAAACTGAAGTCTGTGATAAATGACTCACGGAACCCAGACCCTTGACTCGTCTGCCTGGGAATGGCCAGAGGTGAGGTTCATAACATTGTGATTCATGGACATCAAGGGCCTAGAATGTATGTAAAGGATTCTAGGACAGGCTCTGCAAATAAAAATAACTCTTTAAACAGGGAAGAAATTTTTACTCCTGACTGATCTTGAAACCCTGAATTATGAGATTGCTACTTTTTCAAGTCTGGTGTCAAAAGAAAGACTACTTCTTTGCAACACAATGCTTACAACTTGAGATCTACTGCCTGGGCACCCTGACACAGTGCCACCTTGTCAGTACCCTGAGAGTCTTTGCTGATGAGCATGTGTTCGCTGGGAGACCGTTTGGGGAATAATCAGAGACTGTACAGTTATAAGAACTAAAGTAGATGTGGGATTAGAATACAGATGTTTTGAACATCTGGCTTTTGATGAGGTAAAATCAGTAAGGAGTGAAAAAGTATGTACTTAAGCTATATTAATGTTCAGTAGATTCTAAGATCAGAGTTGGATTATAATTTGTAATTAATTTACATGGTTTGTGGTCCTAGTAATGCAGTGGGTTTCCTAGTGAAAAGAAAGCATTTGGCATCCTGGGTTTCTGAGAAGAGGGTTATAACAGAGTCAAAGGAAAGGTAATCTCTGGATAGAGAAAAGCTATATTGGTCAGGGGTTTCCAGAGAAACAGAACAGAGATAAACAGATAGACAGACAGATTTATTTTAAGGACCTGGCTTACAAGATTGTGGACTGACAAGTTCAAAATTTACCAGGCAAGCTGGCACACTGGAAACTTGGGCAAGAGTTGATGTTATAATCCTGAGGCAGAATTTCTTCTCCAGGAGACCTTCAATTGATTGGATGAGGCCCACCTACATTATCCAGGGTAATATACTTTATATAAAGTAAACTGATTAGAGATGTTAACTATATCCACAAAATATCTTACAAGCAACATTTGTGCTTGATTAAATAATTGGGTACTTACTATAACTTAACCTAGTTGACACATAGAACAGATCGTCCCAGGAGATTTCTTTCAAACTGTGAAAAAATAATCAATGTCTTCAGTCCACAAAGATTCAGCCTTCTTCCTTTTGGAAGGATCCTGAAAGCCATGCCTCATCAAATGAGGCATGATACACCAGCGATCTGCAGTTCTACAGTCTTCCTCACCAGATGTCTACTCTTAGATGATGTAGATTCTGAGCTTGTATAGAGAAGGGACTTGCAAAACAGCTGAAATGGAGAGGAGGAAGAGCACCTATTCTAATACTTTCTATTCTGGTTCTACCAGTGTCTCCAAAGCAGTTATTCCAACTGTGGCCAACGTAGCAATGGTTGTCTGTGTTGCCCATCTGACTAGTTCCCGGCACATGCTTTCCCTGACTGCTGTTCTCAAATATTCACTAAGTGTGTCCTTTGAGCATGATGCACTCTTAACACATGGGTAAACCTCACGAAAGGAGATTATGAATGCACTGTATTGGGCCAACAAGTCACAGGGCTTCTCATCCCAAAGAAACATAGGCTTCCTTCCCTGATAATTATACCCTAAATCCTTCCTTTCATAAATGTTATATTTATAAAATAGTTTAAACAACAAAGTATCCTTCATTGAAGGAGGACTAAATCAAAAGGAAAAAAAAACTTGCAACAGAAATCTATCATTTTGATTCTTATCTATACGGTCAGGTAATAAGTAACATTCACATGATACTTTATCATTTATAAAGTGCTTTCACATACACTTATTTTAGTTTTTATCCTTGAGACTAAAAGGTTGATGGTATCACCCCCATTTTACAGATGATGCCACAAAAAGCTCAGAAAGATTAGCAGCCCTTCCTGATCTGATACAGTCCTTGGACTGCTGAGTGGGGACTGGACTGCAGTCTTCTACTCCTGGCTATAGCCTAGGCTGTCCAGTCCGCTCTGGGGCTTGCTGCTGGTGACCAGTTCAACTCTCAAACCTTTGTTTATGGAATTACATAAAGGTGGCCAGAATGTGACTGTCCAACAAATCAAGTGACTCTCTTCTTATGGAAAACCTTCGCTGACATTACTGTTCCTACAGATAGCCAGGTACCCTTTCCCTTTCCATGTGTCTTTTGTGGGTGCAGAGAGCTCTCTCTATTGGAAATCAGTGTGTGTGTTGAGGGGGGAGGGCTCTGCACAAGAAAGTGCAGGGAGTGAGAAGCAGGATGTGGATCTATTCCATAAAGTGAAAACTTAACGTTCTAACAAGTAATTAAGAAAAAATTCGAGGTTGTTTCCTCAGCTGATCATCTCCGGCAGAGCCAACTTTGGATTAAACACTTCTGCTCAGTGGTTTTGACATTCTCGGTCAGGCATATCTTGATGAAATTAGAGATGCAGAAAATATTTTTTGATGGAGCACAGGGACAAAACAGCTAGAAGGGAAGCCAATTTTATGCACGAACTTGTACAGACTGAGATAAATAGGAAAAGAGAAAGCAAGAGAATAACGAGTGTGTGAATGTATATAAATGAAAGAAAATGAAAGCAAGTGATAGAAGAGGAAAGGCCGATGCTCATTAATTAGACTTTAAGTTCTTGGCAGTAAGAGGTGTGTTTATAAACAATCTTCTCTAAAACATACCTTTCCAACTACTGACTGTTTTATCTGCCAAAAAAGTCTCTAATTATTCTCTACTGTTTCAATTCAAAAGCAGAGAGAGAGAAATATTAGTAAGAGAACATAACCAGTCTTTTGATGGAACATAGATCTCTGCGCAGAGGTCAATATTTCTAACGTTCAGTTAACAAAGTGTGGCCAGTGTAAACTATTTTATGACAGGATTAGGTGGGGGCTTTGAGTCAGATGGCTTTTAAACTAGAAGAAAGAAAGAAAGAAAGAAAGAAAGAAAGAAAGAAAGAAAGAAAGAAAGAAAGAAAGAAAGAAAGAAAGAAAGAAAGAAAGA
>NW_024081110.1:0-28510 GCF_003009895.1 Hyaena hyaena | reverse complement strand
AGAAAGAAAGAAAGGAAAGAAAGGAAAGGAAAGGAAAGGAAAGGAAAGGAAAGGAAAGAAAAGAAAAGAAAAGAAAAGAAAAGAAAAGAAAAGAAAAGAAAAGAAAGAAAGAAAGAAGGAAAGCAAGCTAGACCAAAGATATAAAAGTCGAATGTTAACTATTCGGAAGCTCTTTATACCATGCTTATACTAAGCCATCAGTAAACCAACCAGTTTTCCTCTTAGGACTTAAGTCTAGGAAAGTCTGATCTGTGAGAATAGAATAAACACTTGCGGATATATTAACATTTTTTTGTAAATCATCTCCCATGCATCCATTCTAAGGAAGTTACTAGAGGATGTACTCCCTTAAAATGAGGGAGTAAACTGAGAGAAAAAAAAAAAAAAGACATGAGATCTAATAAGCAGAAAATCCAACTCAGAAATTAGGCCGAAGGATTTCCCAGGATGACAGGGAAGAAAGCTACCAGATAATAAGTTAGTAGGCAGGCAGCACAGATCAGAACAGTGGATGATGGCTCTATTGGAGAGCTTGGGATTGAATTAGTGAGAGAGTTCTAGAAAAAAAGGCAAATTCAATAGGCAAAGAGATAAACTGTGGCATCCATGCAATGGAATACTAGTCAGCAATAAAAAGAAGAACTATCAAGCCACAAAAAAGATATGAAGGAAACTTAAATGCATAATGCTAAGTGAAAGAAGCCAGTCTGAAATGTCTGTATACTATATGATTCTGACTATTTGACATTCTGGAAAAGGCAAAATATGGAGACAGTAAAAAGATCAGTGGTTTCCAGGGGTTCACTAGAACAGACTGAACAGGCAGAGCAGAGGGGATTTTTAGAGTAATAAAACTATTCTGTGTGATACTGTAACAGTAGATATATGACATTAAGCAATTGTCAAAACCCATAAACTGTACAAGGCCGAGAGTGAATCCTTAATGTAAACTATGCACTTGAGTTAATAAAAATGTTTTTAATAAATAAGTAAAACCAAGGCAATTATTAATTTCAAAAACAAGAGCACAAATATAATCACAGTAAACCATATGACTCAGTGGTGAAAATAAGTATATTAGGTAAACCTTAAATACTGATCTAGTCCAAAAATATATTTATTTTTTTTTGGAGGATGGGGATAAGGGAGAGAGTGAGAAAGCTCAATCCTCAATCCTCATCTTACATGAGAAAGAAGTCAGTTGATAAGATTTAAAATTGAAAAAGGAAGAAATAATAGTATAAACATGCTATTTAGAAACAGCAAGAAAGTTAGAAAATTTGGAAGTGTTTTTTTCTCGGGAGCAAGGCCTGGGAGGGGCAGGAACGGCTGTTTCTTTCTGAGCTTTACTGTACCAGAAAGGAAACCCCTAAACCAGCTATGTTTTCCTGACTCCTCAGTACTTTGGCCACAGCTATGTAGTGCATAGAGCACAGAGCATAATGCTAATAAGGTCAGAACTAAGACCTCACTCTCTGAGTACACTGACTGTACCTTATTCCTCATCTCACTGCAGTCACGTGCCATTTGTCTGAATGGGAACTGGGCTACAGCAAATAGGGCCAATCAACACAAACCCACAATTACCACTACTAAGGTCCATTGGGCTCATTTGTGGATGGATGTGTTGCTCTTGATCTTGTTGAGCATGACTCCTTAAGTCACCATGCCGGCTCCTGCCAATGACCAACACAAACCGGAGGCACATTCCAGTGTCATAAGTTTCAGCCCTACTTGTGAACCACTTCCTTGGCTTTTTTCATGCCGCTGATCCGGTGCCAGTTTTAAGCCTTCTAGGCATTAGTTCTGCTGTTCTGCTTTCATGTCTACATTCTTTAAATTTTTTAAATGTTTATATATTTAAAAATTTTTAAATGTTTATTTATTTTTGAGAGAGAGAGAGAGACAGAACACAATTGGGGGAGGGGCAGAGAGAGAGGGGGAGACAAAGAATCCGAGGCAGGCTCCAGGGCCTGAGCTGTCAGCACAGAGCCCCATGTGGGGCTGGAACCCACAAACTGTGAGATCTGAGCCGAAGTCAGGTGTTTAACTGACTGAGCCACCCAGGCTCCCCTAATGTTTGTTTGTTTTTGAGAGACAGTGAGAGCCAGAGCACAAGCAGGGAAGGGACAGATAGAGAGGGAGACACAGAACCCAAAGCAGGGTCCAGGCTCTGAGCTGTCAGCACAGAGCCTGACGTGGGGCTCGAACCCACAAACCATGAGATTACGACCTGAGCCGAGTTGGGTGCTTAACTGACTGAATCATCCAGGGGCCTCCTGTTTACATTCTTATCTACTCATTTGGACTTGACAGTGTGAATCCTCCTCACTGAGAATTTGTTTCTCTCTCTTTTATTCCCACTCATAAAAGAAAAAAAGGCAGTGTGGTTTCTCTGAAGGAAACTAGGTCCTCCTGAGTCTGATCTCAACACCACTGAGCTAGGCCAGACCTGGGAGACCTGGGGAAAAGGCAGAGTGCTGTGGACCACACACATACAGTGCATTGGGGTTGCCTTGCAACACACACCAGAATCCCTTGGCTATGCCTTTCACAAAGAGCAATATGCCTAATTTTCCACAGCAAATGAAAGTTAGAGATATGCTTATCTAATAACAGGAGCAATTTTAGATAAATTATGCTTATCTGTTCACTCATTTATTTACAGAGTAATGTGAATTAAACCAACTAAGTGCCAGGCACTGTGTTAGATGAATGTGTTATAGTTCCTGTCTTTAAGTTGCTCAGAGCCTATTAAGGGATACAGATAAATACAGACATCCTTTGATATCCAAATCTAGTCAATTTGTGAAAATGGCTAGATGAAAATGGGCTGAAAAAGGTTTTGAATAGTGAGAGCCTATATTCCCTCATTGTAAATGGAAACAATAGTATTGTCTTCCCAGCCAGCCCCCAAACTCCAATCAACTCCTTCAAAAGTTTTTCTTTTTTTAATGTTTATTTATTTATTTTGAGATAGAGCGAGAGCTGGGGAAGTGCAGAGAGAAATGGAGAAAGAGAATCTCAAGCAAGCTCTGTACTATTAGTGCAGAGCCCGATGTGGGGCTTGAACTCATGAACTGAGATCATGACCTGAACCAAAACTGAGAGTTGAACACTGAACCAACTGAGCTATCCTAGTGCCCCACCTTGAAAATTTTTCTTAAAGTTTAATTGCCTATGTAACAACTCACTAAGCATTTTCTACATTATGTAAAGGATTTATAACACTAATTATCTAATTATTTAGCAATGAATGAGCACTCATGGGTATATTTTTACAGGAAATGATACTATACAGTAACAGATACAACTTAAGTCCTCCTTCTATGCCCTATTAACATGTATGGTAATGTACATAAACAATGAAACAACAGGCTAAGGAACCTTTCTTAGAAGACTTAATATAACACAAGAAACCTAAATGTTTTTGCCAGCACATACATGCATCCCTGTGTTGGTATTTTGATCTTAATGCTGAATTCTGGGCTTAAAGTCTCTTCAAGTTATTATAATAATTACTCCAATGGGTAGAGTTTAGATAGTGTAGAGGGTTTGTTTTTTTTACTAATATGGAGACTACAAAGCAACATGGCAATGATCTCTGTAGAGAGTTCCATGACCAAAGGAGGAAACAAAAGTGTATTCAAATATGACCAGGTATACATTCTGTGTGCATCTGGGCAAGTGAACAAAGAATACTGAAACAGCATGTCCACTGTTACTGTTACTGTGGTAAATATCTGAGTGATTTTTTTCACCATTTTTAGTATTCTATTGTTCTGCATTTAAGGCAAGATATTTAAAACATAAGCATGTGCAAAAACAATAGATGCAAATATAAGTGTGATCCATGTGAATGAAACACCCCTCCCCCCTCCACCAACCGCTGCATGATCTTCAGTGCCTGGTTATGCCATTGCCAGTGGAGAAGGTGGGACACTCTGAAGAGATCACCTGGATCAGGTCTGCTTTATGGAAGCTGGGATTCTCCGCTTCAGCAGCCACTGAACATACATGTCAAAATTTGCATATATGAAATACAAGTGCTGGGGCACCTGGGTGGCTCAGTTGGTTAAGTGTCTCTTGATTTCAGCTCAGATCATGATTTCATAGTTCATGGGATTGAGTCCTGCATTGGGCTCTGTACTGATGTCACAGAGCCTGCTCGGGATTTTCTCTCTTCCTCTCTCTCTGCCCCTCCCCTGCAGACTCTCTCACCCAAAATAAAAAAATACACATTTAAAAAATAAAACACAAATGGCTTGCATTATATAGTAGGTAGCTGAGGGTGTATTACATTTTTGTAATTTAAATTATGCCAAAGAAACACAAGAAGATTTAAGAGCTATTCACAAAGCTTTTTAAAAGTCCCTTGCAGAGAATTCTTTGGATGAGCAAAAATTCCTTTAACTTTACCAGTCATCTCCCTGATTTAAGCATTTTGATAAGTTGGATTGTCTCAAAGCAGGGTATAACAGCATCTCATATTTGTTTTAGATAATTATTGTGCATCAGCTTGATGGAATATTAATAAGTCATTAACATTTACAATTATGAAGACCGTGGTGATGTGGAAAAATTCTTGGCTGTGTTTAGTAAAAGATACCTAACTACAAAATTATATTGAAACTATTACTGCAGTAAAGTAAATACGCATGGAAAATGGCTAGGAAAGAACACAGGATAAGGAAAGCATTTTTACACACAGCGTATTTCAAGTGGATTAAGTGGAGCTCTGCACAAAGCAAATCCTACCTTACAGCATTAGAAACTGAAGAGGGTAAATGACTTCACATTTTAGCTACAGTGATATGAGCTGGTATAACAGAAAACCTACAATCATAGAGGCTTAACACAGTTGGCAGCTCCCGTCTTGTTCATGTTGAATCTAATCTGTGGGGGGGTGTAGCAGTGGGGATTGGCTTCTGCTCCACCCAGTCTTCAGGGACCCAGGCTGCCAGCAGTTCTGTCATCTTCTTTTAAAAGTTATTTATATTTATTTTGAGAGAGAGAGAGAAAGCATGAGCAAGGGAAGGGCAAAGAGGAGAGAGTGAGAATCCCAAGCAGGCTCCGCACTGCCAGCATGGAGCCTGATGCAGGGCTCAAATTCACAAACTGGGGCTCCAACTCCATGACCTGAGCCGAAGTTGAATGCTTAACTGACTGAGCCACCCAGATGCCCCAGTGGCTCTATCATCTTTAACCCACAACTTCCAAGGTGTCTCTCTGGCTATTAACAATTGACAAGGAAAAAGAACATGGCAGATAGTAAAAAGTTTTTATGGGTGAGGGCTAGAAGTGGTAAACATCACATCCCACCCACATTCTGTGGGTCAGAATTTAATCACATGGCAATATGCAACTGCAAAGGAGGCTGGGAAATATCATCTGTCTGCCAGGAAGAAGTAGAAGTGGGTTTTGGTGAACAGCTGGCTGATCTCTGTTACACAAATTCTCACATCTAACCAGATAGGGAAAGAACCGGAAGCCAGTCTTCCTTTCTTGGCTTTGTGCTTATATTTTCATTTCTCATTCATTCATTTACTCTCTCTCTCTCTCACCACACACACACACACACACACACACACACACACACACAAGATAAAGACTTTATGTGTTGAAACCTAAACAAAAGACTGTTGTTCTATATCAAAGGACTCCCAATACAATCTGATTCTTTTTAGGAACCTAATTACATTCTCAATGAAAATCATCACCCCTGGGAAGGAAGTACTTACCAGGGATAAATCCAGGTTCTGGAACAAGAGAATTTGGCTAAAAGCTGAGAAAGAATGAGCAAATGCCTACATAATCCCATGGCCTTTATATTTCAGGAAGCACCCATATCTTTGCTTAGCCATTGTCCCATTATCAGTGGGTAGGAGGAAAATCAAATCCTACTTGTAGCATACGTTAAGATCCCCTGACACTTCCCCTGAAATCTCAGCCAGAAGGCATTGGAAAAGAGTTGACACATTTATCTTCTCTAGGCCTGTTCTACTAGGCGCTCGCCCAACTTTTCAGACCCAAATCCACTGTGGTTGGTGACCAACAAAAGCAAGGATAAAATCATTGAGAGCCATTTTCAAGAAAATACATCAAAAGCATGTTAAAATATTGTTTGGGGGTTGCATCTTGGAAAACAGCCATTTATCCCAAATTTGGCATTTTTGACGTCAAATGTTGTTTGGTGAAAGGATCAGTTCAAATTAGAACAAATCATTAGATCTTACTGGTCTTGGTGAGGCTTGGTGAATGCTGTATATGCTAAATATCAAAGTTATAGCCAGAGCTTAAATTGGACAGTAAGAAAAATAAATTGCGATTTTCTATTTCTTTGTCCCCTATTGAGACTAACCAGTGCAATGCTTTGAACATTTAGGCACTTGGTAAATGCTGAGCTAATCATTATGTTACGCTGCTTGGCTATAATTCAGACTATTGAATTAAGTATGGAAAACTATACCTATAGTAAATGCTGTCAGACTGCTCTGTTTATAGGCCTGCTCTGAACTTTTTATAGGTCTGCCCATTTCCTCATATACACAACACATACACACACACACACACACCTATACACACCAATCCACACACATACATCCCATCCATATATACACACCATCCACATGTCATCTACACATGTATACACATACCATATACATCCAAACACACATATCCCCATACACCCACACCCAAACACATATCACACACACACACACACACACACACACACACCCTGTACATTCCAGTCCACACACACACACAACATATTCATATACATCCACATACACACGAGTTGCATCTTTATATTCTTGGGAATGTTGCTCCTCACAGCTGTTCCATGGGGTGACCCTAAGTGACCTGGCGAGCAGTCAGGTCTGAGGTGCCTCCCCAAGAGGCAGAGTGGAATGATCCAGGTAGGATATGCTGCCCCTGAGGCCAGTGGAGAAACCTGTGCTTTAGGAGGCCCACCCTGGCTCACTTTCTCCCTACCTTTTATTTCAACATTTGAAAGGAGAAACCTTGCCTTTGTAAAGAAACATCTAGGAGGCTCAATTCCTATTCTCTGAGTTCAGTCTCCGTTTCTGACTCTATGACCTGGGCAAGTTCCTTACTTTCCCCACAGCTTTGGTAGCCCTTGAACCAGGGCTTGCAGTAACCTATAATATCTGTATGATGTAGAGGGAGGAACCAGCAACTTAAAGGCCACATCAGAATTATCAGGAAGAAAACTATCTTTCTAAAAAGTATTATTTTAATAATCACCAATATAGTTAGCATAGAAAGGCTAAGGGTAGAAAGAACTTCTTATGTTCAGTGAAAAAGAAATAAACTGTTTGGGTTAGTTGCTAGTGGAAAGACCGCCCTGAGGGTGAGGCTGGGATGGACTAGGAGTGAGACAAAGAAAACCAAATTTCTCTGCCAAATAAAGAAAAATGAAGAGTTTCTAGCAGTCTGAGAAAGAGAGGGGGTAGGGGGTTAGAAAGGTGGTGGGACTTTGATCTATGACAGTGGCCTATGGATTGTCCTATTTTAAGTAGTTAATGCTATGGTGTGCTTTCCAGAAGCTGGAGGACTTGGGGACAGCAAAGTGGCTGTGATACACTGAGCCAGGCACTAGCTTATGCAGTTAACATGCACATTCTGATTTAATCCTCATACACGCTCTGTGTGATAAGCCTGTGACTATCCTGATTTTACAGATGAGGACGCAGAGGCTTGCCAAGGGTCAGAAACCCAGTAAGTGAGAGCCCAAGTCTGAGTCTGTTTGATTGAAAAGTCCATCCTATTCATTAGTCACTAGAGCATATTGTCCTCCTGAACACTGAAGACTATAGTACTAAGCTGTGGAGCAGAAATTATTGTGGTTTACTAATTAAGGGCGATAAAAGCATCCCAGAAATGCAAAGTACTAAATAAATACTAGTATTACTGTTCTTGCACTTGACCACTGACATCTGAAGGAAGCACTGTCATCTAAAATGGAAACGTGACAAGCCAGCAAGGGCTTATTAATGTCACATGAAAATGATATAGTTAAATACTCGTGTTTGCATTCCACTGGATATTTATATTCTGAAGACCATGTTCTCAGGCACTGAACTCCCATTAAGGTCAGGATCATTTGCAAATCCAGAAGAAAATACAGCTATATCACTTCTTTTTTTTTTTTTTTTTCTGAGACAAAAAGAAGGAAAGTGGTTCAGGGTTTTGGCTCAGAATTGTAAAGCAGAAATCATGATGCCTTTACCACTCTTGCTTCAAAAAGAAGAAATTATAGCCTTTCATTCTCCTAGCAGCATGTAACTAAGGTTTAGATGAGTGAACAGATGCATGCAAAAATCAGCCACGCGCATAGAAAACATTCATTTTCACAATCTGGTAAATCTGCTAGGTACGCATGAAACGGAGCCAAATTGATTTCAGCAGAATGCGATGTCACAGCCTCGGCACAACAGGGATCCTTCTCGGCCTCACTCAGTGCCAGGCCTGTTACCATCCAGGGTCCTGGGTGTATTGATCACCCAGTCACTGAGGGTATGTGAATAGTCCCATAAATGGTGGCATGATTAACTGAACCCCAGTTGACTGGCTTCTGTTATTTCCATTCCTATTGATGTTCTGGAACATGCAACCCTGTTCCTGCTTTTCCCGCCTGGAGGCCTATTTTGAGCTTCTTGCTACCCAGCACCTTATCCCTTCCATGGACAGTTCATAGAACCAGGGACTCCAAAACCAGAAAGTGTCCTTAGGGATCATCTTGGCCAATTCCTTCATTTTATTGATGAGATACAAGGAGGAGAAAAGTCTTCCCCAGGCCACGTGGATCATTAACAAGGACCCACACCCCTTCTGACTTCCAAACTCTTGCTTTTTTTTCACTTCATGCGGTCTCTACTGAAATCTGGACTCAGGCTACATAAGAGGGAATTTCTGTTATTCCATCAACCTAAACATCTATATATGAAATACTTACAACGCAAAGGGCTCGACTGAGTCTGCTTTTGGATTTCCCATTTGTCTACTGGACCACAGGTCCTCAAGCCCACAGCGATACAAGTTTATAGTCCCTTCTTAGAAAATCTTGGGAGACAAATGTATTTTGGAATGAAGCAATTTTTGGACTTTTAGAGGTAGGACAGTACCCAGACAGTCTGTTTTATTTTGTTCCTCCCCAAAACCTGGAGCAAAATGTAGGGCTAGTGAGGCTAAGGTGATGGAGTCTACAAACTGTGTCACATCAGTTTAGGTCAGGTTTTGCTGCTGAGTATGTTGGTTGCAAATTTATGATAAAACTTTTGGTTTTCAGAGCTCTCTGGGTTTGGAATTGTGAATAAAGGACTGTGGACTCACACTCCTCTTTTCACGTGGGTGGCCTTAAACAAATGTCATGGACCAGCTGGTAGTATCAATCACTTTCTCAGTAAAAGGCTGGTTTTTCACTAGATTCTCCTTGTCAAGACTTTTGTTTTTCGGTAGACTTCAGTTATTCCCATTGCCTCTCACTTACATCCCAGATAACAAAATGGAATGGTCTCACACTGGACAGACCTTAGGGAGCCTGGGTTCAGAAGCTGGCTGCCCTGTTTGTTTCTTGGATTTTTAATGAAATAGATCCCACGGGGATCACTGGAAGGGCAGGTGCGTTACGAGGCAGCTGAGGAGGTCACGGGGGTACTGGCGGCAGCACCTGTCCTCTTGGGCTTCAGTAAAAGCTGAGCAGAGAGGGCCTGCCACCAGGTCCCCAACGGGCAACCGATCGTGCTTGTGTCTCTGGGCTTTCTCTGGCTCCAACTGCTTCTCAGCTTCCTCCTTCTCATCGGATGGGCAGGTTTCCAGGGCTGTCAGATTTTCTTCTGCCCAAGTTAACAGGGACATTGATTTTGGAGGAAGGGAGGCCCTTCCCCCAGTCCATCCTTCCCTCACTCCTGGCTTAGCCACGCCAGCTCTGTGGCATTGTCCGGTTTTATTAGTACTGCCTGGCTGAGGCCCCCTTTCCCAGGCGGCCCCTGTGATTTCCAGCCCCTCTCCACTTGGCATGTCGACGTGCACTTCTGGTCTCCCAGGGAGAGCCTGCTTACCTGGATAATGGGCACTTGACCCCCTGGTTTCCAAAGTGGGTTTCTGTACCACAGCAGGGTTTGCATCTGTTTTTATTGTTTTCTGGACTGTCGCCGGGAGGGAGTCCTATAAACGTGACCTTGCTTGGCTGGCTTTGGGATTGATGGAAATCAGATCACTTTGGGGGTTCTAATGGGCCTGGATGGAGGAGTTTTGGAGTGACACGGGAAGGTGTGCTGTGTTTGTGAGGAGGCCCTTTGCTCCTTCAGAACTGGAACATGGCTTTCCTAAAATTTTTCATCTGGCATAGAATTGTAGGCACCTGTTTCTTTGAGGAATTTCACCATAGGGACAGGAGGATAGAATTTCACTTAGAAAACCATAATGGTCTTCTAAGAAAAAGAACCCATTTATGTCTTTTGGAGCAATCAGAGTGGGTAGGTTTGGAGAGGAAGGAAGAAAGGAAGGAGAGAAAGAAGGAAAGAGAATCTAGTCTCCCAGCGTCCTCAGCGCCCTGACTTCTTCTCACTAACCATGGTGACAGCGAGTGGATGGCCTCCAATCCCCTCTTGCCCAGCTCCAATCCATTCCACTGCATGCAGAATGCTATTTTGTAAGACACCCATCTCTGTTTAGAACCCCTAGTGGCCTTCCAATACTCTTAGAACACATGCACAGCCTTCACCACGGCCCTTGGTCCTGCATCAACTGTCCCTGCCCCTTCTCTAGCCTCATCCTACACAACCCCAGGCTTGGGGCACTCTGGCCTCACTGGCCTTCTCAGAGGCTTCCTGATTTTCCTGGGCCTTTACACTTTTCTTCCTGCCCTCTTTCTCTGCTCCATTTCCCCTGTATTCTGCCCTTAGTCTAGTCCCATTCAGCCCTTCAGATCCCAGTTCAAATGCCACTTTTCTTCAGCCTGGAGTCCTGTTTTGTATGCTCACGGTGCTGTGTACCTTGCCTTCTCATCACCTATCACAATCTACAACTTGATATCACAACTTGTTATATCAGCAACCTCTGAGCTGAGGTCTGTCTCTGTCACTGGCTCATTAGCTCTGTGAGGGGAGGTGCTGAATTTTTGTTTGCTCACCATTATCATCTTCAGTGCTAGCCTGGCATTCCCAGATAGTAGTTCCTCAGTAATTACTTGATGAGTTACTCAGTGAATCATTATCTAGCTAGTATGACAACCTCACCGTTATTCCTATGTTAGAAAAAAAGCCTCCTATGTTACTCCAGTGTAGAATGGGAATTCCACTTGCTGGCAAAAAACTCAGGCATAGATTATTCTTGAGTAAGCCAGTGTCTCCGCTCCCTAGAGTTGGTTGTGGAGGCTCCATTCAGCTTGATGTTTCTCTCTTGAAGCTCCAAGAGCCCTCTCTGACAGCAGACTGGCATGTCTTCCCTGAGTTTTCGTGTTGGCCAAGAGGAACATGTCACATTGGTAATAATGTCAGTAAACTCTGAAGCTGCCAAGGAGAGCAGCAAGCGAAGGCCAAGAGGAAACCGGCAGAGCCTTAAACACACAAGCCCTGGAAATCATCTCATTACCAGAGGTGCCAGCCGTCACACCCTGGATGGAAGGGCATAATTGCTGCAAACAGCTAATCACTAACAGCATGACAGCCAAGGGCCTACAGCCGTCCTTTTCTTCACTTCAGGATCTGTCCCACCATGAGGGGAAAGGCGCCAAAAGAGCAAGCCATGCGTGAAGACATGGCTCCTATCTCAGAGAACAGGCGTTTCTTCCCCAACTTGCACAAGATGCTTTGGGAGCCCTCGCTTTGTTACCACACTTGAAATCTTGACACTTTCACCTAAATGTAGTGCCTCTGGACTTTGGAGACATGATCTTAAGTCCAGTATGGCAGACGATGGTCTTCTGTGTGACACTGGCCGTTTGTAGAAGGATGTATCATAAAAGTAACCTTTTGCTTTCAGGGGAGAGTATGTGGGCAAATGTGGACTGGACACCCATTGTGTAGACACTACTGCATAAGGTTCCTAGGGGAAAAATAAAATAAATAATAGTTCTCATAATGTCTTTAACTATAGTGCCATGGTAATCCATTAAAATAAGTGGATGGCTTCATCTAGCAAATGTCCCCATAGATATCAAAACAGAGGTTGTTGCAGGTTATCTGGGAGGTATGTGTAATACAAAATTAACATGCACCTGGATAAATTCAAGCATATTTCTTCTCCCTAACCCACCTCCCTCAACCATTAGGACAGTGCCTTCTGTGTGTCTGGAGCTGTCCTAGGTGCTTGGGACAGAAATGAGGTTGTGGCCCCGAAGAACTTATGCATTAATGGAAGAGAGCCACAGATAAATCAGCAACTATACTGTGGAGTAAGAAGTATGGTATTGAAGGTGTCAATATGAGCTTCTTTTAACGTCTGAGGGCAGATTTTTTTTTTTTAATTTAAGTAATCTCTACACCCAATGTGGGGCTCAAGCTCACAACCCTGAAATCAAGAATTGCATGTTATTCTGACTGAGCCAATCAGGTATCCCTAATGTCTGAGGGCAGCTTTCATGCACAGAAAAGACCATGTAGGCTACTTTGATTTTAAAAATGATCAATTCGAAATCTATTTTCCTTAGGCCTTTGAGTTCAGCCTATAACCTTATTATTCTGTTTATAAATAAAATGGATTAGTTCAAATTGAATAGATTTAAATAAATTCAAATTGCAATGGTGCCATTTACAACTTTATTAAATTCCCTTAAACTTTGAAAACTGTATTTACGATTTAATACCTTCTTTTTCTTAAGTGCTTCAAATACTTGACTGAGCAAGCCAAACCTCCCCAAATACTTCAACAATGCTTGTGAATCTATCAATTACTGATACTCTGGGAACTGAGGTTGCTTAGAGGCCAAAGATCTTCTGGAAGTACACAGGCCCAGGTGGGTTTTCCTCTGCCGAGAGGATCCTGAGCCTTCTTATGGTTGCCATGACAACAGGGAATTTAAAGTTCCTGCCCTTTGGATAGAATTGGTTTTCTTGAGTCTAAATTACAGTCTAACCTAATTCTTATCTCTGGTTAGAGTTGAAACCTTCTTGCCCATGTTGCTGCTAATGTTTTTCACGCTAATCTCTTTTCATGTTCCTCATGTTCTTGGTTGGGTCCCAATTTTTAAAAAATACTTTATTTTGGTAAAATATACCTGACATAAAATTTACCACTTTAGCTATTTTCTGGTATGCATTTTAGTGGTACATTAAGTACATTCACGTAGTTGTGCAAGCATCACCAACATCCATCCCCAGAGCTTTTTTATCTTCTCAAACTGAAACTCCACACCCATTAAACAGTAACTCCCCTCTGCCTTCCCTGCAAGCCCTGGCAAACAGCATTCTACTTTCTGTCTCTGAATTCGACTACTCTAGGTGCCTCAAATAAGTGGGATCATACAGTATTTGTCCTTTTGTGACTGGGCCACTGTCATTTAGCATGTCTTTTAAGATTCATACCTGTTGTAGCATGCGTCAGAATTTCCTTCATTTTCAAAGGCTAAGCACTGTCTCATTGTATGGATACACTACATTTTTTAATCCATTTATCCCCCATTAACACTTCGGTTACTTTTACTTTTTGGCTCTTACGAATAATACTGCTGGGTGCACTGGGTTCCAATTCTTACAGACACTTAAATGCTAACCAAGTGTAATTTTACAGGATCAAAGAGTAAAACAAAGCTAAAATAAATGATAATGTAGACACATTGGGACACTCCAATACTGCTGCTGAAAAGTATTATCAATCTTTCAAAAATAATTTTTTGTATATCCGTTTTGTAAAACATTTTGACAATGTATAACAAAAGCCATAAAAATGTTTCTACCTATTGATCTGGTAATCCTAGTCCTAAAATGTATTCTAAAGAAATATAGTGTATAGAGGAAAAAGTTATATATATGAAGCTCTTTATTGTTAAAGTCATAAAATTTTAAGCTATATACTAATTATATAATAAAATTATATAATAGCTATAAAACTGTAGTGAAAAACTGAAGACAATCTAAATATTCAGCAATAGGGAAATGGTTAACTGAATTGAAATTAAACCACTTGATGCATACTATACAGCCACTAAAATAATAAATACAAAAAAAATTCTGGCAATAAAAAAGGAGAATATAAAATTACAACTATGTAATCATGCAAAAATTATGGCTGCAAATGGACAAACCCTGAAAAAGAAAAGGGAAGTACTAAAGTGAATTTTATGCAAGATTGGTGGATTCAAAATGATTTCTTCCCTTTAAAAAATATTCTTTGTTGTTGGTAAAAGCAATAAAAATTAAAATCTGAAGTAGCTGACAAACTTGTCCATTAAAAATCAGGGCACCTGCTGGGTTGCTTTGATGATTAAATAAGTTAATGGATGCAAAAGTAGCTAGATACAGTCTGCAGGCACTCTGCAGGGTCTCCCCCAGCCCTCTCTGCCTCACCCCTCCTTCCTTCCAGCTTTAGTAGCCAGTGGCTGCAGGATCAACACTGGTCACACAGTACCTCCATACCTCTCTCTTTCTCAGTAAGAGTGCTTCCTGTACTTTTTATTATTTTTATCTATGACTTCCAGAGCTCAGTAGGATCTGGACACTTAACACTTTCTGATACTCTCATTAAAATGAACTTGTTCTTTCCTCCTTAGCTAATATATGGTTTTTAAAAACATAATATTAACAGTCCAGCAGGTTGCCCCCAAGTTAAACACAGAGTTAACTATTATATGATCCAGCAATTCCCCTGCTGAGTAAATATCTGAATGTGAAAGCAGGGACTCAAGCACCCATGTTCCCAACAGCATTATTATTCACGACAGCCAAAAGATGGAGAAACAGCCCACGTGTCCATCAACAGGTAAACAAATGTGGTACATCCATACAATGGGATATTATTCAGTTTTTAAAAGATGAAATTCTGATATGATACAACAAGGATGAACCTTGAAGACATTATGCTAAGTCAAATAAGCCAGTCATAAAAGGACAAAAGACTATATGAATCCATGTACATATGGTACCTAGACTAAACAAATTCACTGAGACAGAAAGTAGAAGAGTGGATAGCAAGGGCTGGGGGAAGAGGGAATAGGGAGTTAATGTTTAATGAGTACCGAGTTTCAGCTGGGGATGATGACAAAGTTCTGGAACTGGATGGTGGTGATGGCTGTGCTTAATGTTGTGAATGTGCTTAATGCCACTGAATGTACACTAAAAAATGGCTAAAACAGTAAATTTTATGTTATGAATACCTTACCACAATTCTAAAAAAGCATATGGTATTAGTATCCCTCCCAGATAATGTATTAATAATTTACCAAGCACTTTCTAGAAGTAATGCCTTAGGTCAAGATAAGGAAAATGGGCAAATTTCAGGGATTGTGGCCAGGAAGACAGAAAGACTGTAGGGCACATAGCCCTTTAAGTTCCCCCCAAACTGCACTGCAGCTGCACAAATCCCATCACTCTGCCTGCGGGTACAGGGTCACTCTGGTTGTGAAGGGAGTGTGGAAAAAACAATCAGAGGTGAGATGTCAGTGTGGACAACAGAGTGGGTCAAGGTGACAGCAGAGGAACAGATTTTTTAAAAAGGCTAGAGGAAAATCAGCTAAACAATATTAACTGCAAAACCAACAGAAAAGATCTCTGAATCCACCTATCAGAGTCCAAATAAGAGTTTAACTGAATAGCTAAAGATCAAATCCAGATCTCTGCAAGAGCACCTGGGAGCCCGGTGATCCAAGCTCCTGCCAGGCGCGTCTCGTGACGGGGGCCCAGGGAAGCCTCTTCCCTGTTGATGGGCACTTGCTCTCTCACACGTATGCAATGCCAGTCCTTCCTCAGTTCTCTCTCCCACTGAGGGAAAATCTATGTTCGAGTCATTTGCTGACGGAGCCTCTCCTCATTCTGCCCTCTGCAACAGCACAGAGCAATTCCATTCCCTCCTCTATTTCAAGTCTTTTCTGGGTTTGGATCTTCTTTCTTCAGAGTTAACAACATCCTCAGCATCTCCAACTATTCCTCGTACTCTAGTCTATGGCTTTAAGACCTGAACTCCAGCTATCAGATGTGGTCTGACTGGTACCCTTACCTTCTGTCATTAGCAGGACATGTTCTCCAATCAGGATGGCTGCTGAACCCACTGTAATTATGACTATGAATGTCTGACTGCTGTGCTAGATTAGAAACTACTTGCTGTTTCATGTGCAAAGGAACTGGGGGTTATTTGTTTCATTATTCATCAATTCAACCTATTGCCCCCCACCCCAAGAGCAACATGTAAAACATCTCCTAAATGGAAAAAGTAACATTTGTTGAGTATGGTGACAGATGTTAAGTACACTTAGCATGGTAAGCATTGCATAATATATAAATTGTCAGATCACTATTTGTACACCTGAAACTAATGTACACTGTATATCAATTACACTTCAATTAAAAAAAAAGAAAAAGGAAAGAACATTTGTCAAGTACTTAATCTGTTTTAGGCACTCTGTTACATACATAATTTAAGTCACACATCAACCCCATGTGAGAAGTATTACTTTCTCCACCTTATGTTAAGAAAATCAGGACTAAGTTCACACCTATAAGAAGAATCAAAGTCAATGCACCTGGCACCAAAGCACTTTTGCTTCCAATGCAGTTTCATTTAAGTTAGGATACACCAAACTGTAGAGACTAGAAAACTCAGTTCAGACCGGCTCAATTCAACACCAAGGATAGTTGTGTGACAATGTCCAGTGGCAGAGGAGCCTCTCAGCTCAACGATGTATGCCCATTTCTTCTGTACCCACTTTATGCCCACAATGTTGCCTTTGTAGTAACTGTAAAACACGCCCCTTTGTCACTATTGGCAGGAAAGACTGAGTTTCCATGATTTTTTTTTAAAAGCAAGGAAAACTTTCCTAGAAAGCCTCAGCAAGCCATTCGACATCTCATTGTCTGTGAAAAGTGATCGCTGACAACGAGGATGGAATTGCCCTGCATTGGCCTAGTCAGATAGCCCTTCGTCAGACTAGGTTCCCGGAACTCAATTATCTGATGTTCAACATCAGAAAAGGGTGTGTCCACCACAGTAGTGTCACCTCCAGCTCCACAGAGAGTGGCATGAAGAGGCCCGGTGCTGGGCTACCAGAGGCAATCCCTTCCCCAATGGGACTTCTAATCTAGTATGGAAGACAGGAAGCTCTGCACAAGTGTTAGAGGTGTGGTGTGTGTTAGGGAAGGGAAAGGACATGTAGCACATATAGAAGAGAGTCTGAAAAATCGCTGAGTCTCTGTGGTTCTGGAAGGCCTCCAGAGGAACGACAGTCCTGGAGAGATTCAGACAACGCTGGGCAGAGGGAAGAGTACACGGAGACTAGAGTGGAGAAGAACTGAACAACTCTCAAACTGTACCTTAAGTCCTTGGGACACCTATCAGCTAGAGACCAATCACCTCATTAGTCACTCATTCATGCATGCACTTGTACAAATAACTACCTGTAGCAGGTGAGATCGTGTGTGTGTCATCAGTGAAAGACACCTATTCAAGAGATGATTAGTCTGTAAAGGAGCCATGCCTTACACTTTACCTCTTCCTCACTAGCCAGCCTATTGTTTATCTGAACTCCCACTGCAGTTGGACCACCCCAAAAAAGGTGAATTTCAAACCACAGGTGGTACATTCTGCTACCATTAATGTTTAAATTTGATTTAAAAAAAGACAGGATTTGGGGCACCTGCAGGGTCCATCCAGTTGAGTGCCTGACTTCTGCTCAGGACATGATCTCATAGTTCGAGAGTTTGAGCTTGGGTTCTCTGCTGTCAGGGCAGAACCTGCTTCCGATCCTGTATCTGCTCCCTGCCTCTCTGCCCCTCCCCCACTTGTGCATGCATGCAAAAATAAACATTAAAAAAGAACCTGGAATTACTGAAATGAGGTTTTAAGATTACAGTACATTTCAATTATTTATGTTCTCTTATTAGGCATTTCTATGGATAGGCCCATTCGCTTCTGATCTCAAATCTCAGCATATGCAGAAAATGACAGTATCAATAAGAAAACAAACTAAGGTAAAAAGGCACAACAAACTGCTTGACACACAGAATTTGGTAAACAGAGCATATAAATTCCACTTAGCTTTTCTAAGAAACATCCACTCTTGGGGCACCTGGGTAGCTCAGTCGGTTAAGTGTCTGACTTCTGCTCAGGTCATGATCTTACAGTTGGGAGCCCCACTCCGGGCTCTGGGCTGACAGCTCAGAGGCTGGAGCCTGCTTGGAAGATTCTGGGTCTCCTTTCTCTGCCCCTCTCCCACTCATGTGCGTGCTCTCTCTCTGCCTCAAAAATAAACAAACATTTTAAAAATGTTTTAAAAAAGAAACATTCATTCTGGATGGCAGCAGATTGTACTTCAAGGACAATTTTTTCTATTACTTCTTTTGGCTTTCCCTAAATTAATCAATAATCATCTGATGCAGCATTTAGTCTGCTTAAAAAAAAAAAATCCAACAGTCTACTGCAATGTCAATAAAAGAATGCCTTAGAACAGTTTAGGTCTTGCCATGAGGGGACCTATATATGTATATTTTTCATTTAATTTCATAATAGAAACTGCACTTCAACCATGATGTATAACTCGCACACTGAGATTATTTGATAAACATCAAAGTAATCAGAACAGACAAGGGGAGAAGTGAAAACAGGCTAAATTTAAAAGGCTTTTAATAAACGTTCCTCACAACTTGAGCTCAGATGCTCAGGGCCAGCAAACTATGGCCCTCCAATGCAGGCTGAGGGCCATAGTGACTGGTCCTAAACCAACCCCCTCCCCAGCCCTCACTTCCTCCCTCAGAGCAGCTCCTTCCACTACAGGGCCTGCTCCAATGAATACTTGTTCTTGGGAAAAGATCTGATAAACTTATTCTATCAGTTAGAGATCTCTGAAAAAAGGGCAGAAAACCATCTCCCACAGGTTTAGGCCCAATGGGACTTTATTGGCTTAGAGCATTTTCAGGTCAGGGATTTCACTTCAGTGTTTGCTGGAATCAGGTCCAGAAAATGCCTTCAGGGCTGGGTTCTCGTCCACCTCTCAATCCTGCTATCTCTACAGAGGCTTCATTTCTGGCTCCACCTGGCAGACCTGGACACACTGGGCTACGCCGGTCTGATGGTTGCCAGCTTCGCCTCCTCCCCAGTAATATCCAGCAAAAAAGAACTCCTGCCTCTTTGTCCCACGCAAGTTCCTAGATTCACTCTGATTGGCTAATGTCATGTGTCCAGCCTGAGCCAATCTCTGTGGCAAGAAGAATGAGACTCACTGATTGGTTATCCCTGAAGCCCCAACTCCAAGGGGCAGGGAGGGCACTGGAGCCACACTCAGCCCACACAGGCTGGGAATAGAAATCAGAAGCCACCCTCTACAAAAGGAGAAATAGATGCTCAGTAGCAAATCACAGATGTCCTCTATATCCATTCATTCCCAGTATTTCCACTCTTGCAGAAGATAAAGATGTAAAATAAGAGAGTCTCAAACGTCTCTCATCATGGACTTTCCAGTGTCTGGCTGTGGATGGCACTGCCTCCTCAACTCGCCAAGCCACCTGGACACCAGGCCTCTTCTCTGATATAAGGAGACACGACATGATTGCTTCACATGTAAACCTCTATGAGAAAACAAAGGTGTTAATGTAATTGATATGAATGTAATTATCACCATGAGTACACGCGGTAGATGTGCACAGGATTATCCACCTCAAAACCTAAGTGACTGATACTGGTGCGATTATCTGTCATGAAGGCATGCCCTTCCTGCTTCTGATGCAATTACCTTCCTCCATATACATGGAGTTGATGCCCACAATATGACTTGCTCCAGATCCATATGTGATTATGCCTGTGCAATTATCTAACACAATGATACGCCAGTGATTGAAACCCACGTGATTATCTGCTAAGATGATACTCATGCAAATAAAAATTGGCACGTACTGTAAGCTCTAATAATAAGCCTCAATACAAGCCAAAACCCAAGGTTAAGCTTTAAAGAAAGGTTCTTCTTTAAAAAAAAAAAAAAAGGGCCACTCATACATTCTAAGTGTACATGTGTATACACGTGGTGTGTATGAGTGTATATGAGAGACAGAGATTGAGATTCATCTTTTTGTGGTGTTTAAAACTCAGAATAGGACCATAACAATGAACGAAAAGAAATGTCAAGGTCATTTCCAGCTCTAGAATTCTCAGATTCTAGGATCCAATAATTGGAGAAGTGTTCTTGATTTCACAGGAAGTAATATTTATCCCATCATCAATTTATGGTTTTTAAACTTTTTATTTATGTATGTATTTATTTAAAAATTTTTTTAATGTTTTATTTATTTCTGAGAGAGATAGAGAGAGACAGTGTGAGCAGGGGAGGGTCAGAGAGAGAGGGAGATACACAATCTGAAGCAGGCTCCAGGCTCTGAGCTAGCTGTCAGCACAGAGCCCAATGTGGGGCTCGAACCCACAAACCATGAGATCATGACCTGAGCCGAAGTTGGACGCTTAACCGACAAAGCCACCCAGGTGCCCAGGTTTTTAAACTTTTTAAATGTCTATTTATTTTTGAAAGAGAAAGAGAGAGAGAGCGAGCATGCATGGGGGAGGCACAGAGATAGAGTGAGACACAGAATCTAAAGCAGGCTCCAGGCTCTGAGCTGTCAGCACAGGGCCCGACACCAGGCTCCAACTCATGAACCGCGAGATCATGACTTGAGCCAAATCAGACGCTTAACCGACTGAGCCACCCAGGTGTCCCACCAATTTATGTTTTAATTCAGACTCTGGTTCCTAGTGAATGTTTTGTCCTTTGGTGACCACACAAGGAAACCAGGAGTAGAGAATTACTGATGTAAATGCGAACAACTGAAGGTACAGCACCAACAAATAAATCAGCAAGGTCACGTTTCCAACTCCAGAACTCGTGCCGTATTACAGACAAGGCCACACTCAGCTGTACTTCCCAGCCTCCACTGCTCTTCTTCAAAAGAAATAGTCTAAGTAATAGCATGTTTGGTCATTTATCTTGCTCTTTTCCCCCAATACGCTGTTCTGACTTTTGAGAAAAGCATGTAATATCCCCATAGAATTTGATGATTTTCTTTGTTATTGTCAAAAAATGCTAATCCATGAAGAGAACCTTCCTGGGTAATGTTAATTCAGCTGCCTGTTTTATAATAGGATTATGTTTTCCAGGATTTAAAAATCCCACTTGTTAGCTACCAAATAGACTTCTACAACAGCTATAAAATCGAATTTAATCCTTATTGGCATTAACAAAATAGCTGAGGTACAATTCATGTCTAACTACACTACAACCTCCAAAAAACATATAACACTTCTTTTGAAGTTTTAAAAGAAAACTGTTCAGTGGAAAACCAGTCTTGTGGGTCCAACCATGCAATGTCTCTAAGGCCAAACAAATGTTTATGTACAGTAAGGACTATGAGATAAATGTACTTAAACAGATTAATCCATGTTTACTAATGCTCCCTTTCCATCATGCAAATTCACGTTAAAATGATCTTCATTTCTTTCATTTGAAAATAGTTGTGGGGCAGCCAACTATTTAGTCTGTTAATATTTAAAGAATCTAATTATGTTCAAATTAATCTCATAATAGAACAGGACACCAAATTTGAGGTGGACACTAATACTGCATTTCACTTTACAAAGGTGAGGGCATTTTTTGGAGGGTGGGTAAAGATAAGGGAAGGCAGAGGGCCCCCCAAATCATCCCATAGGCCAACAAGAGTAGTAAGCAGATTCCCTTTTGTCTTTGGCCTTTCATTCCTCTATCATCCTCTCTTCAAAAATGGAGTTGAGTTGGCATTAAAGGGCCTTCTGAGAATTCAAAATTCAAGTGTGGCGAAACAGAGACATATTTCTCCCACCACCCTCCCTCCCCTCCTCCTTCAGACAGGTGACTCAGGAAGCTTATGGTTGGCCAGATGGGAACAAAGATATGCTGGCAAATACTGTTTCAAGATGAAGGAGAAGAAAACACGGAGGCTGACATGTAACATATCAAAGAATATTCAGGCACTCGGAAGTTGAACATGAATCTCAGGGCAATCCAGCCTCTTTAAAGATGCAAATTGCAGTCAAACACAGAAAACAGTAGGGTTCTGTTTATCCTTTCACAAAGGGTGCAAACTGCTAATCAGGCTCCATTGCTGGGCTGGCCACTTTGTTTATCAATAAACAGGAAGACAGTTAGACTATAATTTTCCTGCCTAGTACTGGTAGCCAAAAGGAAATGCTGGCAGCTTGGTAGTACTGAGTTCCAGTTGCATCAAAACCCAATTATTATTGTAATAATGTATGGGTGTTTGCAAGTTGCACAAGCATGCTACACATGTCCAGAGAATCATGTGAAACATATTGGCAGAGAATGAGCTTGGTGATACACGGACTAAGGGGAGCTGTCAAAATAGGCCGGTCCTCCAAGAGCTCAGCTGTGGAGTGTTGTTTAAAAACACACACACGCTGGAAAAGAGTTACCATGACAGATATGGAAATCTTCTACATGTTAATACAACACAGCAAAAATATGGCTTGACAAAAACCAAACAACAAACAGGCTTCAAAATGGGAAATTTGGTTGGAATATGCTGTAATTGCCACTACACACTGTTACAACAGAATACTCATATACTTTCTAAAAAGGCATTCAGAGTTGTTTTCATGTCAATAGGAATTACCTTCCTGAGATACTATAAAACTCCAAATCTCAAATATAGCACAAGATCCCAAATCTAATACAACGGAAGTTCAATCATACATGTGTTTAAACATTCAAATGGTCCAAATCATGTCCTTACGTCTTCATTTCATTTCTCTGTGCAGGTGCATCTATAAGAGATTAAGATGCATTCCAAACTTCACATAACTCCCACGACGGAGCATGACAAATATAAAATACAAAGAGACTATATTTTCCACAACACAGTGTTTTTATCTTTTTCCTCCATATCTGAACAAGATTACAGTGCTTCTATTAACATTGAAATGGTACATGTGTTATTATATGTATTGATCACATGTACCACATGTAATCATCAAATGTTTCCTGAGTACCTACTATGTACCAAGCACTATGGTAAGCTGTTGGGATACTCCGGCACCCTCTACACATAGGTGAGTCTACCAGGAAAGCAGGTGTGGAACAAGTCATTACATTCAGGTGTAATGACTGTTATGATGGAGTACGTGAGCCACTCTTTTTCTGTGCACCCAACCAGTCTTCACTGCTGTGTCTGGCTCTGCAAGATGCCAAACCACAGCAGCCTCTCTGGCAACTTGATATAGGGAACCATAGCTTGATTCAGCTTGGACAAGACTTGGACAAGTGAAAATTTGGGGAGCTCTGTATGGCTCTAATAATAATTTTCATTAGCAAATGTAGTGACCACAAGTGAAGCTCTAGGGGGTAGGCTACCTGGCTTCCCCACTTACTGGCAAGTTTGTTAACCTCTCTGTATTCCACTCTCCTTATCTGTCAATGGGAATAACAGCACCACTTCCAAAGAGGTGCTGTAAACATGAAATGAGGGAATCCACGCAAAGCACTTAGAAATAGTGCTGGCACACATGAATGTTCTAAATGTTCTCTAGTATTGGTCCTACACCACCTTCAGCACCATGGTCAGCTCCAAGTCTCCTTCCTCCTCGGGCAGAGGCTGGAAAGAATGATTGTACATAACTGCCTTTGGCCCAGCAAAATCCAAAATCCAAGTAGAACTCAGAAAGGAGTTCTGATAATTGCCATCCCTGCTCTGACCCTCAGAACTGATAGCTGATATGTGCAGTATGTCTCTAGGGGAAATGTGGGGAAAAAAAACCCAGTAATAGCTCCCAGCCTATAAAGTGGGAGTTCCTGACCAATGGGAGGTCTCTCATATCTTGACTCCAAACTTAGGTGCTTCATATCCCCTTCAGGATCCTTTGCTTTGACAGGCTATTGGGACTTCTTCCCATTTATTGGCTCTACTTTTCTACTTTCCTTCCCCCTTGTATCTAGCCATCCACAGCTCCAGGAAAGAGAAGCTCTTAACATTCTTATGCCCTGTACCAGTTGGGCCAGATCATCAGCCTTCCTCTGCTACTAGGGAAAGGCGATTAGACGATGGGGATGAATGGCTTAGTAGAAAAGTCTACTGGGGCTCAATCCTAGCTTCATTTTTCTATCCTGGGAGGCTCCAAGAATTCATCCTCTACTGGAAAAACCTAGAGCATCTTTGCAAAGCCTACTTTCATCTCAGGCCAGCTCCCTGGCTCATCTTTCTCTCTAGACTTTTGCTCTTCTGACACATGTCTAGGGAGGTCTTTTCGGTGTAGTTATCTGGAGCTAATCAATACTTTTCTCAAGAATATGTGCTTCTTATACTAGATTTGGGTGGAAATTCAGGGCACAACTGCTAACTTTGGAGGTTAATTTATGACCCATGAATGGCTAGCACAATTGCATCAAATGGGAAAAAGCTGCAAAAACATATTTGAAACAGGCAGCATATCTTTATTAGAAAGGCAAGCAATGCCTTGGGTTAATTCTTGACTTGACATTTGCCTCTGACAAGCCACACTTTACTTTTCTTTCTCCATTAAAACACCATCTTCCTCAACATACATAGCAGGTATTGAATAAGAATTAAGTTATCATCATCCTGAGCTGCTCTGGTGTATTTAAAAATACATGGCAAAAGTATATTAATTCTTAAACACTTCTCAAATCAAAATGCTAAATTATGCCTTAAAATATACCTACTAATTTATTTTTGAAAATATAGTGGTATTTAATACTTACAAATTGTGGCCACTAAAATGAGAACACTTGAAAAATACACTATTCTTTGATACCAAGTATGTTGTGCTGCAAAATTTCATGTTGTATCCCCTTCATTTTGGTGGTATGTGTACTCAGTTCTTTAGTCACAGAGATTTAGCAAACTGAAACCTCCTGGGTTTATTTTGTGAAAATCACCTGTGGTCCTTTTATAAAAAAGAAGAGATTTTAATTGGTAGCTAAATTTGAAATAAGTTTAATGATTTTCACTATAGATTCCAAGTTATTTCTTACTTCATTTTGGAGGAAATGATTATAGTTTCTACTTTTATAAACTTTCAGCTCATTTAAGCTGGGTTCCTTTCTTTCAATCTTAATTTTGAGCTCAAAGATCTATTCTAGGCTTGGGCTTTCCATAGTCAGGTATGTCATATTATAGATCATACTGTCTTACTTAATTGGATTCCTAGGAATTGCAGGAAAAGACATAACTGGTGATTTGAAGTCTACATTTCTTTGTAAAGAGATTTTGTTGAGCTCATTAAATGGAAATTGCTGATGGTTATGACCCTAATAGAGATATTTGAATCCCTGAATTAAGAAGAAACCTGTTTTGAAAAATAAAACAATGAGGGGAGGAAAGGTCATGGTTTTTTGGGAGAGGTTACAGCAATTACTTCACAAAAGGGGAAAGGTTATTTAAGGGTATGAAGGGATTGATAAAAGACTGAAAACACTTTACTACTTTTATGAAAACCTGGATAGGTTTTTATATCAGAACCTTTAAGGATCAAAAAGACCTTGCCGAGTTGCTAAGCACGGTTCAGCTTTCCATACTGTTCCAAAAAGACTCACAGATACCCCAATCCCTATTGAAGAAATCTTTCAAGCTCTCAAGTCTTTTAATAAAGGCAAGGCCCCTGGGAGAGGAGCCTTCCATCCTAATTTCCCACCCCTATCGAGGAGGAGTGAGCTCCCCACGCCCCTGTATACATTTAATCATTCTTTGCACGTCAGTTAGCTTTCTCCCTGTGGGGAGGATATACCTCACTACTCTACTAATTTATTTCAACTGAAGTAACAGCATGGAGGTATTTAGCATTTAGCCAAATGGATTTGTGTGTGTATACTGTAGTACAAATAGGGGTTTGGGGTCTGTGAACTTGTGTGGGTGCACAAAAAGAAGCCAGATGAGAAAGCACAAATTGGGCAGAATAAGTGCATTCAGGGTAGAAAAGGATCTTCCATCTGTATGACAATTAAAGGTCTTACAGAGGAACTCAAGAGTTATCTGGCTTAAAATGACTATCAGGAAATTGCATTTCTATTTCTCAAATGATAATAAGCCAATGACCTTGACTGATTTTGGTGTTTCTTAATGAGCAACTCATACCTGCAAATGCAATGACTCCCGGGTTCTGCAGTCTGACAGGTGACAAGGAGGGCTTTCTAAATTACTGCTTGTGAAGAAAACTTAGAAAGTGGCTTGCTGTTGGGGATGCAATTGCTCTCCCCTTGCCTTTACAATGTTGCCCCCAATTGTTGTTGTCTTCACAACCGCTAACCCTCCTTTAGGCCTCCTGCCCTGATAGCCAAGGTGGATAGAGGGAACAGAAGCATTCAAAGAAGATGGTCTCGAAGAATTATCCTACAGGCTTCTGAGGCACTGGCTACTGCTTAGAAGGCAAATGGCTCCCTCTTGCTTCTAGTGATGGTGGGTAGCTTTGACAGAATGATCCTCCTGGAAGCCCTAGGTCCTCTGCGAGCAGAGCAAGTGGTGGGGAGGAGGGCTAGTGTTCCAATCCCCAACTAGGGGCTCCCCTTGGCAGTCTGCTGAGGGAGGCTCTGTGATAGTCCTCCTTCTGTTTCCCATAATGGAGAATGTCATTGTAAATGGGTCTTTCTGGACCCAGACCACAGCCTACGTCTCTCTTGCTCTAACCATTCTCTTGGGGCCCAGGCCCTTACAGGTAGATTTGGCTACCTTTCTCTACCATTTTCCTGCTCCCTTTGTGCCAAAACCTGTTCAAGTACCCAGAACAGAAATGCGAAGTAAAAACTTACTGCTTAGCTGCTCAAGAAAGAAAATCTCTTCTCTGGTTTCCTAAGAAAAAAATAAGTGAGATATTCCTAAGAGAGTTGTCTCTACCCACCCCAGGCTTAAGAAATCTCTGAGGGAACTAGAGAGAAAAGTGCTATTTTTGTCTCTAGAGTCTTTTTTTTGTCTACCACTTTTATTTGTTTTGTATTTTTAAAGTTTATTTATTTATTTTGAAAGAGTGAGAGAGAGAGCAGGGAAGTGGCAGAGAGAAAAAGAAAGATGTGATTCCCAAGGAGGCTCCACACTGTCAGCGCACAGCCTGACATGGGACTCGAACTCACAAACTGCTAGATCACGACCTAAGCCAAAATCAAGAGCCAGAAGCTTAACCAACAGAGCCACCCAGGCACCCCTATTTGTCTACTGTTTTTAAATGTTTATTTAAGAGAGGGAGAAAGCAAGGGTGAGCAGGGGAGGGGGGAGAGAGAGAAAGAATCCCAAGCAGCCTCCACACTGTCATCACAGAGCCTCACATGGGGCTCAGTCTCCCGAACTGCAAGATCATGACCTGAGCCAAAATCAATAGTAGGATACTTAACTGACTGAGCTGCCCAGGTGCCTCATCACCATTTAGAGGAAGGTTTAAAAAAATAGCAAAATTGGGAAACTCCATCACATCAAGTGCAAAAGCCTACCTGGGACAAATTACCTGATGAAGTCAAGAATCTAAGGTTTGAATCAATACCAGTGAACCTTGGCATTATCAGAAGACTTGAATTGATGGATCAGGCCTTTGGCCAGGAGTATAGTTAAGACAATTGCTCCTTAGATATTTACCAAACACACAGTGCTTACAGAAGGGAAATTGAGGCACAGAGAAGTAGAGTAATTTGCTTAAGATCACATTATTAGGACAGGATGCTACCAGAATCCAGACACAGGCAGTATGGCTCCAATATCTGTGTTCTTAACTGTCAAATTATGTTCCTCTATGTGAAAGAGACATCTTGTGGAATATGCCATCTATTCTCCTAAATTTTGTAAACTTTATTCCTTTAAGAATGATACCATTACTTAGCTTAGAGAGGGCAAGATGGCGGAGAAGTAAGGAGCTCCGTACTTGCGCTCGCGCCCATACCTCACACAGAAAAGATCTGAAGCCATTGGAAACCTTACAAAACCTGAGAGATGGGGAGAAAAAGGACGCAGAATCCACTGAGAGAGCCTTCTAATGTGAGTGTGAACCGGGGAAGATAAAATCGGGCCGGGATCGGAGACTCCAGGGTGGGAGGCGATCCCCCTCTACCCTCTACGGGGAGTAAGAGGGGAAAAGGAGAGAGTCCGAAACAGAAAAACCTCCGCTCGGGGGGGAAAAACCTCCGCTCGGTGCATAGAAAGACCGTACTTGCCAAATACCTGCACACCAGGTCCCCTCGTGCCAAGTGGTCCTGGGGGGTGCTGAGCACACAAACTGCTTCTTTGTGCTGGCTCCCAGAGGCTGGACTTCAGAGTGGTGGCGCGCCTGCCGCCATTGTAGCTCCCGGGCTGCTGGGGCCCCTGAAAGAGCCGCG
>NW_024081109.1:1293272-1510570 GCF_003009895.1 Hyaena hyaena | reverse complement strand
GATCCCGGCCCGATTTTATCCTCCCCGGTTTGCACTCACGTCGAAGCCTCTCTCAGTGGATCCTGCGTCTTTTTTCTCCCAATCTCTCAGGTTTTGTAAGGTTTCCAATGGCTTCAGATCTTTTCTGTGTGATGTATGGGCGCGAGTGGAAGTACGGAGCTCCTTACTTCTCTGCCATCTTGCCCTCTCTCCTCTACCCCCTTACTTTCAATCTGAAGGTGACTCCAGTCTAAAATGAGTTTGTTGTAGACAGCAAATAGATGGATTTTGTGTTTTTTATCCATTCTGCTACCCTATGTCTTTTGATTGGAGCATTCAGCCCATTTACATTCAGTATTTTTATTGAAATATGTGGGTTTAGAGTCATTGTGTCGTTTGTGGAATTCATGCTTGTGGTGTGTCTCTAGCATCTTGCGTTCCTTGCAACATTTCCCTCAGAGAGTCCCCTTCTGCATTTCTTGTAGAGCTGGTTTAGTGGTGAAGAATTCTTTCAAGTTTTGTTTATTTGGAAAGACTTTTATCTCTCTTTCTATTCTCAATGACAGGCTTGCTGGATAGAGGATTCTTGGCTGCATATTTTTTCTATTCATCACATTGAAGATCTCCTGCCATTCCTCTCTGGCCTGCCAACTTTTAGTAGATAGGTCTGTCACCACTCTGATAGGTTTCCCTTTGTATGTTAGGTCCCTTTTCTCCCTAGCTGCTTTCAAATTCTCTCTTTGTCCTTACATTTTGCCTTTTTCACTATGATATGTCGTGCAGAAGATCGATTCAAATTATGTCTGAGGGGAGTTCTCTGTGTCTCTTGAATTTTAACGTCTACTTCCTTCCCCAGGTTGGGGAAGTTCTCTTCTATAATTTGTTCCAGGACTTCTTCAGCACCTTTTCCTCTCTCTTCCTCTTCTGGGATTCCTATGATATGGATGTTGTTCAGTTTGATTGTATCGCTGAGCTCTCTAACTCCTCTTTCATGTTCCTGGATCAGTTTATCTCTCTTTTACTTAGCTTCCTCTTTTTCTATAATTATGCATTCGAAATCACTTATTCTCCTTCGAAATCAAGATTCTCCTGCCTCTTCAATCCGTCCATTGGATGCTTCCATTGTATTATGTATTATTTTAAAAATTATTTTATTATTTATTATTTTTTAATTCATCACAACTATTTTTAAGCTCCATAGTTTTTGTAACAATAGTTTCTCTGTTGTCTTCCATGCTTTTTTTCAAGCCCAGCGATTAATTTTATGACTATTGTTCTAAATTCTTGTTCAGTTATGTTGCTTATATCTGTTTTGAGCAGTTCTTTAGATGTAATTTCTTCCTGGAATTTCTTTGGAGGAGCGTTCTTCCATTTCGTCATTTTGGTTAGCTTTCTATGTCTTGTTAATTTTAAAAGCTTGTGATACACTCTGTACCTGCAGGTTCTGCTGTATTAAAGAGGGCTCTTTGACAGTTCAGGAAGTATTCTTTAGTGGTGTCTCTTGATTTCTATTGCTGAGACTTTGGTTATTTTGTTTCCTCACTCGTAGTGGTATTTGGGACTCTCCACCATGTGTACTTTGGCTTGTTTCTTGAGGTCGCCCTGGAAAAGAAAACAGAAAACCCACAGGGAAAAAAGTACACAAATGCACAGACAAATCCAATAAAGATACAAACTGAAAGAGAAAAAGGACAAGAAAAAAAGAAGGGGACAAAAAACAAAACAATTCAAAAAAGAAAATAATAGAGAAAGGAGGGAGGACAAATATAAAAATTAAGATTATAATTAATAAAAAATTGGAAAAAGAAGAAAAGAAAAGAAAAAAGAAAAAACCCAAAAGACAAAGTACAGTCTAAAGGCATAAAACCAGAATTCCCAGCTACAAATAAAGAGCCGGGTGTATGCAGTGTTGATGGAAGACCATATACAAAGAGAGAAATGACAGGGCGGGGAGAAGCGAAATTGGAAATGAAATGATCAGGCAGAGAGACTAAGAGACACTCAGAGAAACTATATAGTCTGATTACTCCAGAGAGAGAGAAAAAGGTAGCAGTGGAGGTGTAGAGTGTACATCTAGAGAATGGATTAAATGTGACTGTTTAAGCCAACCAGTGACCAGAGTGCCCTGACCAGCAGAGTGGAGGATTACGAATGAGAAATGGGAGATTATATCTGAATAGAAAAAATTATCTAGGATTAATCATGGCAGTGCATCCATGTTGGTCTTGCCCCTGGTTCAGGTAAAAAGAAAAACAAACAAAAACCCCCAAAAAACAGCTCTCTGGAGGGAATGGGTATGGTTTGGTGTAGGCAGGTCTTGCCTCCACTGTGTCCGCTGGCCGCTCCCTGAGGCCCCGCCTTGGTGGTTGTGGGGAGAAGAATGGTGTCACCCCAGTCCCTTGTCAACCAAGCGTTGCAAATCACTCCTTTGGGTCGGATCTCCCTGCGCTGAGGCTGTAGCCAAGGTGGGCCTGCCTCGTTTCCAGGTCCCAGTCCTCAGACTTTGTTTATACCTCCCAAAACAGTCCCGCAGGTCGCTGCTTCCCTGCACAGCCTTAGGCCCACAGGGACCGAGTGCAGCAGAGCAGTTTTTCCTGGTGACTTCTGGGACCGGGGGCACCTAGCTCAAAGTCAGCACCCCAGCCAGAACAAAAAACCACTCTCTTTCCAAGCTGAGCTTTTTCTCTTCTTCAGAGACGGTTCTATGAGCAATCTCAGCCTCTCTTTCCTTTCCCCTGGACTCAAGGCAGCTCACCACCGCTCCCCAAGACTCATCACTCACAGCAGCTGCATGCAAACCGCGTTTCCTTCCCTCCCACCCTTCCCTCCCTCCCTCTGTCAGGTCTAGGCTGGCTTTTATCTTCCCCAGTTCGCACTCACCCACTTATGAGGTTTCCTTCCCAGTTCATTCTGTCTCTTTCTCTTCCCAAACTCCTGCGGCTCAGTGTCCTATGGCTTCAGGCCTTCTCTGTTTGAGAGATGGGTGTGAGCGAAATGCATGGAGCTCCCTACTTCTCCGCCATCTTGCCGGCATTCCACTCTCTGCCCAATTATGCATTCTTTAGCTTTGTAGTTTCTGCTTGGTACATTTTAATATTTTTTTTATCTCTTTGTTGAAATCCTCACTTTGTTCATGCATTGGTCACACTCTGGGGTGTCTGCAGAGCCTTTCTTGGGGCGTCCAATGGTAAGGCAGAAAGTAGCTGTTCAGAGATCAAAGAGGCCCTCGGTTCCTGGGAAATGAGTTACCTTCCAAAGTAAAAGCTGGTCAATTCCTCAATGGATGGTGTCTTTGTAAAGCTGCCGTCGTATCCTTCTTGCCAAGTTGTGCATAAGTAGTTATGGTTATCCTGAATTAAAATCTCCTGATCTTCTTGCTCTCCCTTGAAACTCATGTTTTTATACATAAAGTGAAGCCAGAAGATTCTTATTGAGCTTACTCAAATAATTATATTGCCATGAAAGGTAAGGAGACTGAAAAATAAATGAATTCTGTGGAAGGTGAGAATCCAGATATAAATTTAATTATTTAATTTCAGTTTACCAAAGTAAGGTATACAAAATCATTATGGAGTGCAGTTATATTAGAGTCATCCATAAGTGGTATGCAAGTAAATGTTTTAAGTATTTACTATTTTTATTTATAATTTATTTAACTGAACGTTTACATAAGTAACTTTTAGTAGTGTCAGTTTTTAACAGCTGATCAGGTATTCCTAAAACGTTAACCACTGTTTTCAGTGCTCTACTCTATCGACCCTCTGATCAAATCATGTAACCTCTAGGACAACATCCTACCTGCGCATATGCACAAGCTTTATATAAACATGCTTGCAGTATTGTTTCTGGTAGCAGGAAATGAAAACACCCCAAGTTTATATTTGTGAAGGCCTGTTGCACGAACCCTGGTATATACCCAAACTGGAACGCTCTGAAGAAGGTGAACGATATTTAAAAGAAGAAAACTATGTATTGATATAGAAATGTCTTCTGTGTATACGTGTGTATGCTACATGAAAAACACATGGTGCAGGAAAATGAATGTTTTTGCTGTAAAACTGTAGAGAAAGCCATTTAATTATATTTGCACAAAGCAATACAAAGAAAAAAAAGAACACAAAGGAAACTCAGAAAGTAGCTTACTTGTATCAGTGGGGATAGAGTAGAGGAGACATCTTAATGCACAGGAGCAAAACTTCTCAATACCCTTGTAAATAGGGGCACCTGAGTGGCTCAGTCGGTTAGGCGTCCGACTTCGGCTCAGGTCATGATCTCATGGTTCGTGGGTTCGAGCCCTGCATCGGGCTCTGTGCTGACAGCTAGCTCAGAGCCTGGAGCCTGCTTCACATTCTGTGTCTCCCTCTCTCTCTGACCCTCCCCTGCTCACACTGTCTTTCTCTCTCTCTCAGAAATAAATAAAACATTTAAAAAAATACCCTTGTAAATAGTTTGGAATTTTCATTCATATTACCAAAGCAAGTAATAATCTTTTTAAAGTAATAAAAAGAAATCTTTGTCTACCTTAAACTATAGATGATATTTTCTTTTTTTTAAAAACGCTTAGGGGCCCCTGGGTGGCTTAGTCGGTTGAGCGTCCGACTTTCACTTAGTCATGATCTCGCAGTTCGGGGTTCGAGCCCAGCGTCGGGCTCTGTGCTGACTGCCAGCTCAGAGCCTGGAGCCTATTTCGGAGTCTGTGTCTCCCTCTCTCTCTGACCCCTCCCTGCTCACGCTGTCTCTCTCTCTCTCCTAGAAATAAATTAAAAAATATTAAAAAAAACCCTTTATTTATTTATTTTGAGAGAGAGAGAGAGAGAGAGAGAGAGAGAGAGAACCCCAAGGAAGCTCTGCACTGACAGCCTGATGCAAGGCTTGAACTCATGTGCTGTGAGATCATGACCTGAGCCGAAATCAAGAGCCAGACGATTAACGGACTGAGCCACCCAGGCATTCCGATAAATGATATTTTCTTACTATTTACCAACTAAACTTGATAAATCTTACTATATTTTTAATTGTATTACTTTCACATGTGTGACATAATCCTGTTCATGTCAATTACTTTTCTTCAAATAAACATCTTTGCAGTATCATTTATTCGGTGTCTTTCATTGACTTTGCTCTGAAAATGACCGGTCTTTCCTTCTACTTACTTTAGTTGTCTAAATATACTTCTTTGTTAGGGGAGTTTAACATACTAGCATTGATGCAATCTTTCAAAATAATTTCAAAGGTTACCATTTGTCTCTGTTTCACAAAATATACGAATTAGTTCTTGCACTATAGACAATGAGGCCACAGTTCATATTTCAATGTTAAAGCAAATGCTTGCCATTCTTCTCACATTTTAATTTTACTCCCATGACTCATCTCTGCTTTCATTCAAACTAGAATTTTTGTGCATCCTGAGGAGGTGAAAAGATCACTGGGTGGAATTCAAAAGAACGATTCTATTTCTGGTTCTTCCACTTAGTAAATGATATGGTTATGTGGCTTAAACCCCTCAGAGCCTATGTTTTAATTATAAAATAGAGATAACGTTATTCTGCATAAAACACAAGGCAGTTATCACAATCAGATGAAATATTATCATGTGAAGTACTTTTACAAAATCAAAGCCTTGTACATATTTATGACATAGTTACTGCCATCAGTACAAAGAGATGCTTTGATATATTGCAAAGATTTTGAAATCACCAAACAACAGTACCTTCGAAGTAAAACTAGGTTCGAATTTTGCAGTGTTGTTGAAAATTTTTATCGGTGAATTCTATTTTTATTTACTTTTATCTCTTTACCCAAAGCAATATTTTATAGCACCTACTCCCTCTGCTGTTCGAATATTCTTGGTTTCACTTTCTGTTAAAATGGGGTCGAGGGGAGGGTGAAGAAGAAATCAGGGATAAAAGCAAACAAAATTCACTGCTGTATCACCTGAAATATTATTGCAATATCTCTTTCTTTCTTAGGGTAGATTATTCAAACACTCTGTATCCTTTTTTTTTTTTTTTTGGTAGTTTGTAGAACGAGGCTTTGATCTTCTTTTTAAATATCACTCTTTGAGTGTAGTCTACAGCCTTTAAATTTAATGGCATATGCTGTAAAAATGCTAGAAAATGGAGATCTTTTTCTTAAAAGACAAAGGATTCAGTCAGAGATGGTATCGTTAGATGTCATGAGTTATTATGGCTTCTCCACTCAGGGATTTTGTTTCTAGACTCTGAGTGCTAACTGAATAATTGTAAAGTGTATTGCAAAATATGTGACATTTTTGGCAAGCACTGCTTTCAGATACAAAGCTCATTCTGAGTCTGAAGCCTTTGGAGTCATGAACTCTTAAATTCTGTTAAGCTCAGGGAGTTTATGGATCTTAATAAATGGACACACACTACCTAAGATTCAAAGGAAGCTACTAGCTTGTTTCTTCTATATTGATTAGCCTTTGAGTTCTATCACTTTGCTCATAATTTTGCTTTAAGAAGTATTAAAAAAAAGGGAGAGAAAAATGCTATTGTAGGAGGAAAATCAAACATAACCACTGTCTCAAGTTAATGCTACCTTTCAAACACATGCTGAGATTTTTTTTTTTAAATGTTTTATTTATTTCTAGGAGAGAGAGAGAGAGAGACAGCGTGAGCAGGGTAGGGTCACAGAGAGAGGGAGTCACAGACTGAAACAGGCTCCAGGCTCTGAGCTGGCAGTCAGCACAGAGCCCGACGCGGGGCTCGAACCCACGAACTGCGAGATCATGACCTAAGCGAAAGTCGGACGCTTAACCGACTAAGCCACCCAGGCGCCCCTAAACACATGCTGAGATTTTATCAGCACCTTTTCTGCTCTCAAGCCCATCCATCCACTTTTGCTTCTTTATTGTGAAATGTAACATATAACCTGCCATTGTTCTTAATTCATTCAGTCAATATATGTCTTGATAGATGCCAGATACTATATTGGGAATATGAGTACTAATATTATTATGAATATTTATTCAATCAAAATATTCCACTCTTTGCATATATAACAGTGAGTTTGGTGAGGCTGAGTGATCCGATGAGAGGGGAGGGGAAGGATGGGGATTGTGTGTGTGGTATTCCCTGGCTACACTCCGGGGTGACTCTTCAGCTTCTCCTGAGTCATTCAAGGGGAAGGCAGAAAGCGGCTTTTCTGGGATCAAAGAGTTCCTCAGTTCCTGGGAAACCAGTTACCCCTCAAACTAGTTGGCGGTCAATTCCTCAATCGACGGGCTTTTGTGAACCTGCCCTGAATGTCCTTGCTTGCTGCATTGTGCATCAATAGTTATGATTATCTCTAAATTAAAAACTCCTGACCTTGCTCTCCCATGAAACTCATGTTTTTATGCATAAAGTGAAATCATAAGATAATTGTATGAACTCTGAGCAACACGAGAAATGTGCTCATGCTTTTAAAAGGGCTCTTCTCATTCAGCTCTCAGAAGTTTAAGATCTGAAGTGCCTTCAGCTATACTCCAGAGCAGCGTTTTTGAGTAGAGAGAGGGGGCAGTCAAGGCAGAAGTGGAGAGGCACCCTCCTCTTCTCAAGACCTATTTGAGGTGGATGGCATCAGAGAAGAAGAGATCGTTCGGGAGATACCTATGAAAAGGGTCCCTTTTTACTACGTATCTTCTAAGCCAAATGGGGAGCATGCAAACATTGGGACGAGAGAATAATTCCCAGAACAGCAGACCTCATAACAATCAAGGTAAGGTGTTAATTGGGCTGTGCTGAGGATTGGCAACCATATTGGTTTGCCAGAAAACACACCAACCAAAGGAAAAGAGAGAAAAGAATCCCTCAAGTTCTAACATGTTTCTGTAAAAAGTTTTAGGCAAAATTATATGGGATCTGATATCACTGGGAACCACATGGAAATCTTCTAATTTCTACAAATAATTCACATAGTGCCTAAGGCGCCGAGGGACCATGTGGCTTTGACATGTGTGGCCCCGTGGCCTGACAGCATTTTGGATCAGCTGGCCATGTCTGTCCACAAGAGCTGGTGAGAACACCCTTTGGTCAATCCCCAGTTGGGCCAGGACCTACAGTGTGTGGAGCTGGACTGTGTTTTAACCCCTGTGAAAACATATCCAATGTGGGTGATTAAAAGGGAGAGGAAACCTCCTGCTTGGAGTGCCTTTGTGTTGATGGTGTCTTGTGGCACTAATGCCTTGGTTCACCCATTCTTGTTTTTTTTAATGTTTTATTTATTTTTGAGAGAGAGAGCAGGGGAGGGTCAAAAGGAGAGGGAGACACAGAATCTGAAGACAGGCTCCAGGCTCTGAGCTCTCAGCACAAAGCCCGTTACAGGGCTTGAACCCACAAACCATGAGATCATGACCTGAGCCAAAGTCTGATGCTTAACTGACTAAGCCACCCACGTGCCCCATGGTTCATCTATTCTGATACAACTCAAGGGTGAGCTCTTCCCAAGAAAGTCAAGGCTGGATCAGACAGTATCTTTTTAGTTCAATTAGGACATGAGGGAAGATGGATCATCAAACACAAAAGTGTAATCTTTCAAAGTGAACTGAAAGAAAGTCACAACCAATTTCCTTCCCTAGGAGTGTAAGTCAAGTGTGACCAGGGTACCATATGAATTGCTTCTGCCCAGCTCCCTCCTGGCAGCAGGGTGAATTCTGCAAAGATCTTGCATGAATTGGGGAATGGGGGTCCTGCGAGTTATCTTAAACTTAGTAACTGAGAGAATTAATTTTTTTTTATTTTGTTTTAATTCCAGTTGGTTAACATACAGTGTCATGTTAGTTTCAAGTGTATGATAGAGTCAGTTAACACTTTCGCCCATCACCCTGTGCTCGTTACAAGTGACCTCCTAATGAAAAGATATTTATAAGGTGCAGAAAGAGCTGAGGGAAACCAGAGGAAGATGGATTGAGTACTTCAGTGAGAGAAGCAGGAGGGAGGGAATTCTATCTTTTGGCCAAAGTGGATAAAAGAAGGAGGGATTGTTGCAGGTCTGAGAAGGTAGCCATATAGAAAGGGCTGCCAGGTAGGGTCTGTGCCCTTTAGCAGGGGACACAGGCTGACATAAGACCCCAGTGGGAGATCCCTGGGACAGAAGTAGGATTTGACTCTCCACTCCCTCTCTGATCTCTTGCCAGGATACCTTCCATACTTGGACTTGACTAGTACTTTCCAGGCACAGAGCAGGGTGAGGAAGACAGAGAGTAGATGTATGGGGCAAACGGAGGTTATCCACGTAGTTCTGGGGAAACAGGAAGGGTGGTATTTTCATGCGTCAGCGCTGGGTCCTTGACTCCTGACCATCACATAAGATGACAGCCTGGGACCGTGTCCAATACAGAGAGGGCAACCCTCCCCATGTGGTGTGTGCAGCTCTCCCACCTGGTGGCTGGCCCACTAGGTGGGTCTTTTGCGAGATACAAAGTGAGGAATGGCCTTGGGCCGGGCAGAAGGCAGGTATGTTTCCCACGAGCCAGGCGACATTGTCCCCTTCTCAAAATTAAGAGCTCCTTCAACAGAGAACCCTAACGGGGGCGCCTGGGTGGCTTAGTCGGTTAAGCGTCCGACTTTCGCTTAGGTCATGATCTCGCGGTTCGTGGGTTCGAGCCCCGCATCGGGCTCTGTGCTGACTGCCAGCTCAGAGCCTGGAGCCTGTTTCAGTCTGTGACTCCCTCTCTCTCTGGCCCTCCCCTGCTCACGCTGTCTCTCTCTCTCCTAGAAATAAATAAAAAATTAAAAAAAAAACCCACAAAAAACAGAGAACCCTAATGTCCAGTGGCTCTTCAGACTCTCATTATGTTTTACTGTCTGTTCACTTCTGTTCTAATGCTCCGACAGAAAGCGTAATTTAAAAAATTTTTTAATGTTTTATTTCTGAGAGAGAGAGACAGCATGATCAGGGGATAGCCAGAGAGAGAGGGAGACACAGAATCCGAAACAGGCTTCAGGCTCTGAGCTAGCTGTCAGCACAGAGCCTGACGTGTGGGGCTCGATGAGAGTTTCGATGTGGGGCTCGATGTGGGGCTTGATGCGGGGCTCGAACCCACGAACCATGAGATCATGACCTGAGCCGAAGTCCGACGCTTAACCGACTGAACCACCCAGGCACCCCTAGAAAGTGCATTTTTAATTACAGATAATGCCAGGTACCCGGTGACTTTTTCTTTGTCCGATATCTCATTTCACATTCTCTGTCATGTGGACACTCCTCACCTCTCCTTGAGACTCTCTCTCCTCTAGGTTTTCCTAACTCTGTTTCTCTTTCTCCTCCTTCATTTATGCCCATTATCAGTCCTCTCTGTGAGACCCCTATTAAATGGTGTGGTTTCTCAACATCGTCTTATCTGCTTGACCACCTTGCTGCCCTCACCCTGGCACCCCATTCCCTCATTGGCTCTAACCACCCTTCGTCTCCCCAGTTCCGACTCTCTCCAGCGTTAGAGACTCCCCCTCTGCACCACATACACAAATGCCTCCCTGGTGCCTCAAACACAGCTTTGCACAATCTTGGCTCATTATATTCTCCCCCAAGCTTGCTGTGACTTCTCCTGTGTTTCCTATTTCTGTTAATGGTATCCTCCTCCACTTGGTCACCCAAGCATATGCCTAAAGTCATTCTAGGCTCTTCCTCCTCCCTGACTTCTATATTCATTCAAACTACAAGGCTTGCCAATTTAATTTCCTAAATGGTTCTCAAAACTATCGTGTTCCCTATTTCCTCAGCAATTACTTTGCTTTAGGGTTGAATCCTCTCTCACCCAGACCATTACAATAGTTTTACTACTGCTTTCTCTCCAAACGCACCCTCCTCAAATCCATCAGCCACCACCTCCACCTTGCAATCCACTTATAACCCCTCCATCTGCGCACTCTTCACTTACATCTCCCTCCATCTGTCACCCGGCTCTCACCTCTGCACCATCAGCTCTGCGGACATAGCAATCATGCCATGACGTGCCGGCTATTGTCTCGTGTTGCCCAAATCTCTCTCCCTCCCCAACCTATCACCTGTCATGGCACTGGCACTGAATTTTCAAATCGGTGGACTCAATTCAATCAAGTTGTTCAGTGTAAGAAATATCAGGTTTAAGCCTCAGCTCCAAGACCATGGGAAAGTCCTCATTTTACCCTCGTTTATATAATATGTAGGTAAGCGTCACGCTCCGGTAACTTTTCGAGGTAACAGTACTCAATGCTGATTCAATGAGGAGCTTCTCACATCCGCTCTTGTCTTTTCCAATAGTCTATGAATTAAAGTGAGGTTTTGAAAATCCCACGTCCAAGTGCACTGTTCTGCCGAGATTCTTCACATGTCTCATGCTGAAATGCAAAACCCTCACCATATATTTGTTACGGCTCAGTGTAATCTTGACCTTGACGGCCATTTTATCCGGGGCCACACTTCCTTTGGCCCCCGGCTCGGGTACCTTGGACTCTCCTTAGTTCCACAAACGTGCCCCGCTGCTGCTCATGCATGCCGTTTACATATGCTGTTCCCTGCCTGGAATGGTCCCTTTCTTCCTTTTCACTTGGAGACCTTCCACACGGTCTTTAAGTGTCAGCTTCATTACTACTTGGTCCTGAGGGGCTTTCCTGATGCTCTTGTAGTAACTAAGGTTCCCTGACATCTGGGCAGAAGGCCCCTGGAAACACGTGCAGGTTGTATGCCTACAAGAACTCATAGGATGCTTTCATGACAGAACATGAAGAGGACTTAAATCTTTATAGTGGCAATTTGCAGAAGAGTACTAATAAAGTGTCTTGAATAAGAGGAGTCCTTTTTTATTTTTTATTTTATTTTATTTTAACTTTTTAAAAATGCTTTTATTCATTTTTTTTTTTTTTGAGAGGGAGAGAAAGAGAGAAACAGAGCATGAGCAGAGAGAGAGGGAGACACAGAATGTGAAGCAGGCTCCAGACACCAAGCTGTCAGCACAGAGCCCGACACGGGGCTCAAACCCACAAAACGTGAGAGCGTGACCTGAGCTGAAGTCAGACGCCCAACCAACTGAGTCACCCAGGCGCCCCATTTATTTTAATTGTTTAATGTTTATTTATTCTTGAGAGATAGAGGCAGAGTGCAAGTGGGGGAGGGATGGAAAAAGGAGACAGAATCTGAAGTAGGTTTCAGGCTCTGAGCTGTCAGCACAGAGCCTGACGTGGGGCTCGAACTCATGAACTGTGAGATCATGACCTGAGACGAAGTTGGACGCTTATCTGACTGAGACACCCAGGTGCTCCTTTATTGCTGCACAAACTTGCTGCCTTGGCTATTGGCTACCTTGTTTTATTAAACATGTTTCCTATAAAACACCTACCAGAGGTCACTGTACTTATTAATTTTTCATAAAATGAGAAAGAAACTTAGATTCTCTCACACTAGATTGCACAACCTGTTTGGGAAAGGATTGCCTTTGTCTTGATTATTGTCACCTGCCACTTGGGGACCTGTGGCCACATCCGATGAGTGAAGTGACTCGGAACCTGCTGCATTCTGGCTCTTCATGGACTACATTGACCACACCCTTGTCTTATGCAAACGTAACTGTACCCTTCAGCTACACACTCATGGCAGGTTTGTGTCTGTTAGAGTCACAAAAAAGCCAGTTGATTACAGTTTACTGGTGGGGTGCCTGGTCTATACAAGAGAAGCGCCAAAGCACCCATCACCCAAGACCCTTTGTAGCAATAAGCAACGAGCATCACTGAAAACACATTTGCAGCTTTAAAAGTGCTTTACGTGCAGTTATAAGGATAGTGTTTACATTGAGCAGAGTGGCAGGTAGGATAAAGCGCTAGTAAGTTGAATAGTCTGTGCTGTGTATCAGTGCATAATCGTGTACAGCATTTTAGCAGTTTATTTTTTCCTCACTATTTTATAAGGGTTTCTCCAATATTATGATAAAATCTCATACTCCTGACAACCTGAGCACACACAAGCAGCCTTCCTTGCTGTATTCAGACACTGGCCGGTTTCCCCTGGCAACTGCAGCTGATTTAAGGTTTCTTAATGCCCTGTTCACTTTGGATTCACTTTATTTTGGCCAACAGTTTGGTTGAAAAAAGGAAAAAAAAAACATTAGTAGTACTCAAATGAAACAAAACTGCTTTTACCAAAATTAGTAATCCTTTGTCTTCAAAAGACTGTCCCAACTACCAGAGTTTTCTTATTCATGATCAGAATGAGAAAAACATTTTAGTTTAGAAGTCCCAGAATGAGTTCTGCTTTCATTTTAGAAGTATCCAGCAAATCTCTGGGTGTAGTCAGATACACTACGTATCTTTATGAGACGCACAGGATGATCAAAAGTTCAATTCACTGGAATTAATTGGACCACCTTGGAGATGTCCTTAAAGTGCTTTACCTCTTTAAAGCTTCAGCTAAATCTTTTCAAGTAATCTCTCTCTCTCTTTTTTTTTTTGTCCTTGACAAATAACCCCTCCTATATATGTTTTGTCTTTTGGGAAAGAGTGGCCCCACATTTGTTCCCTTACATGAAATCATTCTGTGCAATCAGCGTATGACAAGGGCCAGAAACATCTCTTTGAGCCCAACTCAGTAATGTCACCAGCTGTGTGACCCCTCTGTGAGCTAACTACAACAGCAAAAGCTAACAAATGTGGTGAGTGCAAGAGGAAGATAAGTATTGTAAATACCCTTTCAAAACTATGTTGCACAGAGACGATTGTATATATCTTTAATGCATGAAGTCATAGATAAATAGACATAGATAAGTAGACAGGTAGATAGATAGATGGATAGATGGATAGATAGATAGATAGATAGATAGATAGATAGATAGATGGATAATTCTGCCTTTCTTGGCTAATTTTCCTTTAACATACCATTTTTACTTTCTTTTGAGATACTGCTTAATTTTCAAACAATACTTCTTCTGGGTTGCTTTGGTAGCAGTTTGGGATCCCTCTGGCAGGAAGTGAGCTCCCAGACGTCTGGTAATGACTGTCTGCCATCTTCCTAACAGAGAGGGACCTCAGACACATGGAAAGCCCACCGTTCTGATGTTTTGTGAAGGTGGATGTCATCGTCTAGTGAAGATCTGCAATCGAATCTAAAAACATATCAGATTTGATAATTTTCAAAACTCCTGTGGTGCCCAGGGTTGGAGAGATTCTGTTAGGCAAAAGAGAGCTTCCTTGTTCTTCTTGGCATCACACTCCTCAAAGGGCTGTGCGTTCTGAGCTGTGGTCAAATCCCTGTTTAGGGTTCCCAATATCTTGAGCGAGGTTGGAGCTCTCTTCTGCGGTCCGCTGATAAATGGAATGGCTGTGTCCGCCATTGTGGTGCCCACGTGTGGGCATGGATCTGAGCTGGGGGAAGCAGTGGAAGATCTCCTTTGTCTCCAGAAGTCAGTCAGCCTTGGACAAGGAATCTACTTCAGAAACTCAGGCGCCTTGGTCTCCTGGCATCCTGACTCCCATATCCAGTTGGGAAAGGGGAACATTTCCACTCCTCCCTCAAGACCTTCACTTCTTCCGGAGCTGAGCCTACCTTTGTCTTCCTTCCTTTTCCTCATTGTCCCTTGGGCCCCATTGCCCGAGAGCCTCTTCCACCCAGCAGAATCGGACTCCCATCCTTGGGCCAGCTGCGTTATGCACAGAAGTGATGATGCCTGAATTTCCCTATGGGGGTTCAGGTCCTTGGGGGTTTCACAGAGAAGGCATCCTAGTGATGGAAGAGTAAGGAGAATGTGATGGTTGCAGAGATTCATAAGAGACAAGAAGACATCGTTTCTCAACTCCTGAACCAACACTGAGGCCTGTGTGAGCAGAGTGTTTCACCCCCCAGCAGGTAATGCGACACACACAGGTAATGGCTGTAAGGTGCAGTCTGGGTGTCCTCTCAGAGAAGACTAGAAGGGACAGAATGCACAGAAACAGTCTATTGATGCGTTTCAGACCATTACTAGTGTGCCATCTGGTCTCATGGGATTATCTTGCTACTATCCGAATGGGTCATTCAAATAAACAGAAGGACACTTTTTCTCCTCGCTTGAGAGACAACTTCCCTGGAACGATGCCCACAGGAGTTCTAGACAACGTGACGAATGATCCAGAAGCATTCTCGCACTGAGGGGCATAGCCTTCCTCGCTACTAAAGCTCAGTGGCACAGCGGCTCTGTCTTGGGGGCATCCAGGAGAGGCTGATTGAGTCTCTCAGGGAAGCTGGTGACCTGGGTGAGCCTCCGGGGGCGGGGGGGCACGCGGCTGGGCCCCGCCCCCGGAGGGGGGAGCGGGGCGGGGCGGGGCGCCCCCGTGGACTCCGCCCCGCGGGCCCGCGAGCCGACCCAGTGCGGGCCGCGTCTTCCGGACTGAGCTGCGGCGCGTCGTGGGAGCCGCGCGCCGAGGCGCGGGGACGGCGCTGGGCTGCAAAGGCGCCTCCGCCGGAGCGCGGGCTGCGGGTGCGCGGCGGCCCGCAGGGCTGAGCCGGCCCCGGGAGCGCGCCGGGCCGCCCCGGCCAGGACCTGCGTCCCCGGACCGCCGCGCGCGTCTCCGGGAAGCGGAGGTGAGCTTTGGGGCGCTCGACTTTCGAGGAGCGGCTCTTGGGCAGCGCGGGCTCGGCGCTCCAGTGCGCGCTTGTCCCCGGGGGCTCAGAGCAGCGGCCTGGGGACAGGTCCCCCGGGGACCGTGCCTAGGACAGGGCTGGAGGGGGTGGCGGATTTCAGGGCCGGGGAAGAGGAGCGAGGGCTGTGCGCCTCGCCCGGACGGCAGCGAGCGCTCCGCCGTCCCTTTCCCCGCCCTCGGAACGTGCGCCGGGGTGGCCTTCGGCGGGTCCCGGGCTCCCCGCGCCGCCGGCCCCCGCGCGCTGGCCCGTGTGCCCGCAAAGTTTGCGTCTCCGGGTCCAGCCAGTTCTGTCGCTCCCGCAGCCCCGCAGGTGCCGCCTCTCCTCGCCGCGCGCCGCAGCCGCCAACCATGGAGTCCCCGGTCCAGATCTTCCGCGGGGAGCCGGGTCCCACCTGCCCCCCGAGCACCTGCCTGTCCCCCAACGGCAGCGGCTGGCTGGCGGGCTGGACCGAGGCCGACGGCAACAGCAGCGGGGGCTCCGAGGGCGCTCCGCTCGAGCCCGCGCACATCTCTCCCGCCATCCCGGTCATCATCACCGCGGTCTACTCGGTGGTGTTCGTCGTGGGCTTGGTGGGCAACTCCCTGGTCATGTTCGTGATCATCCGGTGAGTGCGGGGTCTGTGCGCCGCGGTGGCTGAGTTGGAGGGCGGGGTGGGGGGACGTGGGGAGGCCGGTGCAGCCGCCTGGACCGCGGGTGGGGCGCCAACCCGGTGGCGGGGACCCTGACCCGTCCTTGCCGGGCTCCGGAGAGCCTCAGAGGGCGGCCTCCTCGAAGTAAAGTGTTCCTGTTTTGGAATACCGGGCAGCCAGAACTGTTTTGAGGACTTGAGTGACTCTCCTCTTACCCCCCAAGCCCTCGCGGAAAACTGTGGTCAGGCCAAGTACTAGGGTGTGGAGCAAGGTCAATGTCTCCTGCAAAGGAAACTCCTTCCTCTGCCTGGCCTTTTTGCCTGGTTGCCCGCACCTGTTTGGAGGGCTTGGTTTTGTCTTCCGTAAATATTTCTTAAGGTAAAATTCAGGTCCATCGAATGCACTGGTCATAATTCAGAATTTCCTGTGACTCATCAGATTGGTGTTACGGTTTATGAAGCAAAAGCCAGTATACTATTTCGAGTTGCTGGTATCCACACATGAGTCCCTTTCAAGCACTGAAATGTCATCTTGTTTGTTAAGAATATCAGTGATTTTTGTAAATAAGCCATCTAATATTTATCCTCTGAAGTGCGGGTTGTGGAGGTTTTCAAAAATTGCTTAGCTTTTTATTTTCCACCGGGGGAAACTAAAGGTTCTGTTTTATTGTTCTTTGGTAGAATTTATATAGAAGTCATTTCTAGTAATGAATACCCAAATATCCACGTATATAGGCTAGTTTCCTGGTAAGTGAAATGATGCTTATTTTGGTCTCTTTCAACAAAGAAAACAAGAAAAGAAAAAAAAATCCCCACTTTGGCCTGAAGGCCCTTTGAAATATATGTGTATTACTTTCTGGGAGATTTAATGCTTTGGAAATGCACCTTTGAGAGTGGGTAAGGGGCTTACATTCCTTTGAGAAGTCCTGTGAAGTAAAGGACACAAGTCACTCTTTCCAGGGATATTGAAGGATGGATAAAACAACAACAACTTTTTTTTTTTTTGGTTCCAACTTTAGCTCTTTATTATGAACCTTAAGCACATTATCTCTAGTAGCATGAGTCTTGAGAAGTCATCATCATAATAAAATGCCCATTTATTTGTCTATCTAGTCTTGAGAGTTTCAGATTTTTTATCTTCATCTGTGCTCCAGAACTGAAACCCATCATTTAAGCCTCCAAATATTATAAAGCTCATTTCACCTACAATTAGTGTTTGTACCTTGGTACCCTTGGTTGCCATAATTGTGTATTGTGTTTTATAGGAATTCTGTCAATAATGAGGAAATGCTACAGAGAGAGGGGAGGTTTTAAAAGCATACTGTTTTTTTTTCAAGCCCTTAGTAATTTCAGAGCTGCTCTCCATTAGAAAGCGATTATAGCAACTGAAAGCAAAGAAAAAACAGCTGTGTTCTCAATTTCAATTAAAATTTTTAGGAGATCTTTGGTTCATAGGCTGTTGCTTTGTAATAAAACATTGTTACACAAAAAGAAGACACTAAGAAAAAACCCAGCTCCTTTCCTACTTCTGTCATATTTAAGTGCATGAGTAAAACAAATACAATGTATTGTTATTTGAATGAGCACCTGAAGTTTTGAGTTGGAGAAGAGCTTCTGAGTTGCTTAACAACTATTTATATAGTCCTGCAAGGTAGGATAAAAACAAATGAAGAATCTTAAAATGTGTGCAAAGACAACTCCATGGGGGAAGAGTAGACAAGAAGTAGAAGTGAAATATAAATGTATATAACAATTACATGTAATTATATATAATTAATAATCACCATTATAAATAGTAATATAGCATACTTATTAATTATTCATATATTTGTATAACATATGTGACATATAATTATATATACACATATGTGTGTATGTGTATACACATATCTCCAAAAGATATCCAGGAATAAAACTTGCTAAAAGGGAATACATTCAGCTAAAAATACACAAAATGTTAGCTCGTTAACGTAACATCATCCATCTTCTCACCCCAGCCCCTTCTACTTGGAGATAAGATATGAAAGGTGAGGATGGAATGCCAATGTACCGAAACATTAGTCTGCTTACATCTACAGCTAAGAGGACTAAGGAGTATTTAGAACAGTTCACACTGAGAGATGGTCAAAGAGTTGAAAAAGAAAGCCTTTCCTCAAAAGGAAAGTTGGGGGGCTTGAGTTTGTGTCGCTCAGAGGAACCCAAGACTTGAAAGAAGCAGCTGAGGTGTTAACGTCAGCGCTGAGAGCAGAGGCGGGGTACAGAACCCAAAGGCGCTGTCACCGTTGACGTTGAGGGCTGGGTAACACTGCCTGTCAAGCTGGAGGCGGGCTTTGGAGAGCCACGCTCCCAACAAATCATCCGTCGGCCAGGGTCACGGTTCGGTCATCTAGGACGTCATTCTCGAGATGGGATTTAGATGCTTGGATGTCAGGGCCGGTGCAGGTCTGGGATGGGCAGCTCAGACCTGGGGAGGAGGTGAGGGTTGGGGCCAAAAGCTTGGATTATTTTTAGCCCCGTTTTACAAATAGCTTTCCCACCTTGAGTGCCTGAACACATCGACGGTCTCAAGGTTTTTCATCATTTCCTAGTCCCAGCTGCCTTAACTGCCTAACGTGAAGGCACAGTAACTTTCCCCCGTGACAACCTTTAAGCACCCTGGCCTCCCCTCTTGCCTGGCTTTCTGGTTTGTGGCCCTGGGGTGGGAGGTACTTCCCTCAGCCCTGGATCCGTGTCTTTGGCTGCGACTGACACTTTGGGTGTGCCCGCGGGCGTGGCGCTTAGGAGCCTAACCCTGTGTGCTCTCTACCGCCCCCCTGTGTCGGTCACCTGCAGTGCATGCCCTGATGCCCACCAGCACCCACACCCCGATCTTGCCCCGCCGTCTCCCCTGTGACAACTTAAACTTCCATCCTCCCACAACTTCCACGCACGCAGCCATCTCCCTGCTTGGCAGACGTGACTAAAACTTAAGGGACACTAGATAAATGCCAGGCTCGGAAAGCTAGCTACTGCATGTGAATTATTTCTTTAAATCTTTGTAGTCATAGGTATCTTACCATCCCCGTTTAACAGACGATGAAACAAAGTAAGCTTAAACTGACTAAAGTCACGCCTTGCTGATTGTGGAGCCTGCCTGGCCCCAGATCCCGCCCTTCAGTCCGCTGTTCGGTTCCCACTCTACCACTCTGCAAACCTGTGGATACCTCCTTACCTTGCAGCCCTTCGTATTCTCGCAGACTCTCTCTTCTTCTTGCCCCATTCGGACACCATGAGCCATCAATTTAGCCTCTCTTGACAATACATGCAACTGCCTTGCCTTCTTGTTCTGCCTCTGTCTTCTACCACACCTTGACCCTGGGTCAAACCAGTACCTCATCTTCCTTATTTCTATACACAACTAATTAAATTCTGCTGCATAAAGTCACTTTTATCTTTGTCAAGGCAACGTCACTGCCTTCAAGTGTATGTGACCTCAAGTCTGTGTCTCTCTCCTATTTTCAGAAAGAGCCAATTCCTTTTCCCACTTCTCACTTAAAAACAACAACAACCCAACACTAATTTTTTTTTAAAAAAAATTTAACTTTATTTTTGAGAGATAGAGAATGAATGGGGGAGGAGCAGAGAGAGGGGGAGACACAGAGTCGAAAGCAGGCTCCAGGCTCTGAGCCGTCAGCATAGAGCCTGATGCGGAGCTTAAACCCACGAACTGTGAGATCATGACCTGAGCAGAAGTTGGACGCTTAACCGACTGAGCCACCCACTTGCCCTGGCCCAACACTGATTTAATCAGCACTAATTCCTACTTCCATACTTCCTCATGGGCAGGGAATGGACTTACCAGTTGTTCACTGTGACACTAGAATCCAGCTGCTGGGAGTGCTCTTCCTATGTATGTGTCTTGGCCGTCGCCCTTCCCTCATTCCCTTGCATCTCGTGGAGATGTTTCCTTCTTTCTTTCCAAAGCAATTCCCTGCCCCTGTAAGTTGAATCTCATCACCTCCTGCTCTTCCGGAGTCTCCGCTGTGTCAGGGGTCTCCTTCCTATGCTGTCTGTAATCTCTCCACTGATTTTAAGCATCTGGATACACTCAGACATCTGTCATCTTACACGTAATCAATGTCCATGACCCTTCTGTTTTCCTGGGTTCCCTTAGCTAATGACTCTCATCTTCCTGTGTGTTGTAGGTAAGCTCCTTGGAGCGATAATCCCTCTTCTTCATTTCTTTGTCTTCTGCCCATTCCTCAGCCCAGTGCACTTGGGTTCCCTCCCTGACACTCCTTGACCAAAGCTAAGAGCATCATCATATTTTCAGATGCTTATTTTAGGCTGGCTATCCCCTAACCTCTGTGGATTTTTTAAAGTTTATTTATTTTGAGAGAGAGAGAGGGGGAGAGAGAGCATGGGACCACACTGGGGAGGGGCAGAATGAAAGGGAGAGAGAGAATCCCAAGCAGCCTCCCCGCCAGTCAGCACAGAGTCTGATGCGGGGCTCCATCCCATGAACTGTGAGATCATGACCTGAACTGAAATTGAGAGTTGGACACTTAACTGACTGAGGCAGCCTGGTGCCCCATTCTGTGGGGATTCGGCATGCTCGACCCATCTTACGCCCCTCACTTTCTTGGATAGCACCCTATCCTTGACTCCCTGCCACATCTTCTGGGTTTCTCTTGTCTGCATCACGGACTCCTCTTCCACTCATATTTCCTAATTGGTCATATTTTCTAGAGCCTTCTCAGTTCTTCTGTCCTCACTTTGCATACTCTCGTATTAGTCAGGAATCAACCAGAACAGCAGAGGCAGTAGGAGATGTACGTGTGAAGACATTTGTTGTAAGGGATTGGGTTACCGGACTGAGCGAGTCTGAAACCGGCAGGGCAGCCATCAGGGGGTAGGCTGCTGCCCTCAGGTGGCACTTCCCACTCAGGGCTGCCACTGCTCTTATGTTAGTGCGCTTACGACCCCCATAGCATCATGCCACTGGCCGGGTGGTTTAAGCCACAGAACTCGTTTTCTCATGGGGAGGCCAGGAGTCCAAGGTCAAGGTGCTGGCAGGGCTCCTTTCTTCGGAAACCTCTCTCCTTGGCTTGTAGATGGCTGTTTCCTCCCTGTGTCCTCACAGTCTTCCGTCACGTGTATCCGTGTCCTAATCTCCTCCTTTGACACAGATGCCAGCCATATTGGATTAGTGGCCACCTTCACATCCCCATTTTACCTTGACTCACTTTGCCTCTTTAAAGGCCCTGTCCTCATATATGGCCACGTTCCGGGGTACTGGGAGTAAGACTTGGCTGCGTGTATCTGAGGGGACGCAATTCAGCCATAAACACTGCCCACCCTCTTTCTGTTCCCCCTAAGAAAACACCTTCCTGAAGCTTCAATGTCCATGATGGTTTTGTATATATGTTCTTTTCTGTTTCATTTAAAGAAAAGTTTTACTGTTGTGAAGGTCTACTTTTTAAGTTAAAAGTAAGGATAAACAAGGGGAAAATTGTTAGGGCAAAACATAAAGGGATCAAAATTGCTTGTTCCTTGGTCTTAAGTTGAGCCTTTTTCTTTTCTCATTAGTTTTCATTGCTTTGCTGCTACCATAATAAAGACGGGTAGGGGGTCAGTCCTCTGATACCTTTCCCCTGAGAGTAGAAGACTTTTGCTTCCCTACAGTTCATCCTGGGCAGTGTTGAAATATCATAAAAGGGACAACTTTGTAAGGGCTTGGGAAAAACAAAACAAAACAAAATAAACAAACAAAACAAAACAGAACCACAAAAATACTCTGGAAATGGTTCTATTTCCTGAATTAAATTTCTCCTCCAAAGGCAGCCAACCTAGCCAAGCTTGCCAGGTACAGAGGTGGTTCTTTTTGCAAAGAAAAAAATGAGTTTTCTTGCTCATAGACTGAGGGGCAGAGTGTTTCTTCCCCAGGCCACTGACAGGAGGAGTCCCCCTGGGCTGAGCCCATCTTAGGTTACATGGCATATATTGACTCAGGTCACCCCTGAGTTCATTTGGTCCCCATGGTTTAACTTGTATCAGTCCCAGAAAGCTGTGTGACTTTCACAAAAGTGGGGAAGTATGCAAAGAAGTGAGGTGACCCGATCAGAGTGTCTGCTGTCGTGCCTGCCTCTTTTCCATCCATCACCGCAGTGATGAATGCACATATTCCATATTCTCTCAGATGTCACCGTAGCCTACCTTGGATAATATTGCCAGACCGCACCTGTAGAAGCATTGAAGAAAAGGAAGAGACATACGGGTATAACTAACCTTGTGCTGCCCCCTATCTGACATCAGCCTTACCTCAGGCTCTGATTGAAAAGTATGTTCTGATTTATCCGGAGCCCTCTCTTGGAATCAACATTAAATGTTTCCTTTAAAGTAAGCCTGGTAAAGATCAGTCCAGGCATTATTTCCAGAAGTGCCTATCTTGCATGTCTCAAAGTAATTCTTATTTGACAAGCTCCTAAAGGAGATAATTGGCTTCACTGCAGTTGGTGAGATGGATTAGCCAAATGGAATTATTTTCTTCCCTGTGGAACGTGATTGTGGCTGAAACCCAAATCCTTGTGGATGGTGGCAGAGATCAGACTAACCAGCTGCCCCTCCCCTCTCCAAAAAAAAAAAAAAGAGAGAGACAGAGAGAGAAAGAAAGAAAACCAAGTTGGCCATCGGTATAGAGCTCCTATGTAGTCTTCAGAATCAATTCTTGTTTTTTGACTTTATGAGATCTCACAATTTTTCCTGGTGCCTGTCTCATAGTTGGTTTGAGGAGGGACTTCTTTCCGGCTGGGAGATGTTTGCTCCTCAACATTAATCACTCATCCATATCTCCTGGGCAGCAGTATCTTCGTGGGAACTTGAAGCTGGCACCTTCTTCACTCCAGATTGACTTCCCGATGCACTCAACTGTTGCTGCCCCAGGGGGCTCTGTCCTCAGTGCAGAAACCTAACATTTCATGTCTGGAGTCTCAACCCTGTATTCACAAAAGATTTATTTATTCCCCCACAGAAAATCAGCCAATTTCTGTGTCTGTCTTTCTTTGGAGGGGGTGCTGGCTTATGTCTGAGATAAGGAAGACGTATGTGAGAGAACGGATTTTAGGAGTAGGGATAATATTGTCAAAGGCTTCTGTGTGTGTGTGTGTGTGTGTGTGTGTGTGTGTGTGTGTGTATTTAAATACCCCTTCCCTGGTCCAGCAGGTCAGACTTTAGATGAAAGACGAGAAAAACAGAAGGCATGTGATGAATATGTGATGAATTCAGAGATCCCAAAGGAACGGATTCAAAAGTGGGGAGGGGAGCTTTCAGGTTAACATTGGCTACAGTTCTGAGCATTTCCTTTAACAATGGGAATGGTTTTCTGAGTATTAACTCATTTAACTTCACAAGATGACCAAACTCTCTCTGCCTCTCCTCATTGCTCCCCACCCCATGCAGGGGCCGTTTCCTTCTGGGAGAGGACAGAGTGGGAGGGTAGTCTTGCATCCTTTCTGCCAGCATCCTGTGGCTAACTCTAGCTATGTCGGTTTTCTGTATAGAATTGGAAAAACTCGTTTAAGATACCTGTATACTTCTAAGTATCCAGATAGTCGTACACTGGGAGACAACACATCGATCATGGGAGATGTGTAGTTTTCTACCGGGTGTTGTTGGGCATGATACACACTTGTCCTGTGTGCACAGCTGAATACACTAGAGCATTCACTCTGGGAGTCAGAGCCGTGCCAACAGAGGAGGAGCAGGTCCAGGGCACCAGCTGTCGTAGTGAAATCACTACTCTGAGTTCTCCCACCTCCCTGCATGGACGGCGTGCCTCCCCCTCAACATGAAGCACGTCCACCATGCCAGCTGTATTTCAGTGCCCGTGTGGTCACTGAGGTTGTAACAGTCGTGGGACTCAGAGACACAGCCTGTGCCTCTTTTCTTTCTATAGCTTTTGCTCTTTACATACGGGACAGTAATTCTGGGGAACTGAAGGGGCATGTGACCATCTATGCGAATTCATGTGTATCTATGCATTCACTTAGTGAATTCACATAGTGAGTATGTGAATATGGTGAATATATTCAATTGCAGAGTCAGATCAGTGGCAAAACAGTGACTGAACTTCCCCTCCTTCCCTTAAAAATTAAGAAGCGATTGCCCCTCAGTAAAGAACCATAATTTCAATAGTAAATAACCCCAAAAGATATAGTGTAGCAAATCAATTTCATCGAGATGAACTGAACGTTATCTGGAGGGTTCATGGAGCAAACTCATTATGTTTTCAAATAAACTCTTCCGAAAATCCACATCAGTAAAGCCATTATTTCTGATCATTTAAAACACAAAATCTGGAATGCTCTATATCTGGAAAACATGCTCAGGAAAATGAATACATCATGCTTGTTGGCAGTGTAGGAGAAAAGAGTGTCAAAAACACATCTCTCATTATGTTAGTATTCCACTGTTGGATAAGGTACTGCAGAAATGTCTTTCTACTGAGCCTAGTGTGTTGGGGGTGTTTGGACCTCAGTGCATACAGCCCGATGTTGTAAGATGGTGGCCAGCTTGTGGGTCAGGGGCATTTGGTTCACCAGACCAAATAGTGATTCTTCAAGTACATTCCGTTGGCCCTTAGTTAGGTATTTGCTGTATTAAAGGGGTCTGTCTATTCAGAAAAATGACCACTAGGGTGTTTGTTTCGTTCTGTTGGAACTGTAGTTTCATGGCTTCTCAGAAGGCTCAAATTTTGCTTCCCACTGTTTCACTTATTTGTGGTCTGGGGCAAGCCATTTACATCCTCTTTACTGTTTCCTCACCCAAACAATGGGTATTACTTGTGGAAAAACTCCAGCACTACAATGTCCATGACAGCCTTTGTCCATTGAGGGGCAGCATGCTAATGTTCTATATTAGGATTCCCTGAATTATGCCCCATTTCCTCCTGTCAAATGTTTTTTTTTTTTTGTTTTTTTTTTTGTTTTTTTTTTTTTACCCTCATGATGCATACTTCACCACACTTATCAGAATGGTTTTCAATCTTGAGCTGCTGGGAGAAGCAGAGGTCATAGGATCACATTATTTCTCTGATAAAATTTCTGCCTTCTGAGAAAACTTTGGGAGGGCCAGCCTTGACTTCCTTTACGTATTAGGTATGGAGTCCAAGAATCCCTGAGAATCAGCTCTAAGATGCTCACTCTTCCAAAGAAGTGGGGGCAGTGGTATCTTACGGGATTGTAATGCAGGTCATCAGGACTGCCGCGGGTAACTAATGATAATGACAGTGACAATAACACCGGCAGCAAGGATGACAGTGAGGATGGCACTCAGTGAGCAACTGTCAAGTACCACGTCCTGTGCTAAGTACTTTGAGGAACGTCTCATTAATTGTCCTTAAACATCATGACAACTTTGCCAGATAAAGGTCCTAAAACAGAGTCTGACCCAGAGTAAGTTCTCGGCGAACACTTAACCCAGCGTTGCCTACTCATATTCACGTCCCCAGTCAGGCTCCCAGGACTGTAGTCACTAAAACGTCTCCATCCAGCTCCTTCTCAAAGCGCAAGATCCTGTCTAGGTTTTCTCTTCTTTAAAATGTGCCCTGATCTCTTCACCACACACTGATCCTTCTGTCTGTCCCTCTAGTTCATGTGGTGGTTTTTGACTCCATTGGTTGAAAAGCTCCCGGGGGTGTGGTCTCTATGTTGAGTTTTTTGGTCACGCTCCATGCCCAGTATGTTGCTGTCTATGGAGCAGCCACTTACAAACGTGTAGACGTAATGAAGTGAAAAAGATGGGGTGGAAGCTTGACTCTAACAAGAGAGAAGAGAGGCTGTGTGTATTGTCTGCATGGGGGACCATATTTTGCAGGTAGGAGCTAAAAATACCTCGAATCAACAAAATGAAAAACACATTTGTATTTAAAGATGTATGATAATTACCCATCAACATGACGGATATATCATGCTGTCATAAAGCTAAAATGGAGCTCCTGATTGAGGAAGCATCATTTAAATTAAAGAAAAAAAATTTTTTTTAATGTTTATTCATTCTTGAGAGAGAAAGAGCATGAGCCTGGGAGGGGCAGAGAGAGAGGGAGACACAGAATCCAAAGCAGGCTTCAGGCTCCAGACTCCATGCTGTCAGCACAGAGCCCAATGAGGGGGCTGGAACTCACAAACCATGAGATCATGACCTGAGCTGAAGTCAGCACTGACCTAACTGAGCCACCCAGGCACCCCATCATCATTTAAATTAAAATAAAAAAGCACTTGGCCAGTGTACCCCGACAGTCAGGGACTGATGATCCAAGAATGGGCCTTTCTCCCTGCATATTGTCAGAGCACAGGAGGCACATGGGAAGGCCAAGGAGCCATCTGTGGGACTGCTGTGTCCCAAGGTCAATGTTCTTCCTGCTGATGCCTCATTTTTCTAACTGCCAGTGCCATATTCTCCCAGAAACCCTGCCTGGTGACCTTGGTTCCTGACAGCTCTGCACATCGGCCTGTTCACGTATGGCTGCCAAACTAAGGGCACCCCCACCCCCTCAGTTCTCTGCAGACCCCCCACCCCGTTCTCTGTAGACATCACCCCCGCAGTTCTCTGTAGACCTTCGCCCCCCTCAGGTCTCTGTAGACCCCACCCCCTCAGGTCTCTGCAGAGAACTACTGTAGGAAGGTCTCGAGTTAATGTGTGATGGGGAACATTTCTTACTCCTGGAGACACCCTTCTCCGTGTCGCCAGGTGATGACCTTCCTCATGGCCTGACCCACATATCTTATCATCATTTCCAGGTTTGAAACATTGACAAGCATAGCGAGGACAGCCCCCAGACTTTGCTCTCTTAGTGCCATATGCTTCTGTGGTGTGTAAGCTAAAAAGGGCAGCCACTTGCTGCCAGCCCACCTCCAGCTTCTCCATACAAGCTAGAACTTCCCACCCAGATGGTGCCATTTTACTTGAAATACTTGCCAATTTTTGTAAAGCAGTGTTGAGGAAATGGAAAAAAATTTCTTATCTTCTCGTAGTAAGAAAGCTTACTATCCCCCCCCACCTCTGCCAACATCTGACTGAAAGGACTAACTACTATCTCCATTTGATTACATACAAACAATCCCCAAGTCCTCAACCAGACTGTCTTTGACTGTGAGGGTCTTATCACGCCTTCACAGGACCCAGTCCAATGAGGTGCCTAAAAGACCGTCAGCAAATAGTCACTGAACTCATAGTTGATTCATTACTCAGGATTACACTTGTCAGTTCTCCCTTTCAGTGCAGTAGGCTTAGAAGTATGTGTCTTCCAGAACCTGGAGAGAGGGACCCTTCCCTGCTGCTCCTTTCAGATCGTCCCACTGAGCTCCTGTCTTGGCCAACACCAGGAACATCACTTTACTCCCCTGAGTCTAACTTGCTTTGCTCTTATTAGGGAGAAGACATAAATCTCCTGGATAAACTTGAGGGGTAGTTGTGAGAATCAGATAAAATACATGGAGGTCAAAATACTGAGCTTTGTAAATTACTCGAGTGCTGGGGAGATTTAAGAATGTAGAGACTGGTATCTGCACCCAGGTTCGAATCTTGTAATGCCTTTTTTTTTTTTTTTTATTTCTCTATTTTGAGAGAGACAGAAAGTGTGCCCACATGCATGTGTGAGCAGAGGAGGGGCAGAGAGGAGAGGGAGAGAGAGAATCCCAAGTAGGCTCTGCACTGTCAGCTCAGAGCCCACGCAAGGCTCCATCTCATGAATTGTGACATCATGACCAGAGCTGAGATCAAGAATCCCACGCTCGGGGTGCCTGGGTGGCTCAGTTAGTTAAGCATCTGTCTTCAGCTCAGGTCATGATCTCCCAGTTTGTGGGCATCGGGCTCTGTGCTCACAGCTCAGAGCCTAGAGCCTGCTTCCAATTCTGTCTTCCTCTCTCTCTGTCCCCACCCGCTCATGCTATGTCTCTCTCTGTCTCAAAAATAAATAAACATTAAAAGAAAAAAAAGTCCCACACTCAACTGACTGAGCCACCCAGGTGCCCCTTGCAATGCCTTTTACAACCATATGACTTTGAGAAATGCACAGAACTCCAGTGATTCTCAGTGGCGTCATCTGTAGAATAGGGATAGTGATGGCTCTCACGTAGAGCTATGGTGAGGACTGAGTGGAAGAAATATGTGGGGTGTACAGCAGAGTCTGGCATGGGAGTGTTTGAAAGAAATGGTTATTAAGACTGCCATCGTTAACACGAACCACCTGAAAACAAGAGTGAGGCGGTGATACCAGGATGCCAGCAGATCAGGGCTCTCCATGGCAGGTGTCTCTGGCCCGGAGGATGGTGACAGTGGGCACTCCCACATGATGGTTTTGGAAAAGCTTGTTTCTCTGGGAGCCAGGACTTTTGCTATAATTAGTGTAGTTAAACGTTTGTGTGATTGGTAGCTATTTCTGTTATAGGTGCTCGTCTCTCTTATTCTGAGATCTGATGACCAGGTTTGAATTCTTTAGAAGTTCAAAACTTAAGCAGTTTCACACATTTACTTGTTGGAAGTACTTTTGAAAAGCTTAAGAGCAAATCACTCATCATTTTATGATTACTTAAAGATGTATATTATAGTTTTTTGCTTCAGTTTTTTCTTCTAGGTAGTTAACATATAGTATAATATTAATTTCAGGAGCAGAATTTAGTGACTCCTCACTTACATACATCACTCGGTGCTCATCACAAGTACACTCTTTAACCCCCTTCACCCATTTAGCCCAGCCCCCACCCACCTCCCCTCTGGCAACCCTCAGTTTGTTCTTTGTGGTTAAGAGTCTCCTATGGTTTGCCTCCCTCTCATTTTTTTCCTCCGCCTATATTCATTTGTTTTGTTTATTAAATTCCACATATGAGTGACATCATATGGGATTTGTCTTTCTCTGACTTACCTCACTTCAGCATATTGTATTCTAGCTCCATCCATGTTGTTGCAAATGGCAAAATTTCATTCTTTTTGATGGCTGAATAATATTCCACTGTATATTCCACTTCTTTATCCACTCATCAGTCAATGGGCATTTGGTCCCTTTCCATAATTTGGCTGTTATTAATAAAGACGTGTTATATTCTATCCTAACTCCTATTTCATCCCATTCACGGTCTTCTAGCATGTAAGGTCCTAGGCATCATTTTTACTATTAACTTTTATATTCAAGCTGAAGCATGGCTCTAACTAAAAACTAGGTTCATCTCTCCATGCGGTAACTGATGGCTTCCACATGGAAAAGAGGGAGAGGAGTTGAAGACCATGAAATAAACTAGCCATATTCTCTGGATCAGGGGCATTTCATTAATTATCTCAGAAGCTGTATAAGATAAGCCTTGTATTTCCCATTTTACAGTTGAGAATCTGAAGCCCAATTTTTAGTGATATATCCAAAATCAAATAGTTGGAGGGAAAAATAAGGACTAGAACCCAGATTGACCCAACTCTGTAAAGCAGGGAATGTCCGTCTAACTTCATAAAGTAAAAAGAGAATATCAAGTTTGCTAAATCTGAGAGAAGTTAAAGGCACTGTCTGCTAAAATCTTTGTATTAAAAAATTTTTTTATGTTTATTTATTTATTTTTTAAATGTTTATAGTTTATTTATTTTTGAGACAGAGAGAGACAGAGCATAAGTGGGGGAGGGGTAGAATCTGAAACAGCCTCCAGGCTCTGAGCTAGCTGTCAGCACAGAGCCCGACACAGGGCTCGAACCCACAACCGTGAGATCTGACCTGAGCCGAAGTCGGACGCTTAACCGACTGAACCACCCAGGCGCCCCAATGTTTATTTAATTTTGAGAGAGAGAGAGAGAGCAAGTGGGAGAGAGGCAGAGAGAGAGGGAGACAGAATCTAAAATAGGCTCCAGGCTCTGAGCTGTCAGCACAGAGCCCGATGTAGGGCTCAAACTCATGAGCCGCGAGATCGTGACCTGAGCCAAAGTTGGACACCTAACCAACTGAGCCACCCAGGTGCTCCTAAATTCTTTGTTAATGTCAGGGATTTGTCGGGGAGAAATGGGAAGAATATAGGAAGTCTGCCTGTAAGATGCACTTTTCAAACATAAAACCATAACTTAAAGAAGACAATATTTGAACAGATAACATTTCAGTGTTGCTCATTGGAAACATTTGTTCTGTCTCAGTAAGTGGACTTCCCTAGTTATCTGGGCCTTTAGAAAGCCTAAGCCCTGAGCATTGGTCATATACGTGTAATCACTTTCTAGAACTTACAGGCCACTTAGTAATATTTGGGTGAAAACTGTAAAGGTAAAATATGACATGTTTTAAAGTAAACTCCTCATGCTCCAGATCAAAGCACTGCTTAGATGGCAGAGCATCAACATGGAAACCAACAGATACTGACTGCGTGCGAGTCTTTACGTGCCTCCATCCAAGCACAGACCAACCATGTCCTCAAAAGAAGAGGAGAGAAGAGGGGAAGTTTGGGGGGGAGGGCAATTGGGACCCTGAGAATGAAGTGTGATCACACATTTCGAGTCAGGTCCTCTACTGCCTTTATGGTCATTTGGTTTTATGATCTTTATGTAACAGGAAACCAAACTCGGGAAAGTTGTACACTGAGTCCAGTCTCAGAATGATCCGACTTCAGAGAAGACCACTCTGCCTCCCAGGAGGGCCACGGCTGTGCTGTCACAATGTGTTAAAAAATATTTCTCATGTGGAAATTTATGTATTGAGAGACGCCCTGGCACCGGTCAATAATAACCATTGACTTTGATTTTATAGCCAAGGCAGTACTTCTCCATAACACATCTCCTTAGAAATGACCTTTAATGAAAGCCAACGCCATGACATTAAGAAAGTACACAGGGCATGGCTGAATTACTTATGATACGGTCTGCAAATCTGAGGTGTGTAGAAAGTAATTAACATGGATTTGCCCTACATTCCTTAGCATTTGGCCTCTGAAAACCTGCTGATACCATTTGGAACATTTCATGCCCTACAGATCCCTGAGGGAGCGTTCTCTAAGTAAAACAATCCTTTTAACTCCATTTTAGTTGAACATGGAATTGTTCTAAACTTCATATTATAATGGGGAGAATAATTTGGGCTTAAAGGCAACTTTTCTGACCTGTTCTGAAAATTACTATCCTTTCAGTTAGAAGAGGAAATAAATTTATGTGCTTTAAAAATCTCTCAAGATGAGAATAAAGAAAAACCGAGTTATTTCTCACCTACTGTGCTAGATTACATTTTGTGCTATGATCTATAAAGAAGAACTCAGTCTGCTTTATTTGCATCATGCATTTAAGATGAAAACCTAGTGGCACACTGGCAGACAAAATCAACAAACTGAGCTGTGTTTTAGCAACTGAAATGGAATGTATTTTATTTATTTATTTAATTTATTTTTAATTAAAATCCAAGTTGGTTAACGATTTCTGGAATAGAATTTAGTGATTCATCACTTACCTGTAACATTCCATGCTCATCCCGAAATCGTGAATGTGTTTTAAAAGTGAAAACCGAAGAAAGGGGAACCCTCTCGCACTGTTGGTGGGAATGCAAACCGGTTGTGCCACTGGGGAGAACAGTATGGAGGCTCCTCAAGGAAGTAAAAATAGAACTACCCTGTGATCCAGTAATTGTGTAATTAGGTATTTACCCAAAGGATACAAAAATACATATTTGAAGGAGTACATGTACCCCGATGTTTATAACAGCGCTATCAACAAGAGGCAGACCATGGAGAGAGCCCAAATGTCCATTGACTGATGGATGGATAAAGAAGATGTGGTATATAGTATACAATAGACTATTACTCAGCCATCAAAAAGAATGAAATCTTGCCATTTGCAGTGATGTGGTTGGAGCTAAAGGGTATTATGCTAAGTGAAATAACTCAATCAGAGAAAAGACAAATACCATATGGTTTCACTTATATGTGGAATTTAAAAGACAAACCAGGGGCTCCTGGGTGCCTTAGTCGGTTAAGTGTCCGACTTTCGCTTAGGTCACGATCTCATGGTTCGTCGGTTTGAGCCCCGCGTCAGGCTCTGTGCTGACTGCCAGCTCAGAGCCTGGAGCCTATTTCAGAGTCTGTGTCTCCCTCTCTCTCTGACTCTCCCATGCTCACGCGGTCTCTCTCTTTCTCTCTCCCAGAAATAAATTAAAAATAAATAAAAATAAATAAAAAAATAAAAGACAAACCATATATGGGAAGGGGGGGGAAGAGAAGAGAAGGAAACAAACCGCAAGAAACTCTTAGTGATAGAGAGCAAACTATGGGGTGACAGAGGGAGGTGAATGGGTGATAGGCTTGATGGGTGGGGGAAGGGCACTTGAGATGAGCACTGGGTGTCGTCTGTAAGTGATGAATCACTGAGTTCGACTCCTGAGACCAATATTGTATTGTATGTTAACTAATTAAAATTTAAATACAATAAAATGAAATTGAATTAAATTTTAAAAAGACCATTTTCAGTGTTCAAGAGACATTATCACAATGATGGATTTCTCAAAATAGCCCTAAGGAAAAGTTGAGTAAGCCTTATCTCTGTTTTATGCAGTGAAGGGGAAAAAATAAATTATGTAAGAAATATTTAAGGACAAGCAACCCCAGATAGGGCTAAAATGAATTGCTAGTCACAAAACAAAGACCTATATTATACACAAGTCTGTCCAAAAGATCTACATGTATATTCATCTATTTATATATGCTATCCTTTGCCTTTTGAAATTTAGATATATTTTGAACACAGCACGAGAATAAAAGCTAAGTAAAGTCAGAGATTTTTGTCCATTTTTTCTACTACTCCTAATGCCTAGAACAGTCCTTTTACATATTAGACACCCAATAAATATGTAAAGAATTAAAAAATGCAAAACAAATTCAAGAAATCAGAGGTTGTCACAAACACATTTGCCTCATGGATTTGACATGAAGATGAAGAGAAATGTCCTTGTATTTGCCTCATGGATTTGACATGAAGGTGAAGAGAAATGACCTTATTTCTTGTCTTTTAGATACACAAAAATGAAGACAGCAACCAACATTTATATATTTAACCTGGCGCTGGCAGATGCCTTAGTTACTACAACCATGCCCTTCCAGAGCACCGTCTATCTGATGAATTCCTGGCCATTTGGGGACGTGCTGTGCAAGATAGTCATTTCCATTGACTACTATAACATGTTTACCAGCATATTCACCTTGACCATGATGAGCGTGGACCGATACATTGCTGTGTGCCACCCCGTCAAGGCTTTAGACTTTCGCACACCCATGAAGGCGAAGATCATCAACATCTGTATTTGGCTCTTATCGTCATCTGTTGGCATATCTGCGATAGTCCTCGGAGGGACCAAAGTCAGAGAAGGTAAGAGCCATCCTTGTCACCTCTGTTTTAAAAACCAGACTTCTAATGATATAAACTTTTACTGTGCAAGTGAGTAGGACACACATCTAGAGGGAAAACCAAAGCCAGTGGAAATATTATGCCTGAGTCCATGGAAAATGAAAAACACAATAATTCTGTGCTTTCCATATCTAAACATAGGATAGGATAAAGACATTACCCAGATACACCTATCGGCGGTTCTGGAAGTGCTTATCAGAATCTGGAAGAGTGGGGAGGAAGCAGGGAGCCACAGGCATGTGGAGTTTTAGAATACCTTGCATCCTGGCGATTCTCAGGTACACCTACGCACTCTTCTTTCTCCCTGAAAGAGGACCCTAAATCATTAGAGACCTGTGCTGGCTCTTTACTCTTTTTCTTTAGGCGTTAATCTCCATGTCACTATTATAATAGCTTCATCTGGCTATTGGCCATTCAAAATCAGGTTCACAGATAAATGACAATACACATGAGTCCCCCCTGCAAACAGGACACTTGATGTTTTCCCAGTATTTCTAAGATCTCACCCTGGGCTACATGTTGGAATCACCTAGACACTTTAGAAAATACAGTTGATCCTTGAACAATGTTGGGGGGGGCACCAACCCCACAGAATCAAAAATCCATGTATGACTTTTGACTCCCCAAAACTTAACTACTACCAATAGTCTATTATTGACCCAGAAGCCTTACTGATAACATAGTCAACTCACATGTTTTGCATGTTATATGTTTATATGCTGCATTCTTACAATAAAGTAAGCTGGAGAAAAGAAAATGTTATTAAGAAAAACATTAACATAGAGAAAATACAATGATAGTACTGTACTATATTTATATTTAAAAAAATCTGCGTATCAGTGCACCCGTGTAGTTCAAAACCAAACAAACCTGTGTTGTTCAAGGGTCAGTTGAACTGATGCCTGGGTCCGCACCCTGGAAGGTCTGGTTTAATTGGCCTGAGGTACTGTCTGAGTGTCAAGATGTTTTAGACACCCCCAGACGACTGTGACCTGTAGCCTGGGTGAGAATTACTGTTGGGGCAGTTTTGCTTAGAAATTCCTTGGGAAGAAGGGAGCAGAACCATCACTTTGGACTTTATAAATGCTATTTATTGCTATAGTAGTTCTCTAAATTCTCTAGTTTATTAGGAGGCTCATGGGAGTACAGATAATTGAGTATGTGTAGTAGAGGACTTGCCAGCTCATAGAAAGGGCAGGTACTAAAATCATAGCTTACGTGGCATTGTCCACATTTAAAAAACCTTTTTAATGTTTATTTTTTGAGAGACAGAGAGAGAAAGAGCGTGAGTGGGGAAGGGGCAGAGAGAGAGGGACACAGAATCCAAAGCAGTTTCCAGGCTCTTAGTTGTCAGCACAGAGCCTGATGCAGGACTCGAACTCATGAACCATGAGATCATGACCTGAGCCAAAGTCAGACACTCAGCTGACTGAACCACCCAAGTGCCCCTGGCATAGTCCACATTTCTGAAATACAATCTTTTCCCTCTTAAACAATAAAATGGATTTCCATGTGTTAAACTATAATACTCGGGTAAACTTTAAGACATGTTAAACTTCATCAGAGAAGCGTTTTAAAATATGATTAATTACATACCAGGGTTTTGTTTGTTTGTTTGTTTGTTTTCTTTCTGCATACAACAAATGAAAATAAAGTTGCAAGAGACTTTTGTGAGCCTGGGGTGTTGATACTTAATAACCAGATTCAAGAGGATTCAAAGACACCAGGAGGACTAGAAGAATGGCCTAAATAATCACAGAAGATGGTGATTTTCCCCATGGAACATAACTGATTTTGATATTTCACGACACCCTTGCAGACTTTACCACTGCAGTCCTCTAATTACTGTCAGAAAATGACATCGCAGAAGCGAATGGATCTCAATTTGGTTTTTGAAAGAGAAAATGAAGATAGGTGTAGGTTTTCCAGGAAGGAGTTGCTGTAGATGAATGCGTGCAGATGCAGTGGAAGAAAGGATCAACCAGTGTCAGGAGAAGATTAATCTGTGCAGCGAATAGAGGAGAAAATGGGAGAAAATTAAAGTAGTCCTGCAGGAGGGCTCCGTTCTTTCCATGTTTCTTTCATTTTCTAAAGCAGATTTTCATGTGATGAAAGATTGTCTGTGGACTCATTTTGGAGCACTGGATGACACCCCACGTCCAGACTCTTGGATAACCAAGAGGAGCATTTTCCACAATCTCTGTGCCCTGAAGTAGAGCTGAATGTGTTGGTAGTTGATAGTGTGGTGTTTGTGGAGCATGCTCACCGAAGGAAATCAGGCATGAATTGCATTAGAACACTTCCATCTGGACAAAATATCTCGGCTAATGTTCTGGGTTTCTTCCTGGTTTCTTTTTGGTTAAGAGCACAGATTCTGAAAGCAAGCTGCCTGGAATTGGATCCTGATTTCCCCTTTATGGACAGTATCACTTAGGAGACATTACTCAGACTTTTGTGCCTCAATGTCCTCATCTGCAAAATAGGGGCAGATAATAGTGTCTCTGTCTTAGAGGGTTTTCCAGGTCTAATGAGTCAGTGCATGGAAAGCCGGAAAGCAGTGCCAGTGTCTAGGAAGCGCTTATTAAATGTTAGCCAGCATCTTTATCTGACCTAATGATTTTAACAGGTCCTGCCTTCCTGCTTAGGTTTACCAACATCTACAGGATATTCCTTCAATATCAAAGGCTCTTGTGTACAGCAAAATTTTCACTTTATAGGCATAAGATGTTAAATATAACATGTTTATATAGTATAAACGTGTGTACCATCTATTTGGGGAATTCATAGTCTACCTATTACTATTACTAATGACTAACTTGTTATGGCTACAAACAAAAATACAAAACACAAACTGCAAATACAAAAGAATTCTTAACAAAAAGAATACACACAAGGAAAATTTTAGTTTAGGTATTAGAACTAACTCTATACTTATAACAGCCTTGAGACATTGGAACACGTGCCCAAAAAGAAAGCAATGGCCCTCTAATATTAATATAAAAGAAAAAGAAAAAGACTAGTGTGTAGAAAAACCACTTTATTATGGTTGATATGCAAAGAGCTGTACATATTTAATGTAAACAACTCACTGTGTCTGGAGATAAACATATACCTGTGAAAGCATCATTCCTTCAAGACCACAGACATTTATCACCTCTTGAAGTTTCTTCCTGCCTTGTTTATTATGTTTCTTGCGTGATAAGAAAATGTAACCTAAGATCTAAGTCAAGTATGTAGTTCAGCCTTGTCAGTTACAGAAACTGTGCTACATAGTAGATTTCCAGAACTTATTTACGTGTATAACTGAAACTTTGTACCCCTTGACCCCTGTCTCCCGTTTCTTGTGCCCCAAGCTCTTGGAAACCACAATTCTTGTCTCTGCTTCTATGAGTTTGATTATTTTAGATCCCATATATAAGCAGATCATATAGTATCTGTCTTTCTTTGTCTGGCTTATTACATTTAGCATGATGTTTACCAGGTCTGTCTGTTGCCACAATTGGCAAGATTTGTTTCTTTTATTATTTTATTTATTTATTTATTTATTTATTTATTTAAATGTTAATTTTTGAGAGACACAGCATGAGTCGGAGAGGGGTAGACAGAAAGGGAGACACAGAATCTGAAGCAGGCTCCAGGCTCTGAGCTGTCAGCACAGAGCCCGATGTGGGGCTCGAACTCATGAACTGAAAGACCATGACCTGAGCCAAAGTCAGACCCCCAATTGACTGAGCCACCCAGGAGCCCCAAGATTTCTTTTTTTTTAAAGACTGAATAATATTCCATTACATGTGTATATTGCTATGCATCATACCCCACATTTTCTTTATCCATTCATCCATCGGTGGACATTTAGGTTTTTTTCCATTTCTTGGCTAGTGTAAATAATGCTGCAGTGAATGTGGGAGTGCAGATACCTCTCTGAGATACTGATTTCATTTCTTTTGGATATATACCAAGAAGTGCAATTACTGGATCATATGATAGTTCTATTTTTAATTTTTTGAGGAGCCTCCATACTGTTTTCCAGAGTAGCTGCACCAATTTGCCTTTTCTGCACAAGATCCCTTTTCTGCACATTTTTGCTGACACATCTTTTTTTTTTTAATTTCTTTTCTTTTCTTCTTTTTTTTTGAATAATAGCCACCATAACAGGTATGAGGTGATGTCTCTCTGGTTTTGATTTGCATTTCCCTGTTGATTAGTGGCGTTGAGCACCTTTTTATATACCTGTGGGCAGTTTGTACGTCTTTTTCGGGGAAATATCTATTCAGGTTCTTTGCCCATTTTTAAATCAGATTATTTGCTTTTCCATTGTTGAGTTGTATGATTTCCTATATATTTCAGATATTAACCCTTTATTAGATACATGATTTGCAAGTATGTTCTTCCACTCTGTAGGCTGTCTTTTCAGTTTGTTGATTGTGTCCTTCACTGTGCAGAAGAGGCTTTTTTTTTTCTTCCTTTTTTCTAGTTTGGATTAGTTTGATGTTATCTTGCTCGTTTATTTTTGGTTCTGTTGTTTGTGCTTTGGTACTATATGCCCCCCCACCCCCCCAAAAAAAAAAGTCATTGCCAAGACCAGTGTCAAGAAGCTTTTTTTCTCCTATGTTATCTTCTGGTAGTTTTATTTACATTTAAATCTTTTTAAAAAATGTTTTATTTATTTCTGAGAGAGAGAGAGAGAGAGAGCAGGGGAGGGTCAGAGAGAGGGGGACACAGAATCTGAAGCAGTCTCCAGGCTCTGAGCTAGCTGTCAGCACAGAGCCCAACGCGGGGCTCAAACCCACAAACTGTGAGATCATGACCTGAGTGGAAGTCGGCCGCTTAACCAACTGAGCCACCCAGGTGTCCCTACATTTAAATCTTTAACCCATTTTGAGTTGATTTTGGTGTATGGTATATGATAAGGGCCCAAGTTCATTCTTTTGCATGTGGATACTTCATTTTCCCAGCACTATTTCCCCATTTTCTATTTTTGGTGCCCTTATTGGAAGAGTACTTGACCGTATAGGTGTGGGTTTATTTCTGGGCTCTCTAATCCAGTCCACTGAAATGTGTGTGTGTGTGTGTGTGTGTGTGTGTGTGTGTGAGAGAGAGAGAGAGAGAGAGAGAGAGAGAGAGAGAGAGCACCAGACTATTTTGATTACTAGAGCCAATCAGGCAGCATCATACTTCCAGCTTTATTCTTGCTCGCAACTGCTTTGACTGGTCAGGGTCCTTTATAGTTCCATATGCATTTGAGGATTATTTTGTTCTAATGCTGTGAAAAATGCCATGGGGTTTTTATGGAGGTTGCACTGAATTCGTAGATTGTTTTGTGTAATATAGACATTTTAACAATATTAGTTCTTCCAATTCACGAACATAGGACATCTTTCCATTTAACTGTGTCTTAAATTTCTTTCATCAGTGTTTTACAGTTATCACTATACGGATCTTTTAGGCTTATTTACAAATTTATTTCTAAGTACTTAATTCTTTTTTGATGGTAACATACATCGGATTGTTTTATTTATTTTTCAGAGAGCTTATTGTTAGTGTATAGAAATGCAACTGGTTTTGTATGTTGATTTTTGAATTATGCAACTTTACTGAATTCGTTTATTCTAACGGTGTTTTAGGCAAGTCTTCAGGGTTTTCTCTACATAAGATTGTGTCATCCCCAAACAATTTCACTTCTTTCTTTCTGATTTGGATGTCTTTTATTTCTCTTCTTGCCTAAATGCTCTGGTTAGACTTTCAATACTCTGTTGAATAAAAGTGGTGAGAGTGAGCATCTTTGCCTTGTTCCTGATTTCAGAGGAAAAGGCTTCAATCCTTCACCATTGAATTTGATAGTAGTTGTGGGCTTGCCCTACGGGGTCTTTAGTATGTTGAGGTACATTCCTTCTATACTTTGTACGTTGAGAGTTTTAATCATGAATCGATGTTGAATTTTTGTCAGATATTTTTCTGCGTCTATTGAGATGATCATATGATTTTTATCTATCATTCTATTGATGTGGTGTGCCACATTGTCCGATTTGGGGGATCATTGCAGGGATAAATCCTGCTTTCATTGCAGGGCTAAATCCTGATATTGGTATATGATTTTTTTTTCGTGTGCTGTTGAATTTGGTTTGCTAGTGTTTTATAGGATGTTTGCATCTCTGTTCATCAGAAATATTGTGGTGTCTTTGGCTTTGGTATCAGGTTAATGCTGGCCTTGTAAAATGAGTTTGGGAAATGTACCTTCCTCTTCAGCCTTTGAAAGAGTTTGAAATAGATTGGTATCCTTTTTTAAAAAAATTTAATGTTTATTTAGTTTTGAGAGAGAGAGACAGAGTGAGAGTGGGAGAAGGGCAGAGAGAGGAGACATAGAATTGGAAGCAGGCTCCAGGCCCTGAGCTGTCAGCACAGAGCCCGACACGGGGCTCAAACTCCTGAACCGTGAGATCTTGACCTGAGCTGAAGTCGGACGCCTAACCAACTCAGCCACCCGGGAGTGCTTGGATTGGTATCCTTGTTAAATGCTTGGTAGAACTCACTAGTGAAACTATCTGGCACTTGGCCTTTCTTTGTTAGGAAGTGTTTTGATGTAGTGTCAATCTATTTGTTATTCATCCATTACATTTTCTGTTTCTTTATGATTCAGCCTGGTAGGTTGTGTGTTTCTAGAAATTTATCTATTTCTTCTCGAGTATCCAATTTATTGACATGTAATCATTTATAGTAGTCTCTTACAATCCTTTGTATTTCTGTGTTATCAGTTATAGTGTCTTTTCTTTCATTTAGTCTTCTGTTTTGTTCTTAGCCTAAGGGTTTGATTTTGCTTATGCTTTCAAAAAGATTTTGTCTTTTCTGTTGTTTTTCTGGTGTCTGTTTCATTTATTTCTGCTCTTCATTATTTCCTTCCTTCTACTAACTTTGGGCTTTGTTTGTTCTTTTTCTAGTTCCTTAATATGTAAAGTGAGGTTGTTTATTTGAGATCTTTCTTTTTTCTCAATGTAGGTGCTTATCATCATACGCTTCCCTCTAAGACCGGCTTGTGCTGTGTCCTCTAGTTTTGGTGTCTTGTATTTCTGTTGTCATTCATCTCAAGCATTTTTTTGTTTTACTTGGACTTTTTCTTTGTCCATTGGCTGTTCAGGAGAGTGTTATTTAATTTCTATGTATTTGTGAATTTTCCAGTTTTCACGTGGTCAGAAAAGACACTTGATATGATTTCAGTCTCCTTAAATTCATGAAGACTTGCTTTGTGGCATCATGTATGATCTATACTGGGGAATATTTCACGTGCTCTTGAGAACAGTGTGTATTCTGTTGCTGTTTTGTATACGTCCGCTGAGTCCATTTTATTTATATTGTTGTTCAAGTCAGCTGTTTCCTTATTGATTTTATATCTGGATGATCTATCTATTGTTGAAAGTGGGATAGAGAAGTCCCTATTATTACTGTATTGTGATCTATGTCTCCCTTCAGTTCTGTTAATACCTTCAGTTCTGTTAATATTTGCCATGTGTATTCAGGTCCCCCAATGTTGGGTGCATATATACTTACAATTGCTGCATCTGCTGCATGACTTGGCCCTTTTATCATTATATAGTGTCTTCCTTCACCTCTTAAAGACAGTTTCTAAGTTGAAGTCAGTTTTGTCTGATGTAAATATAGCTACTTCTGCTCTCTTCTGGTTTCTGTTTGCATAGAGTATTCTTTTCTATCCTTCACTTTCAGCCTACATGCATCATTAAGGCTTAAAGATGCATTATTTTCGCTGAAAGAGAACATGTAGTAAAAATGGTGCACTTGGACTCGAAGTTCCTTGATGATTTTCTCTGTATTCTCTTTTCTTTGTTGGTATAAACTTAGCTTCGCTGACATTTCCAGAGGATGTTTCTAACTCTATCACTGGATGTTTCCCCAAAGTTTTGTAAATGGAGCTGTAGTTGATTATTTCACCCATTCAGCAAATATTATTTTTTTTACATTTATTTATTTTTGAGAGAGACAGAGCACAAGTGGGGGAGGGGCAGAGAGAGAAGAAGACAGAATCTGAAGTAGGCTCCAGGCTCTGAGCTGTCAGCACTGAGCCCAACACGGGGCTCAAACTCACAAACTGTGAGACTGTGACCGGAGCCAAAGTCAGACACTGAATCAACTGAGCCACACAGGCTCCCCAACCCATTCAGCAAATATTTGTTGAGCTCCTACTACATGCAAGATAATTTGTTCAAGAGGAAGCCAATAGTCACAGTTAGAATATGTGCCCAAATTAAAAAGCAGCTCTAATGCTGCCTTACTTATCTTAGCAGACTGCTCTTCCATAATTACTACTCTAATCAGTCCCTATTTTCAAGGGTTTCCCTGTGATATTCATTTATTCACTTATTTAACAACTTTTACTGCTTAAACACCTTATGTTTTTTTTTTATTTTTTAACTGTTTTATTTATTTCTAGGAGAGAGAGAGACAGTGTGAGCAGGGGAGGGTCAGAGAGAGAGGGAGACACAGAATCCGAAACAGGCTCCAGGCTCTGAGCTGGCAGTCAGCACAGAGCCCGAAGCGGGGCTCGAACCCACGAACCGCGAGATCATGACCTAAGTGAAAGTCGGACGCTTAACCGACTGAGCCACCCAGGCGCCCCAAGCACCTTATGTTCTTATTTAACAGTTTGTACTCCTTAAGCATCTTGTGTTCTTGCCACCTATGTGCCAGGGATTATTACATATTGGATAGAGCAGGCTGGGTATCTACCCTAATGTAGTGTACATTCTGGATGGAAAGAAAAATGTCAGGAAAAGTAACATATTATTATATGAGGCCTTCTGTCTGACTTCTGTGATTATATGATGATTAAAATTAGGGCGAGTGTAAGGGTGCCTGGGTGGCTCAGTCGGTTAAGTGTCTGACTCTCAATTTCTGCTCAGATCATGATCTCATGGTTTGTGAGTTTGAGCCCTACGTCAGGCTCTGCTCTTATGGTGTGGAGCCTTCTTATAATTCACTCTCTCCCTCTCTCTCTCTGCTCCATCAGCCCTCTCTCTTTCTCTCTCTCTCAAAATAAATAAACTTAAAAAAAATAAGGCGAGTATAATATGTAGAGAGAATATAGGTTGCAAGGGAGAGGGCTATGGCTTCTTATATAAATGTCTTTGATGTGATATTTAATCTTAGGGCAACTTCAAGAAAGAGACAGTGTTGGGATACACAAAAGCTAAGCGTGGAAAAAAGAAAACAGAAAACTAGACACGTGCCCTACTTTCAAGGAAGCTAGATTCAATAGACAAATCAAACCCAGATGAGTATCCTTTTTAAATTCAGATTTTTACAATGTGTCACCTGTCAAAAGTTGTTTAACAAATACTTTTCTTCAATGCTAATAGTGATGATTTTAAAAAAATGATTTTAACAGTTAGTACTCACATAAACACTAAAAGCAAAAATTAAAAGAGATGCTTGTTTTTTTCCTAATAGTCTTCATAGTAACAGTAGCTTGAACAATGACTTTTTTTAGAGAATCAGAAATTACAAGTTATTCTGGAAGTTTGCATTTACCAGTGAAAGATTTGATCTGGTATCTAGTTGATAAAAGGTATATTTCTAAGAAAGTCATCTTTATCAATTGGCCAAAATGATTATTATATTCTTCGTATTTTAAAGTATGTCTAATTGAAATTCTAAGATGATACATTTTGGTTTTACTGAGGGATGTTTGATGAAGGTCACATTAAAATATTTTGGAAAACATAAATAAAACTGTTTCACTTCTTTAAAAATGTTCTCATGCTGTTTTTGAAGTGGATATCCCAATGTCAGAAGAGAATATTATCATTATAAAAATTACACTCTTGGGGCGCCTGGGTAGCTCAGTTGGTTAAGTGTCTGACTTCAGCTCAGGTCATGATCTCACAGCTCGTGGTTTTTGAGCCCTGCATTGGGCTCTGTGCTGACACCTCAGAGCCTGGAGCCTGCTTAGGATTCTGTGTTTCCCTCTCTGTCTGCCCCTCCCCCACTTGTGCTTTGTCTCTCTCTCTCTTAAACATAAATAGAACAAACAAAAAATATTTTAAAAAATTACACTCCTATTATCGCTGATGATAACTTTATCAGTAAGGAAGGATCAAGACAAAGTTTTTTGCCTCCTCTGTGCTCAGTGACTGCTCAGAGGGAAGGGGACCAATATGACTTGATGCTTGGGGAGACAGGGAGCCCCTGGGGGGGTGAACAGCCCCCCAGTGAAAGTATCATAACAGTGTATATCCTGGGTCTCTGTTCTTTCTCGTCTCTGCTCTTTCCAATATGAAGATCATTCCAAAGAGAATATTATCCAGCAAAGAGAAGTGGAGCAAATGGCAGTTTTCCAAGTGATGATATAAAATATTTGTTTTATCTGTTACATAGTCTGTGTTAGTAAATATGAAAAATGTGTCTCCCTTGTCAATTTCCTTGATGATGGTGCTAATGACGATGGTCTTTTTCCTGCATTTTCTCTCCTACCTTTTTCTGTTTTTTTCTCTTTTCTTCTTCCTTCTCTTCCTCCTCCAAAAGTTAACTCCTATTTCAACAATGCCTTTCAACAATTGATTCCATTAAGTCACAATTCCTGGTTCATATTTGGTCACATTTTGTATAAATTTTTACTGACACACATAATGATTTCTTATAAATCACTTGATGTTTTCAGACAAGTTGACTTTTGCTAAATTGAATGGCTAGCTTTTAAATATTTAGTCGTTTATTACAAATAGATACTAGCTTTCTTTGCCAGAGCCCTGGGCCTGGGAGAATTGTTAATAAATGGAAATGTAAATAAGGGCTTATGCTATAAATTACCAATTTAGCTCTTCTGAAAGTCATCCATGTCAAACTGAATTCCACAACTACATAATTCATGTTGCTAGCTTGTCTTATTTATTCCATAGTATTGTGAAGTTACTAATAAATGACTTCATTGTTCTAAGCACAAAGATAGGATAGATTATATATACGACATTCATTCATAATTTGGTGATCTGCCTCTGGTAAGATCATCTCACCATCATTGTACCTTTGTACCCAAATGTATTGAAACTTGCTTTAAATTTTTTTTTTTACTGTTTATTTATTTTTGAAGGAGAGCGAGCGAGAGCATGAGTGGGGGAGGGGCAGAGAGAGAGGGAGACAGAATCGAAAGCAGGCTCTAGGCTCTGAGCTGTCAGCACAGAGCCTGACTGATGTGGGGCTCGACCTCACGATATGGGAGATCATGACCTGAGCCGAAGTCAGAAGCCTGGCCGATTGAGCCACCCAGGAGCCCCTGAAAGTAGCCTTTAGAATACTTTGCAACCATGGTCATAAAAAAAGATTTTCTTCTGATGCTTACGTTTGTTGTGTTCCCCTTGTCCAGACGTGGATGTCATCGAGTGCTCCTTGCAGTTCCCGGACGATGACTACTCCTGGTGGGACCTCTTCATGAAACTCTGTGTCTTCGTCTTTGCCTTTGTGATCCCTGTCCTCATTATCATTGTCTGCTACACCCTGATGATCCTGCGCCTAAAGAGCGTCCGACTCCTTTCTGGCTCCCGAGAGAAAGATCGCACCCTCCGTCGGATCACCAGGCTGGTGTTGGTGGTGGTGGCCGTCTTCATTATCTGCTGGACGCCCATTCATATCTTCATCCTTGTAGAGGCTCTGGGGAGCGCCTCTCACAGCACAGCCGCCCTCTCCAGCTATTACTTCTGCATTGCCTTGGGCTACACCAACAGCAGCCTGAACCCCATCCTCTATGCCTTTCTTGATGAAAACTTCAAGCGGTGCTTTAGGGACTTCTGCTTCCCAATGAAGATGAGGATGGAGCGACAGACAACCAGTAGAGTCAGAAACACGGTTCAGGATCCTGCTTACATGAGGGATGTCGGCGGGATAAATAAGCCAGTATGACTAGTTGTGGAGATGTCTGCTTATAGTTCTTCAGGAAGAGAAGAGTTTAACGACCTAGGGTCAACTCAGATTAGTACCGAAGTCTGAGACGGAAAGGTAGAATTCTTAACAAACTTTTAGAAATCTCATGGTCTGAAGTCAATAGATGTGGGCTGGGTTGGCAGCCCAGGTCAGTGGAGACAGCAAGGTGGTAGGGACGGAGTGGTGAAGATTTGAGTAAGAAAGACACTCGCTTTCTAGGGCGAGGAAGCAAGACTGACTCTCAGTTCCTTTGATGAACAAGGAAATAAGTCCTTTTCTTCTGGTCACCCAGCTTTCGTCCAGGACCCATCTGCTGTGGCCTGCCTGTGCAGTGTGGTTCCAACAGCTCTGTTTAGGAAGAAGGACAGGAAAAACATACACTGGCTTCAGAACTTACTGGGCGTCCCGTCCAGATGCTTGCTTTACACTGACGACAACAACCTGAACAAAAGTGAGGACCATTTCTAGGGTGCGTGCCCGGCTCCCTTCATGCTGTGGACACACGCGTTTCGTGTGGCTGCGTGCTGAGGATTCCGGCCTAAGTATGACTGGACCCACGCCCGAGGTGTCTGATGTCCATGTGTAGTAGGAAATTATCCTGCTATGCAGGAAGTTACCTACACGTGCAAAAGGTGGTTTCCAACAGAGTCTCATTTCTTAAAAGCCTTGGTTTGTTTTTCAGCATGCTCTTCAGATAAATCACTTCGTGACAAAGCATGTCTTGACATCAAGAAATATAAAGTGGTTCAAATACCACTGGAACTATATAGAGTTACCTTTGTAAATAATAGTATCTATATGCGAAGAAGCAAGGGGCATGCCCACCAGCCAGGCACTTTCCCAGAACACACTAACAGCTAGTGAGAGCTGACGCCGAGACACTTGGGGACTACATAAGCTTCCCTCTGGGAGTTGGTCAGGCTCCGTCGCTTCCAGACCCCCGAGCACCATTGAGTCCTTCACTGGTCCTCATAACTCATGGGTTAATTATGAAATAGCTCACTCATTCCCAGGTTGTTGACTTGACATGATCTAATTTATATTCATTACCGAATTCTCTCCTGCCATGGAGGGAGGGAGTTTGGCTCCTGTCACTCTCGAGCTAGGATTCTGTGGCTTGTAGCAGGAAGCAGAAATGGTCCTAACTGTGGGCTGAACGAGGACATTCTGTCACCCACGGTGCTTGGACACACCTCGCACCGTGTTCTGCGAAGAGCACACCAGTGGAGGCTAATGCCACGGGCAGCACATTTAGGATAATTTTGCTAAAACTTCCAGATGACATATTAATTCTCCTTTCTTTCCCCCTGAAACTTCTGATTTCAGAGGTAATGGATTTTTCTGTAATTTGTGTAGGCAGAAGGAAGGGATAATTTGGAAATAACACCCATCTCTCCTTTAAGGCTATGCGAGATTAGGGCAGCACTCCCTTGGGAGTTGCTGGGAAACCAAATGTATAGAGGTACACACTCATGGACGCCATTGCATCTGTAATTTCCATTCACGGTGTACTTTCTGTACTCTCTGTCACCTCTGCAAAAGGAGAGGTGTACTCTCTCCTTTTGGAAACAGACTTTGCATTGAGGGTTTTATATTGTGGCTTCAGAAGTTTACTATGATGATATTTGTCTACATTCCTGATTTTCAAAGCACTGAATAGATGACAATACAGAAAGGCAAGTTCTTCCTAATGAACATGAAGTACTCCTTTGAGCATATCATTGACTGTCTCAGGCGTCCTTGTATTCTTATAACAGAGTGTGGACAGGAATGGCTTACATGTTGATTGGCATTCACCCCATGGTTAAAAATCCTGACTCTCATATGGAGGGGATATTCATACAGAGAGTAGTTCTGGGAACCGGCCCTCCTGATGTGAGAAATATAAAAATCTCTTTGTGGAACACTAAGACCCAGGAGACTTTCTTGAAGGATTCTTACGCAGTCCAAAAATAGAACAGAGATACAATCAAGGGATGAAATTACAGTAATGGATTTTCTTTCAATTAGCACCCCATGTGCCCTTATGGTATCTATTGCCATTATTGGATTCTGAATTTTAGCCAGATTATCCTGCAGGTCTTTGTATTTAAGTTTGCAGCCCAAGAGAGAGAAATAGCTCTAAGTGCCCACAAGGGGCGTACAAGTTTCTCTATTATTGTGGGCACCAATTTCCCCAAACTGGAAGGGGAGAGAGAGTGGCTTGTCATTACAGGGCACTACATTAAAGGATGAAAAAGTGAGTCATATGTATTACACAAAAGTATTTGTCAAAAGCGTGTATGTGTGCACACATGTGCATGCATGTGTGAGTAACTGTGTGGGCGCATGTGTCTTTGTGTACCTAAGTATGTGTGTGTGCATGATAGGGTGCACATGCATATGTGAAAGTGTGAATACCTGTCTTTCTGTGTGTGCCCGCCTGCATGTGTCTGGGAATACATGTGTGTGCATGTATGTGAGTGTGTATACATGTTTGTGTAATTGAGTGTATGGGTATATATGTTTGTGTATGTATGCATGTGTTTGTGTGTGTGTGTCTATACGAGTATATATATGTTAGTGTGTGTATACGATCATGCGTGCGTATATGTGTGTGCACATACATGTACGCATGCGTGGGTGTAATAATGTATGCTTGTGTCCTGCTCTCCCATCGCAGTAGGAGGGCACATCGTCTGCTGTGTCTGTTTGAGACCAGAACTGTGTGTATCTCATCTTGAGATCAACTCTCCATAAACTCCTTCATCTTCCCACCCTGGTGACTTCTGGAAGATAAAATCTAGTGAGCGTTCATAAAAAAAAAAAAGAGAGAGAGAGAAATGGAACAGCCCTGCAGGATGCAGCAATGAGGATGAAAATGTAAAATTCCAACCGGAAGGAGACAGGAGCCGCCATTAGAGTCTCAGAAATACTCCAGATCTAAGAGCTCCCCAGTGCAGAGAACAATCAGTCAAAACTCAAAGCATAATACTAAAACAGAAGCAGTCTGGAAAGGCAGTTTTGAAAAACGTGAAGGAACATTCACATAAATCTTAAGAACATTGTTCCATTCTGTGATGAATTACTGAGAAACACAAGTTCTTAAATCTGTAGAACCATTATAAGAAAATTTATAGATGTTTCATCTAATATTGGGACATATGAAGATAAATAGATGGAATAAAAGGAATACATTGGAGAGTGCCTGGCTGGCTCAGTCAGCGAAGTGTCAGGCTCTTGATTTCGGCTCAGGTCATGATCTCACAGTTTGTGGGTTTGAGCCTTGTATTGGGCTCTGTGCTGACAGTGCATAGCCTGCTTAGGGTTCTCTCCCTCCCTCTCCCTCTGCCCTTCCCCTGCTTGTGTTTTCTCTCCCTGTCTCTCTCAAAAGAAATAAACATAAAAAGAAAGGAATACATTGGCTTTAAATTAGACCTTTATAAGGAGAAAACTATGACAAGGCTGTATGTCCATCTAGTGAGATTTATTTTCTAAACAAGAGCTGCTTGGGAGATGCAGCATAAATGTGAAAAGCCCATCCCTCGAGGACATGAGCCTCCTTGCCCTAAGGCAGTTTTCTTCTCTGAAACAAGAGTATACTCCTATATTCTTTACTGTATATTATTTATATCTTGCGCTTTAGGAAGGTGATAAGTATGCCTTGTATATACGATTGTGTGCCTTGTGATAAAATAAAAATTGCACCTGCTCAAAACACAGTGGTCAATTACTGTGATATATCATTTATTCTTCAATGGCTTTGATGATGCTACACTTCAGCAGAACACCGTTAACTATTTCTCACAACTAAAAACAGTCGCCTTGATTTTCCATCCAGGACAATGTCGTGGATAGTTGATAGAAAGGAACAAAACCTAAGAATCTAAACCGCGACCTTAAATTTCAAAACCTATCAATCACTTAGGAAAATTTACGTCTTTATGCAGTAATGCCGTCAAGATTCTAGAATCAGTGGGGGCGCCTGGGTGGCTCAGTCGGTTAAGCGTCCGACTTTCGCTTAGGTCATGATCTCACGGTTCGTGGGTTCGAGCCCCGCGTCGGGCTCTGTGCTGACAGCCAGCTCAGAGCCTGGAGCCTGCTTCAGATCCTGTATCTCCCTCTCTCTCTGACCCTCCCCCTGCTCACACCGTCTCTCTCTCAGAAATAAATAAAACATTTTAAAAAATTTTTAAAAAAAGATTCTAGAATCAGTGTCACACATGGCCTTCCCTAGGGAAAACCACTTTTTCATTATGGAAAATATTCTAAATGAGACTCTCCTGTCAGTAAAAAAGAAATTAAACTCTCCTGCCTTGCTTCCAATACAGTATAGCTTCACTACTGTCATGAATTACCTGTTTCTAAACCTCATGGTATTTGTACGCAGAAACAAAGAGGTGTGTGTGTGTGTGTGTGTGTGTGTGTGTGTGTGTGTGTGTGTGTATGTAGAAACACACTTAGGGAAGGGAGGTTAAAGAAAAGGATGCCTCTAGCTGGTCGAGGAGATCACACTAGCAGATCCTATTTTCATTTAAAATAGCCCATTTCTTTCTAGTCTTTATCTTTGATTGATAACTCAATTTCCTTGGGGATTGGGGCTCAAATGGCCTACAAGCTGGACAGTACGGCAAACTTGATATGCCATAAGCTTTAGGCATCATGGTACCTTCTCTCTGTAATTGATTTGCTGCATGATACATTCCTATGGCTAGTCTCTAGGTTTGTGGAAACTAGGGATAACAACACGAAACAAACAAATCTTAAAAATGCTTTCAAAAGCTGTTGCTTGAGAGAGTGTTCCCATTTATGTTAGGAAGTAGGCCAGATTCCACATAGGTATACAAAACAGATGCACCTTCGATACTTACAGCCTAAGGCAAAGAAGCAATTAAGGAAATAATTACAATGTATTGCCATGAGAAGACAAATTAGTGAATGCAACCTTTTCTAAAAGGTTTTTTACATAGACATACTTTTTTCTTTTTGTTTTTATCTTTTAAATTTATTTCTGAGAGAGAAGGAGACAGTGTGAGCAGGGGAGGGTCAGAGAGAGAGGGAGACACAGAATCTGAAGCAGGCTCCAGGCTCTGAGCTGTCAGTACAGAGCCCGACGCGGGGCTCAAACCCACGAACCGTGACATCATGACCTGAGCCGAAGTCGGACGCTTAACCGACTGAGCCACCCAGGCGCCCCTACATAGACATACTTTTAAAAATCCTTTCTCTGTGTCTTTATGTTACACTTGAAACTACTAGAATAGCTAGAATAGCAGTATTCTAATATTTGAAGACCGTTAAAATGAGAACTACTAGTAAATCCTGTGAGCGACGTTGTGAGTTTCAAATCGTCAAGGAAGACTACGTTTTGAAAGCCACATAATTCAGGAACAATGTAGTCTTGGAATTATACCAAAGGATGAGACACTGATAACTATGATCTGTGCTGAAAAGGTGTATGTAAAACACAGTGCAAACTACAGGGTCTCAGAGAGTTGCATTCAACAATTTCTAGTGGAACCGGGGAGGGTTTAGAATAGCTGGTTTGCAACCAATTCATTCCCCTTGTGCTCTTTACTGGGGGAACAGGAGCAAACACAGGTGACTACCTTGCAGCCTCAACTGCACCTCTGATAAAAATTTCTGGATGATGTAAGAGACCTTCTCTACAAAACGCCCTTAGCAGGATGTCCCTGGCTAGAGGATTACTTGTAATAAACCTGTAATCTATAGGTTTATGGTTTGGGAGGGCATAAAACGGATGTTTCAGAACTCAAATACTTTCCTCGCTGTTTGAGGTGGCCTACAACTTCCTCAGAAACCTCAACTGTTACTTAGGGGAAGAAACTTCATGTCAGATGTGGGAAAGAAGGGCCAGTGACCACCTGTGAGGTCTCAGATGAGTCTCTAGTTCATCAGAACTAAAGATTTTCTGTGTCCTTGAAGTTACAAATACAACTTGATATTTCTAATGTCATAATGTGCCTCAACCATAAATTCACACTAAAAATATGCTGCTCATGGCTAAGAGATATTTACTGAAGAAAAGTATCAGTTAACTTTTGATTTAAAAATAACAGTGCTGCTATGGCTAGTATTAATAATTAGAAAAACTCTCATTTATTGTTATACTGAGTGTTTTCTTTTTTTAAATGTTTATTTATTTTTGAGACAGAGAGAAAGAGAGACAGAACGCAAGTGAGAGAGGGGCAGGGAGAGAGGGAGACACAGAATCTGCAACAGGCTCCAGACTCTGAGCTGCAATGCTGGGCTTGAATCCCCATGAGTTGGAGTCATGAACTCAACTTATGACCTGAGTTGAAGTTGGACACTTATCTGACTGAGCCACCCAGGTGCCCTACATGGAGTGTTTTCTAGGTCCTGAACTCATACTCTCAATAAGTCTCTAAGTTAGTTGCATGAGATGAAAAAGTCAAGTAAGTTTGCCAGTGCCACTTACCATGTGGCAAGAAGTTGGGGGGAAATGTGATTATTACATGCAGAATGATGGGATTTCTTAAGATCAGCATTGTGGGAGGTTGGTGAGCAACAGGAGAGATCAGGGGGTTGAACACTAGCATAGCATTGGAAATTAGATGGCTGGATGAACTCTCAGATCTGATTGAGATTTGTGTGGTCTGGGGCAAGAGCGTGATCTTTTCTGCATGACAGTATCTTCTGTAAAATGTTGATGAAAAGATCTATTGCATGGAATTACTGGGCTCCTATAACTAAAGTCCATACTCAACAAGTGTTTGTTACTATAATTACTATTATCCTCAACTGGCTGCACTGCAAGAGCATTGGATTCCATTATTTCCATGGTTTCTTCCAATTGCATGGCTCTGTGAGATTGCCTGTGGGCTGCTTCCCACGGCCATGTGACACATCATGGCCACATGAGATCCAGTAGGTAGCGAGGGCTGCTTCCTACAGCCATGTGACACATCATGGCCACAGGAAATCCAGTAGGTAGCGAAGACGCAACTCTGGAAAGAGAAACTGGGTCGAACATTTACTCTCTCCTCAGTGGCTCCCTAAGAAGAAAGGAGAAGAATCTGGTGAGAACAGAAAACTGGGGACAGCAGGTCTTAAAGGAATGTGCATGGGAAAGGTGTTCATGGGTGAAGGAGGAGGCTGAGCTGACGTGTGGAATGAGCCAAGAATCGGAACAGTGGTGTCATTAACATGGGCTGCCTCAGGGTCGGGGGACACGCATTCTGACAGCTGTGTTACTTCCCTCCTCTTCTGGCAATGGGCTTCCAGATTTATGGAGAGCCAAGAAGAAAACCCGCACTAAAAGCATTTATATTCTTGAATACTGATTCTGGATAGCATCGGTATTCAAATTTACAAATTTTATCTGAACAAAAGAATCATTAGTCTTAAACTTAGTAAGTACAATTTAATGTACAAGCCACAGGGTAAGTAATACTTTTGAAGAGTTCTAACATGGACACTCTTTTCTAAATAATACAAGGTGACATCTGCTAGCAAAAAAATAGATTTCTGCAGATGTTAGGAAGCACACTAAAAACGATACTGCTAATAAAAACCACAACGTACAATTGCTTACCACTACGACTGAATCCATGCTCTTCTTATACCCTCCGTATCTTCCATTTCTTATTCCTCCTTCTGTCTTGCATAACGATGAGGCTTTGTCATACGGCGGCTATTTATACTCAAATGTATCCTGGCAGTCTCAGGTCTAAATTAGATGCTCATTTGGAGGACGACAGGCATTTCATTGGCATGGAGAAGAGATTATGATACAGGGGCGAGGAGGGGAAAAGACATAAAATAATGTATCTTCTGGTATCTTCTGTCTATGTATGTATGAATTTTGCCATTCCTCTTTGTAACCCCACACAAAATCGTACTGTATGCCCACTCGAGCATGCTTCCATTCAACTAAGAATGTTTCTATTTTGAGATAATTTGAAGAACAGTACACCGATGAACAACTGAATAGGTTTTTTTTTCGGTATCTTTTGTGTATTTTTATAGCCTGTTTTCATGTTGGAGTTGTTGGAGTCCTGCTTGGCAGGGTCCATGGGTCCCTGAAGGATGGACGGTGTCGGCGAGGGAGGGATAAGAGAGGCACAAGATTCTTTCTGGTCACCAGGCAGGCCTCTCTGCACTGTCTGAGACTCAACTTTATGATTTAGTTTTTGAGGGACGGCACAGAAGTGGCATTCTGATGATAAATTCTCTTATCAGTAAAAACTTTCCAGAACATTGATATGCAAGGTGTATGGGGAAGAGCCCAGGAGTGGCATTAGCATAGTAAAGGCAAAAGTTAGTTTTTTGTGAGCAGGGGTCAATAGCCTATTTATCGCTTAATGGGAAGTATTAAGAAAAATAGGTCTTTGAGATACGTGATGTTGCTCCCATAACCACAAAAGAAGTTCCTACAGTAAGTTCCTTCACAAAGTGCGATCGGCATATCAAGGCCAGAATGAGTCACTCCTTATACCAATCAACAAGGTAACTTGGGAGTTGATGCTCAAGCAGGAACAGTTGAGTGGGGGTGGATATCGGTCGCCAACTGACGGTAAGAGTCCGTGTAACTTACCTTAACCTCACAAGGATTTTTTTCTCTATTTATGAGTTCAGAAATGGCTCCAGACATGGAGTTCTGTTTAGATGAACACACGACAGTAAAAGGACCCTCTCAAGAGTCTTTGCCAGTACACTTTCTTTATTCTATGATACTTACGCACTCCCAACTTTCTTTTCAGATTAAAAAATAAATCTCAGTGTTTCTTCGAGTTACATTTTGAAATTGTTCCTCTGTATATAAACATCTGTTTCTAAGGCCTACTTTTTAAGGAATGGAGGCTATTTCCATTTAGATCCACGCACAGGCAAATTTGTTTCTGACTTATGGAAATTTTCCTACTCATGTCATTAAAATATGAGTTCAAATACAATTAAGGACTTAAACCCTGCATATATGCATGCACAAAACCTCAAATATTTTGTCAGAGAATAAAAAAAATTGAAGGTCAATCTTGTATTTCTTACTGAATTGCTTTGGTCAATATTTTCCAGCATTTTCCTTTTTGTGATGCAGCTGCGTGTTGAACTGCGTTTTCCAGGCGACATCTGCTTGAACAGGCCTCACTGCTATCTTTCTTATCACTAGCATGGAGCGGGTTAGGAAAGGATTGGCAGTCGATGAATATTAGCTGTCTTACACCACACTTTCTAGATCATTGGAATACAGAGGGAGCAAAGATACAGTCGTAAAGAATGGGTATACAACCAGCTTTCGCTGGTCTGTAGTGAGAGGCCCATGATGTGGGTAGTTTAACTGGCAAATACTCCCAGACCTTTGATTCTTTTCATACTTCTGCTGTTGGGAAATCAGACAGCTTATAAAACAATGAAAGTATATTTTTAAGTTTTGACTCATTGTAGCAGACTGTGTTTTCCAAAATGACCTGGCTGTATATCTTTCATTCCAAGTAACCTTCCAACAATGTGAATATCTCGAAATTCTTTTTATCTACTGTGAAGTTTGTGGTCCCTCTTTTAAACCTAATAAACCAGTGTTACCATCTCAATCCACAGAATATAGTGAGTGGGGAGGAGGCAGAGAGAGAGAGAGAAAAAGAGTCACAGAATCTGAAGCAGGCTCCAGGCTCTGAGCTCTCCACACAGAGTCCAACGTGGGGCTCAAACTCACTAACTGTGAGATCATGACCCGAGCAGAAGTGGGAAGCTTAACTGACTGAGCCATGCATGTGCCCTGAATGTGGTTTTAAATATTTTGCATTGGATACTGAATTTTCATATTAATTTACATGACTTTTACTAAATACTTTGCAATAACAGCTCTATATGTACATATTCATACATAGATATGAGAGGGCCAGAGACCAACGTCATAAAATACTAATACTACCATCTGAGTGGTAGCATTATCCAGTAGTTAAATAACTGTCAAGAATTAATTTTTTTTAATTTTTAATTTTTTTTAAAATTTATTTCTAGGAGAGAGAGAGAGAGACAGCATGAGCAGGGGAGAGAGTTCTGAGAGTTCTGTTCCTCAGTCAGAGAGAGAGGAAGTCACAGACTCTGAAACAGGCTCCAGGCTCTGAGCTGGCAGTCAGCACAGAGCCCAAAGTGGGGCTCGAACCTATGAACCGCGAGATCATGACCCAAGAGAAAGTCGTACGCCTAACCGACTAAGCCACCCAGGCGCCCCAAGAATTAATTTTCATAGCAAGCCATTCATTATGGTATCCTAGACTTAGCTCTCTGTACCAACCACATGCTTGGTTTAAGAAGTCTCTTTTTCAAATGGAATCAAGATTCCTATTGGCACTTAATGACTTTTATTGAGATATGTAAGGCCACTTGTTTGACATTGCTCAATTGTGGGATTCTTAACCTTATTTTTTTAATTAAAAAAATTTTTTAATGTTTATTAATTTTTGAGAGAGAAAGAGAGAGTGTGAGTGGGGGAGGGGCAGAGAGAGGGAGACACAGAATCTGAAACAGATTCCAGACTGTGAGCTGTCAGCAAAGAGCCCAATGCAGGGCTTGGACTCACAAACTGTGAGATCATGACCTGAGCTGAAGTCGGATGCCCAACTGACTGAGCCACCCAGGTGCTCCGATTCTTAACCTTATTGATCACTCCCACAGGAAGAACTTTCTTCATCTTTACTGTGCCTGTGGGGTTCTTCTCTTTTGTTCATATGATACTTAAACCATCTTCTAGAAACACTTTGGAACGTGTTCCAATCCCTTTCCCTTAACCATCTGCATACAATTACAAGCTCTTTTGGGTATTGCTGCAGAGTCTTACGCGTAATTTGTATTTCCTCAGGGCCTAGCACAGTGCTCCGAAGTGTAGTGGTGAAACCTTGTAGAAAAGCTTAGAAAAAAACTTGTAGAAAATTCTAAATATCATCAGGTTTCCTTCCAAAAAAGTCTCAATTCTCAATTTCATTGAGATATAATTAACATATGATATTGTATAACTTTAAAGTATATAATATGTTGGTTTTATATTTGATATGACTTTTATATTGTCATATTATTATTAGCACAGTAAGGTTAGCTTAAACCTCCATCATGTTGCATAAGTACTATTACTTTTTCCGAGGCGAGAACAATTAAGATCTACTCTTTTACAACTTTCAGGTATATTGTATGGTATTGTTATCTATAATCAATTTTTAAAATATTTATTTATTTTTGAGGAAGTGCAAGTGGGGAAGGGGCAGGGAGAGGGAGACAGAAGATCCAAGGTGGGCTCTGCAAGGACAGGCTGACAGCAGCCAGTCCGATGTGGGGCTTGCACTCATGAATAGCGAGGTCAGGGCCTGAGATGACGTCGGACGCTCAACCGACTGAGCCACCCAGGCGCCCCTATCTATAATCAGTTTTAAAAGTCAGCGCATAAACCATTTGGGCTGATGTCACATGACTATCCAACATTGCAACATCTGGCATGACCACATCCCACTGAATGCCAGAGATAGGCCAATGAATATTCCTTGAAACACTGATAAAGAAATGAATCATTAATGGCTATTAGCATGAAAACACATTGATTTGCTTAATTTATTTAATTTATTTATTTTGTCACAATCAGCATCTATTTTACTATGTATATTTGCGGGGCGCCTGGGTGGCTTAGTCGATTGAGCGTCCGACTTTCGCTTAGGTCATGATCTCGCGGTTCGTGGGTTCGAGCCCCGCGTCGGGCTCTGTGCTGACTGCCAGCTCAGAGCCTGGAGCCTGTTTCAGTCTGTGACTCCCTCTCTCTCTGACCCTCCCCTGCTCACGCTGTCTCTCTCTCTCTCTCCTAGAAATAAATAAAAATTTAAAAAAAAAAAAACATTTACTATGTATATTTGCGGTTAAGATAAAGTATGAATTCACTGAAGCTCTGTGTGTGGGGGGAGGGGAAATGGTGCTGAAATGGTATACCTTTGTTAATTTTTACTATTCCCATATTCACATTTTGTAATTTATTACTATTAACCACTATTATAGACTGAAACTAATGCTACCTTCTGGAAGGATCATAAAACATTGGTACCAGAAGTCCCTCTTTTTTATTATGAAGGTAAATATGGTATTACCATACAACTCAGCAATTACATTCTTAGATATGTACCCAAGTGATTTGAAAACCAGAAGCAACCAAGCTACCCCTCAATAGGTGAATGGATAAACAACTATCATACATACACATAATGAAATACTAAGGATAAAAAAGAGCTATTAGGCCACAACCCTCCTCCACTGTTGGTGGGAATGTAAACTGGTACAGCCCCTCTGGAAAACAGTGTGGAGGTTCCTCAGGAAACTAACAATAGAACTCCCTTATGACCCAGCAATAGCACTGCTAGGAATTTACCCAAGGGATACAGAAATGCTGAGGCATAGGAGCACATGTACCCCAATGTTCATAGCAGCACTCTCCACAATAGCTAAAACATGGAAAGAGCCTAAGTGTCCATCAACAGATGAATGGATCAAGAAGATGTGGTTTATCTATACCATGGAATACTACATGGCAATGAGAAACAATGAAATCTGGCCATGTGTAGCAACATGGATGGACCTTGAGGGTGTTATGCTGAGCGAAATAAGTCAGGCAGAGAAGGACAAATACCATATGTTTGCACGTATAGGAGGATTAGGAGGAACTTGACGGAGGACCAAGGGGGAGAAGAAGGGCGGAAATGGTGGGGGAAAGGGAGAGAGGCAAACCATGAGAGACTCTTGAATGCTGACAAAAACTGAGGACTGATGGATGTGGGGGGGAGGGGGGATGGGCATGAAGGAGGGCACTTTGGGGATGAGCACTGAGTGTTATGTAGAAACTAATTTGACAATAAACTATTTGTTAAAAAAAAAAAAAAGAGCTATTAGGCCACAAAAAAAGGTATGGATAAACTTAAATGTGTATTTCAAAGTTAAAGAAGGCCCTCTTAAAAAGCCACATGGGTGGCGCCTGGGTGGCTCGGTCGGTTAAGCTGACTTCGGCTCAGGTCATGATCTCATAGTTGATGGGTTCGAGCCCCACATCAGGCTCTGTGCTGACAGCTAGCTCAGAGCCTGGGACCTGCTTCAGATTCTGTATCTCTCTCTCTGACTCTCCGCTGCTCACGCTGCCTCTTTCTCTCTGTCTCTCTCAGAAATAAATAAAACATTAAAAAAAATTTAAAAACCTACTTGGTCTATGACTCCCAAACGACATTCTGGAAAAGGCAAAACTCTGGAGACAATAAGAAGATTGCTAACTGCTGCGTGTTCAAGGGGGAGGGAGAGAGAATTAAAGGGGGAAAGCACCGGAGATTTTTTGGGCGGTGAAATAGTTTCCCCGATACTGTAATGATGGATGCATGATAACACACATATGTCAAAACCCTCAGAACTTTACAGTACAAGTGAACCTTAACGTATGCAAATGTTAAGAATAATTTAAGAGGCTGAGGGGTCCCAGGAAGGAATGCAAACCATGACAAGACTGTAACTGTAGTAAAAACATACAAAACAAGTTCACTGAAGGGGCTGGGGAAAGGGTGCTGAGCCGTTGGAAATGACTGGAATCTGTAAAACTAGAGACAAAGGAACAGCATGTAAGCACTGCACTCTGGTTGATACGGTTGGTTTTTTTTCCCAAGAGGATAAGGGTTAGCAATGCTGATACTGCTAGGCATGAATATTGGAACTGAGTGGTTAAGGGCATGGATGGCAGATCGTGTGAGCCAAAGTTTTTAGTTGGAGTGGGAATTTACAGACAAACAAGGGGAGGAAGCTACAATAACCTATGTAGCAATGAGATGTAGACAGTGATCTAACCTCATGTCTATCTCAATACAGATACAGATGGTTACATATAAGAAAGTGTAGTTATGTGGATATACTTTTATTATTCTGCAACATCACTTTCCTTACTCTATCAACTGGGAAAATCTAAATGACACCCCAGTAGCAATGAGCACACCTCACCCCCAGACCATGGTTTCTAATAACATTCTCAAGTACAAGTGACCGAGTCTGATGCTGGGGTGGAGATGGGTAATATATAAGATGGGCCGGGTATATCTTTAGTGCCAGAATGTGAGGATGTGCTCAGAATAAATATACAAAGCCATAATTCTGAGGAGATGTCAAAGGAACATGATGGTTAATAGAATGATTTTCCAGTGACTAAACTTGGAAGGATTTGAGTAAGAAAAGAAAGTATTAGATTATAACTCAAGGGGTGAAATAAACATCTGTGGTGGATGGATGGGTGGTCCATACTGGAATACATACATGCACACACACACATACGTAGGAGAGAAGAGACCAACTCTACATACTTTGTGTTGCTATTTCTCCTGCAAGGTATTACATACCCCCCTTCCTGTTCCTTAGGTGCAGGCTGTGTACAGTGACTGTCTTCCAGAGAGTATAGAATGGAAAGGGAGAAAAAATATAACTTTGCAGTAGAGGAACCTGACAAACACTACCTCAGCCAGGTGACTGAGGCCAAAATCAATGATATGCCATGTCGATAGTATGTACCCTTGATGATGTGATGAGCTAGAAACACTAGAAAACTCTGAAGGAATAGTATTTCTCAATACTGTCAGGATCATCAACAATAATGAAAGTCTGAGCAACTGTCAACAGTCAACAGGAACCCAAGGAGACATCACCATTGAACAGATCAAATTGCCAGTGAAGATACTTGTGTTTTCTGAGCACTGGAGTTGTTTTGTCAGCCTCACAAAAGTCTGATTCAGACGTGGACAGAATTAGAATTCTCTGTGATGTAGGAGGAAACTTCGGTGCCTACTCTACTGAATGCGTCATTTCAAATTGGCTCTTAGCTCAGCTAAAGGTCAAGGGTGCTCTGTCTATATAATGCAAGTAGGTGAAAGAAAAGGTCTTCTTATAGTGCACAAATGGTCACTGCTATCAGAAAGCAACAAAACTGCTCTAGGCAAGGGACACACAGGGCTATTTACCAGAGAGATAACCACCTTTCACCATGGCTCTGCATTGGTAGATAGAAGCTCCAGGCAATGTTATTAACCCCTGTCTCAGACTCATTCTGGTCTTTTCCATTATAGGCGTTTGGAAACAGAGGTCAAATAAAATGTCTCCCAGATCATGCTATCCTCTATATTGAACTTTTTTCTTCAGAGAAATGGTTTCCAAACCATATATAAGCCCTATATAAGAAGTGAAGTATACAGCATTCACTGAGTTTCATTTTGCATACTATCGACATTTTGGATTTTGGAATTCTCAGGGATTAAATCTAAATGTCAAAGTGATCATCGTAATCCCCATGGTGAGAACTGCTGTTCAGTGGGAAGCTCTCCTCCTGGGACATTTGGGGCTGTCATGGACAATAGCAGCAACTGCCACTGATGAACTGCTTTGTGTGCTGGCTATTATTGTGTAAGCACTTTCTATGGGTTAATTTGTTGACCTCTTGAAATAACTAAGGGATGCAGGCAGTACCACTGTTGGCATTTCATAGGTGATGAAATTATGGCTTTGGAAGGTTAGGCAACCCAGGCAAACCCATGCACGTGACAAGGGGCGTGTCAAGCTCATGCTCCAGAGCTGGGAACTAAGCATATTTGCCAAAGTGATGCCTCTACTCTTTAAGACCATAAAGAACAAGGGTGACCTTGGGTTCAGTGTCACAGGTACCTTCTCAGAAGACACTGCTGGTCACTGGAGGAAGAGGTGCCGGGGTCCTGGTCATGCTCTCTGGCTCCCTCTTACCATGGTAAGGCTTTCATGCCTCAAGGCACAGTAGTGGAGGGTGACAAATGTCGACTAGCTATTGCCTCAGCAAAAATACTTGTTTTCTGTTCACATTTAGAGGGTCGCTTGAGAGCATAAAGAGAACTCCATCATGTGTTCCATGTTGATTTGGTTTCAAATATTTAGTAATAAATCTTTGAAGACATTACCTCTTTACCAGGTGTTTTCTGTATAAGATCATAGGACTACCAACCCAAAATCCAAACTGGGTAGCTGAAAACAACAAAGACCATTGTCTCACAGTTTTGGAGACCAGGAGTTTGAAATCAAGGCCCTGGGAGAACTGATGGCAGAACCTTCTCCCTGAAGAAGCCGCTAGTAGAGACTCCCTCCTTGCCTCTTCCTAGCCTTTGGTGGTTGGTGCCAATCCTTGGCATTCCTTGAATTGAAGACAGTCTCGGCCTCCACTGTCACATGGCCTTCCTCCTGTGTGTCCTTCTTGTCTGTGTCTTCTTCTTTTATAAAAACACTAGGCCTAGTGGATTTATGGGCTACTCTAATTCACTATCACCCCCTCTTAACTTGATTGAATCTGCAAAAGCCCTATTGTCAAATAAGGTCATATTCTGGTGTTCTGGGTAGACATGAACTTTCTGTGGGGGATCCTATTTGGAAGTTGGGTAAATAAATATCTACCCCTCAGCAAATCCGCGGTAGAGCAGAGCAAAGAGTCTAGGATCCAATTCTATTTTGTCACAGGGACCAAGAGAGCAGACCTCAAGAGCCACGACTGTGGTCAGCGATTATGGTCCCCTCTGATGACTCAGCTGACCAGAGCTTGCAAACCAAGCCCTGACATCTAACACGCATGGAAAAGATGAAGGGCTGTGTCAACACTGTCACAAAATGCCACTGGCTTCCTCAGGCTCAAGCTGTGAAAGTTTTTTTAAGGTTACGTTTAAAGAGGAAGGTTTGAGAAGGATCTAGAGATCTTTGAGAAAGCTGAAGATTGGACTTCGAAATTTAAGATAGTTGGTCTTTAACCATTTGTATTCAGAAACAATCGTCAATAGTTCTCTTACCAAACTGCTTGCTGGCTTGCAACCTATGACTATACATGAAACAAGTCAAGCTCTGTATTGATTTATTTTCATATTCTGTGCCCTAATAAAGCATAACAAACATGATGGTTGAATTTCATTTGCTTCTGTGTTGATTCCCAAGGCCATTTGATATGACTGTGTACCTTGTTACTTTTATTAAATGTGAATTTGGCTACCTCGACAATTTCCTAATGTAACTCAAAGCCGCATGGCATCTGGTAATTAGGAGCCTGCTGGTTAGTATGAGTTCCAGAGACACCACAGTAATAGGTTTATATATAAATTTTTCTGCTTCCTGCCTCTTTGTGCATAGCAGAGGATCCATGCTGTATTCTCATCATTATTTCTGTGCAATATGGTGAACCTATCAAACTTCGATCCAGCAAAACATCACAGGCTTTCTTCTGGCATCTCCATTTTACATTTTGGGTCCTGTGGGCATCGCTTCCTTACCAGGAGGTCAGTAAATCCATACACATGGTAAATATCAAGGATTGGTCTGGGGTGAACAAGCATCCTTTTCTGTTATTATCACTCCGGATGAGATATGAGCAGGTGGAGGTCAAGGAGGAAGCTCAATCTTCCCTATTTTGATTCGAGCTGTTAGAGGCCAGAAGAAAGAAGCATCGGTCAAAAAGATGGCAGTAGATAGGATCCCTCCCTCTTCCTAACTATTTGGACCAACAGCGACAATGACATATGTTCAAAGGTCAGTGCTGCTGTTTGAGTCTTCTTCTTCCTTCCTGCCTCTCCCTACCTTCCTCCCAGACACTGGCCACGCAGCCTGGCTGACATGGAGCAGGAATGAAAGGCTGCTTCTGGGAATACAAATTTGTATTTTGAAAGGTGATCCACTGCCGCTGAGTTATATCACTTGCTTGAAGGAGAAACAAGCAATTATTTATCTGTCCCTCCACTCCAAGGAAAAAAGAGGCAGAATCAGTGTAATACTTAGGAGTCTAGACTTTGGAGCCAAAATGCCTGAGTTTGAACCCCAGGGCTGCCACTGAGCTGTCTTACTTGTAGGCTATGTCCTTATGTGTTAAATAAGGACACAACTGGTACCCATCCTGTAGAATTATGCGCAAGTGAGAGTGGCACTAATATACTACCTATACACAAATCTCTATCATATGATAAGAAGTATATTTTGAGATCACAAGAAGTCCAAGACAGAGATTTCTGATAGGCCAGCATCGCTCCTTCAGTGAGTCAGGGTCTCACCTTCAACAGAAGGCATCAGGGTTCTGATGTTTCCATTCAGTCTCAGGTGGCAAAAGTTCCTCTGGTCCAGGCCTGCTAATGTTACCCATCGCTTCCACTCCTGGTCCATTGGCCAAGCTCACTCATGTGATCACAGGCAAGCAAATGATTGGTTGGAAACTATCTGCATGAACAAGAGGAGAAAGTGGATTTGGTGGATAGCTAGCCTCTTTCTGTCACAAGACTTATGCAAAATAAATGGATTAACATGTACAAGGTGGTTGAAATTGTGTTAGACACCTTAGACACTGTGGACATGCATTTACAACTTTTCCTAATACTTAATTATATGCATTTTCAAATATGCAAAAAAGTTGAGCCAGTTTTATAGTGCACGCCCCTATATCCACCACACAGGCTCTACATTAATAGTTCATTCTATTTGCTTTATTAAATCTAGCTATCCATCCTGATCTTCATCCATCAATCTATTTCATTTTTACATCCATCTGTGTAAGGTGCTTTGGTGCATGACTCCCTAGATACTTCAACATATATGTCATCAATTAAGAACTCAAGATCTGTTTATGGTTTTTTCTTTTTTTTTTTCTTAAGGACAGCATGCTTTGAATTTTGATAAACACATGCCCCAGTGTAACTAAATCTCTATTAATAAATAGAATATTGCTATCATGTTAGAGAGCCCCTTGTTGGCCTTTCAACTTCCAACCCCTTCAAGGCAATCACTGTCTTATTTTCCACCACATATTGCTTTTGCATGTTCTAGAACTTAAGAGAAATAGGATGATTTGGTAGCAGGTTTTTGTGTAATCCCTCTTTCATTTAGTTTAGTATTTTTTGAGATTTATTCATGTTGTTAATGTGTATCAGTAGTTCATCCCTTTAAATTGGTGAGTGGGCATTCCATTGTATGAGTATATCAGGGTTTTTTTCCCCCTTATTTTCCTTTTCTTGGGCATGTGAGCTATTATTAATCATCATAAATAGTCTCATGCTTGTTCTTTTGTGGACATGTGTATTTATTTGTTTTGAGTAACTGAGGAGTAAAAGTACTGGGTGGTAGGGCTGGTGTAGGTTTAGGTTTATGAGAAGCTGCATGTAGATGATTCTTTGAAAAATAAAGAATAGATCATAAGCAAAATAATTTCCATGAGGCTAGTGAGTCTTTTCACCAACTGGGTATTAGAATCCTTTATGAGACATAAAAATAATAGATACCAAGCCCTGTTCCTAAATCAGCACTGAGGAATACAGTCCTTATATTTCTAAAACACCACAGGAAAATTTGCAGTGTAGTTGGTGTTAATGGATCTGGGTCCCAATGAACTTAATGATAAAAGGAGGTTCACCTCTCTGTGTATCTTCAAAGACTAGCATGGTGTGGAATCCATAGAATATGTGTGACAAGTATTTGTTGAACTGACATGTTAAACATTGTGGCTTGGATATTAGATATGCTTACTCCATCTTCATGAATACATCAAATATTAGGTATGGAGAATCTAAATGCTCAAATAATTTCTTTTTTTTAAATGTTTTATTTATTTCTGAGAGAGAGTTAAATAATTTCAATGAAGAGTCTTAGGTTGCACAAGTAATTTACATTTATATTTTCAGGGTTAACAAGCAACAATTAAAAACTCTGTTTTCTCCATAGAACCTGGCAAAGCACCTTGTATTTAGCAAGTGCTAAAAAAAAAAATGTATCTAATAAATACACAAATAAAATGGAGTGGTTCTTACTACAATTATTTTAGTATAGAGAATGCACACTTAAACTTTGAGAACTAACAGTTCTTCTAGAATATTAATATGGTTTTAATTTTAAACAGATTAAAGTCACAAGCAAAAAAAAAAAAAAAAGATCCAAGCTTCATTATATTAATTCCTGTGAGTCTAAAGACCATGGAGAAATTTTAAAGGTCGAGCCGACTAAAAGTCCATGGGTTCAACATTTTATTCAGCCCTGGAGGTTCGATTACATGTCTATGTCAACCACATGTTCTGCATATTTCCAAGATAGTCTCTATTTTAAATTTCAGGATGGATATGATGCTTGTAGATTCAGAGGAAGTGATCACTCTTTCTGACAAGACATGGGCCCAGGTGGAGGAATTATTGTGAAATTTCATGTGTCCAGACTGTCTCTATCGGCCCGTCTCCTGTTATTCCCTTCATGCTGTCTCCTCTCCAAATTTCTCCGTCCCTCAGAATCGTTTGATTCCATCTACCACCCTAATCACCTTAGTATTCCAGAAAATATTGCATTGACATATTATATTTCTTAGTAAAACCAGGCCAGAACTGTAATGCCATACTAATAGGCTCCCATTTAGTTTGCTAGGAGATACTAGGGGTCATTTTCGGAAGATTATGACTAAGAAAATTCAACTATTTGGGGTTTTTCTCCAAACTATTTGTACAGGAGCTCATTAGGTTTGTGCCCAAGATATGCTTTTTGTATTTCCTTCCTTTGTCCTCCACAGATGTTTTTTCAATGAATGAACAAATGAGTGAATAGATTGTGTGAAGTTGAAAATGCACTGGAAAATGAGGATAGTGACTACATCTCAGGATGATTATAAGGAGATAATGAGATTATTTACATTGAGAGATTTATAAACAATGAAGCTCTACACACACACACACACACACACACACACACACACACACAATCCAAAAACCAAAAACCAGTTGTTGTTAACTGTCCATGGGTTAGGAACCAAGAAACTTTCCTGAATACCAAAATTAAGACCCCCTCTTGTCTATGTTTTATAGTGAATGAAGGAGCCTGTCTAGGACCAATTATTGCCTTTTGGAAGGAACCTATGCTTCACTAAAGTCTGTGTGACCTAAAGGATGAAGACAATTCAGAAACTCTAATCTCACAGTGTTGAGCTGTTGGTGACATCTGTCTAGATCTCTATGTCAGATATACTAGGTAAATCTTAAATCAAAATCCAGGCAGGTTTTCTGGGCTAAAATTCAAAAGGTTTTTGTCAAGTCCAAGGTTTTCATTCTTGAACACAAAACATTTTCTTAATAACATCATCATCTGTGAAGAAGCAATCTTCTTTTTTCTGAGAAAATCTTTCTTTTTTGGAGAAATCTTCTGTTTCTTGTTAAAGGCCCAAGCCCACTAAATGATCTGAATGATTATCTGCTGAGATTTTTCTAAACAGTTTTCCCTTAAATGTGCTTTCATGATGATAGGGCCCATAGACTTACAGTTAGTTTGCCCAGAACAATTTTACAGTGAAGTAGAACCCTATAATAAAGAAATTGTTAGCTTTGTCATTGCCAACACACCATAGAAAGTCTAGGCTTTTATGAAATGAAACTTTTATGAAGTTTAGTGAAATTAAACTTCATTTCATCTTAAGGTCCATGAATGTGAAATCTCACGCACATGTTATATATTGAGACTGTGGCCTACTGACTTCATTAGTAGGAGGAACAAACAACGTGGTTCAAGTTTCCTGCAGCATACAGATGTGAAAACCTAGTTATTTTGCTAGTCCACAGAAAATCATAAGCAGTTAACCAAAACCTTAAAATGTTTAAATGCATATTTATACTCCCCAAAAAGGACTTTCTTAATTTCCAAGACACCCTATGGTCCTGGGTCTTATACCTCTCCCGGCCTTAGTTGGTTCAAGTCGATCTGTAAGAACCAGAATGCTTCACAGACACTACCGAGAGAAAGGACACCCCTCATTGGATTCTTCGGCTGATTTTATTCTATCACCCCCTCTATTTTCACCTGATCTTTTTCCACCGGAAGGCAGGTCAGAACTCTGCATCTGTGGCTACTGGACCCCCTTCCTTTGACCTTGCTGGTCTTTGAAGCAAGTTCCTTTCACCTTAAAGATTCTGAAAAAGAGTGTCCCTCACTGCCTTCCATTTAAAGAGCTCTAACATTCCGCACGGCCCGGTTCCTGCCCCACCGTTCTGGTTCCACATAGCATTTCACAGGACAAAAGGCCCTAAGAGATCACTTGTTAACTCCCTTTTCACTGAAGAGGAAGGTTAAGGCCCAAGCGAGAGAGGCTGTTTCTCCCACCGGCCATCGAAGTGAGTGATGAGCTCCTGGGCGTCCCCAAGCCCACCTGCACCCCGCCTACACTCAGGTGCTTGGTAATATGGCTTTTTGTCCCTTCCTCATTTCTGCTGCCCTCCATGCATGGAGCTGTCCCGGCTCCGTCCCGATTCTTCTCCTCCTTGCTGTGTGCTCCCTCCCTGCAGTCTTCCTCTGTGTGCCCCTTTCCCCAACCTGGGCACCTCTCTCAGCTCCTAAGGATGGATCCACAAACCCCACCCGGGGCTTTGATTAGTCTCTTTGCAGTTTCAGATCCCAGTACCTCTGACTCGTTCTTTTCTTCTTCCCAAAGCCTCTCTCCAGAAATATGGTCTATTTCTGGTGCAGTAACCACATCACCGCAGTCGCTTCCATGGGGGCCCTTGGCTTCTCCACAGCCTGTCACCCAGACCTCTCAACCTGTCCTTTATTGCGTGACTCCAGTCCCCTCTTCTTTTCAAACCCTGTAGTTCGAATTCGCATTTCCGGGTTGCCCCGGAAATTTTAGGTCCGCCCCGCCCCTCCCCCATTATCCATTGTCCCCACCCTCCAAGCTCCGCAGCCCTGGCCTGGCTAATGTTTTGCACCAGCTCCTGGTAACAATTACAGCTAACCCTGTGGAACGTTTTCTAACTCTCTTGAGTGGCTCTTCCTTGTGAAATACGCATCTCTTACTTCAGTTAATCCTAACCAAAACCCTACGGGGTAGCACTGTGATTCTGAGTCTCATCTTACAGGCAGAAAATTAGGCTCATAGAGGTTTAGTAACTTGGCCAAAGTCACGCTAGCATAGCGGCGAAGCTGGGATTCAGAGCAGGTCACCTGCCTTTGGAGCAGGGGCTTGTCTTCCACCCAAGGGGGATCTGGGGACTGGGGTCCTGGTGTAGATTCCTAGGGGTGTACCTGCAAGATTTTGGTTTCCCTCCTTGGCCTCCCTGTGCCTTTCCATTTGGTAGGAGGGCCCCCCTGACTTGACATCTCATATTTGCTCTAGCTCCTGGTGACTATGGAAGCCACTGAGGTCTGAACACTGCTCCCTTGTTTGGGACCCTGTTGAGCTGCTTAATTCCTCTTACTTCCATCCTCTCTCCATGGGACACAGCTAAGAATTGCCCTTGTATGGCCCAGCTGCTGTGGGACCTCAACACTGCCACCTGCCTGGGGTGCCTGCCTGCCCACCTCCCAGCGTCCTGGATACAAACACAGATAGAACTGTGGCATAAGGTAATTTGTACTTGGCAATAACTCTTCTAAGCTAAGGACCTTGTCATTCTCCAGCTCTGCTTGACCCATACTGATATTACCCTGACCAGCAGTTAAGATTAGTGAAATTGGACATTATCTTCCTCTCTATTCTCATCCTAGTTAAAATCCTCACCACCTAAACGAGACTTCCTCAGTAGCCAGATCTGGTCCAGCCTTTGGGAATTCTTTGATTTCCCCTCTCCCTTCCATTTTCCAGCTCTTCTCAGGGGTGGGAGGTGTCTTCCCACATCCCCTCAACCTTCCACTCTCTTGCACACAATTAGAGCAATGTATTGTTTTCACCCATTGAATGTGAACCTGCCAGGGTAAAGGATGTGGGTTGGACCTGTGATTTTCAAGCTTGGATGTGCATCACACTCACCTGAGAAATTGGAAACTATAGAGGACAAGCCTATGCTGAAGTCCTACATCTCGGTAGGACCACCAAGCAACGTCTTTGAATCCTGCAGGCTTGTGCGTAATGAATGATCATTATTCATGACTGTCCTAGTTTCCTTTTTTAAGTCTTCAATGAACTCAAATTACTAGGCTATGTAAGCCACCTGGCCCAATGCCTGACACATAATAGGTATTCAGTGAATGCTAATTACTTTCCCTCTTCTTTATTCTAGTCATTACATGCTTTATAGCCTTCATTTGTTTAAATAAACATTTTAAACAGATTTATATTTCCTGTATTTGTTCCTGTTCTGTAGATTTATGGCTTCTTCAGCCAAAGGTTCTCTGGCTTACTCTTGACCTTCAATTATTCCTTACAGACTCTTTCTTTGACATTTTAATATTAAACTCATTTTCCAGCCTTTATATTTCTCAGACGTCTATACAATTATATATCCTGCCACCTACTCTTTATCTATTTTTAACCATAATCCTTGCTTCTTTATTTTTTGCTCTAATTTTCTTCCAGTAAGTAGTGAACTAGACCTTGAAATCTCAGCACCATTGGTTTGCTGTGCTTTTACAATATTTTGATGTCTTTAAATTACCTGTGTTGAACATTATTGGAAGACTTAGAACTTCAGATTTAAGTTTTCTGTCTGGAACAGTCTGTAGAGGGAGAAAAAGTAGATGAGAATTTCAAAGCTACAAGAGATCTTGGCGTTTTTCAGTTTACTTGCTTCATTTTACACAGAAAGCAACAGAGATCCATAGTTAAAGTGAGCTACAAAAGGTTACATTGGTACCTGGTAACAGACTTGATTTTTGTGGGGTTTGGTAGAGGCAAGACAGCTCAAGTTTAACTATGGCATTTTATTTTTTAAGTTTATTTTTAAAGTGTATTTTTAAAAATATAGTTTATTGTCATGTTGGTTTCTATATAACACCCAGTGCTCATCCAGCAAGTGCCCTTCTCTATGCCCATCACCCCCTTCCCCACCTTCCCACTGCCTTCCACCTTCACTTTGTTCTCTGAATTTAAAATCTCTTATGGTTTGCCTCCCTTTTTGTTTGTAACTATATATTTTTTTCTTTCCATCCCTCCATGATCTTCTGTTAAGTTTCTCAACTTCCACATAAGAGTGAGAACATATGATATCTGTCTTTCTCTGACTGACTTATTTTGCTTAGCATAATACCCTCTAATTCCATCCACGTTGTTGCAAATGGCAAGATTTAATTCTTCACTGCTGAGTAGCATTCCATTGTGCGTGTGTGTGTGTGTGTGTGTGTGTGTGTGTATACATACACAATGGAATGTGTATGTATACATTATATATATGTATATACCACATCTTCTTGATCCATTCATCAGCGGATGGACATTTGAGTATTTTAAAGCATGAGTGAGAAAAGCCGTTTCTCCTTCCAGGAGAAGGAAGAGAATCACTCCTCAAAATCTAACAGATCGCTCTGTGTGGAGATTTTTCTTCCAATTCCATCTCCTCGGGCTGCTCCCCACCTCTGCCCCAGTGGAGCAAGAGAGCCCACAAGCTAAGCTGAGTTACAGGTGTCTAACAACAACTGAGATTTTCCGTCACTCCCCACATCCAGTGTATGGGCTCACAGTGTCAGAGGAGAAGAATTTCTTCTGCTTTTTAAGGTCCTTCTAGCTGAGCTAAGAATCAGATTGACAGGAGACAGATTAACAGGAGAAGATCAAATTTAGTTTCATATGAACTGAGAATCCACACAGACATGAAATTCCAAAGACAGGCAAAATGAAGTATATATGTCATTCTGAACTGAAGAGAAGGGGGCAGGGATCTGGAGCTTGGAAGGAAAGGAATACACTTCACAGGAAGGTGGAAGAGAGTAAATGTTTGGTAAACAAATGTTGGCTGGACCAGTTCACGACAAGAGCACACAGAGGACTTTGATCAAACGGGCCTTGCTGGGTTCCTCCAGTCTACCTACCTCTTTTGTATCATAAAGCAGTTACTATGGTGATAGAGTTGTGGGATTGCCGAGTGCAACGCTAAGAAAGAGTTCTTGACATGTTTACAGTGCAACTTAGTAAGTTTATCTGAGTAGGATGGGGACAGGGCCTGTGGGCAGAAAGCTGCAATTTTGCCATGTGAGGTTGACAGTTACGTGCCCAGTGCTCAAGGGGCGTGGGGGTCGGGTGAATGTACATCGAGTGTTAGATCATAAATGTCTTCTTCAAATTTCTACTTGTAAAACTACTTTTGCAAGATTTCTCATTCAGTTGGTTATTAACTATCAGTGAGACATACAGGGCAGTCTGAGACCCTTTAAGAATGTAGTGACCAGCACGTATTATATTTGATCCTTATGGAAGCTACTCAGGCTATAGGTGAGCCTTCTGGGCTAAGGGTGAACATTTGTCTGCTTGTATCCTTCGCTCTCTTCCTGGAGCAAACCCTCTGTCTAAATTCTTTTTAGGCAGGTGAGGAGGAAGTAAAAAGCTGTTCATAGCTGCTGCCCTTTGATTGCTTTTTAACTCAAAATCATCTTCATCCTGAAGTGGCCTATCTTGGGGCAGTCTGCCTTTAGCCCTTATAACAGAAAACCAACAGAAATAAATGTATAAAATGGAGTGGCTTGAATTACAAAGTCCATTCATCCAAGGACAATGGGGGGTAGGGTGGGGAGGTGATACGATAAAGGGCACAGGGAGAAAAACAAGGATTCACATCAGTCTAGACACAGAGGCCGGCAAGTGTTAGAAAAGCATGGGGAAAACCCTGGGGCTCTTTCAGGTTTAGGGTGGTGTTAAAAATCCACAAATGGGTGTCAGGAAGATTGTGCCTTACAGTCACCAAAGACAAAAATCCCAGTTCTTCCAGGAGAAGGGAATATACAGAGGGCCCTGGGCAGAGTGGGGCAAGGTGATCAGGGAGACCCAGGAACAGGGAGCTGCTGTAGGGTCGTTCTAGTCCCCCCCACCCTCTGGATGCAGGTGGCTCCAGGGCCGACACACACCCACTCAATGAAGGGAACCCCTCTGAGGAGGATCCGGGTTCAGGGCAGACTGCAGGTAGAAGGTCTTGTGGAAGAGTCTGTTGCTTAAGAAGACCACCAGGAAGAGGTGCGGCGGGCTCTTTGCTATGCTATTAAGTTGATATGAGTAAAGGAAGGAGGAGAGAGAGGTAATATACAGGGACTGCGTTCCTATGAGAAAAGTCAAGGGCAAACCACATCGAAGCTAGTAAGGCCAGTGACTTTCAGACCGATAGCCACTGGTGGGTTTTGATTCCTTTATTGAACTAGGATGTTCAAAGCAGTTTAGGAGTAGAGAGGGACATATGCAGAATAATCAGGGGACCAGAAAGATGGGTGGGAAAGAGACTCACAACATCCCCTTCATGAAGAGAGTCCATAGCAAACTGCTGAAGAACACGTGAGCAATTGTTTTGCTGAGACTAGGGAATGGGGGAAGGATTTCTCCCTGATACCTCAAAAGCCAGATCAACTCTATCTGGAAACCAAATGGCACTGGCTGCTCTGCTAAGCACAGAGGGGGAGAACCCAAAGCACACTGGAAATTGATGTGAGAATGAGTTCCAACCAAGAGCAAACATCTCCAAGTGGCTCTGGATCACCAGAAATGTGTGCTGTTACTGACTGAAGCTCAGGGATACACACCTGATGAAACAAGTGAGAACACACTAGAAGACTCTGCCTTCCAAACGCAGCACTGGAAAATTCCAGGAACAATACATGGCTCCATCTCCTGCTTGTGCACTATGCCTGTTCCCTCTATGGTGACAAGATACTATTTGCCTTTCTTCAATTCTGCTGCTCTCTTTTGTCCTGGATTTGAGCATCTAGCTTCAAGATGGCACAAATAGCCCAGACAGAGACTTTGATTCCCTTGGCAAGGCCCTGGAGAAAGGTTTTGATGCTATCTCTTCACACCAACAGTATCAACTACACAGAAAAGAGACAAGGGTCCCCCAACATCTTATCATGAAGGACATTGGAGCCCTGGTGGCAGGGCCCCAGCCTGGACCCTCACCCACTGCAGACTGCTCAGTTTCTCTGCACTCGGTTGCTTCTCATGACAGTGTGTTCCCAGGGTCACACTCCCATATAATGATGAGTGCCCTGGGTTTGGTCATTGGACTTCCTCCCTCTTCTATGTATGCTTGTTCTTCTAGTGATCTCACCAAGTACTGTAGAGTACATTAGCATCATACACACTGATAATACCCAATGATATCCTCAACCACACTTCTCTCCTAAGAGAATACACAGGTAACTGCCTACTCAAAATCTCCATTTGGCTATTTAATAGATACCTGATAGGACATCTGTGTGACTCAATCAGTTGAACTCCCGACTCTTGATCTTGGTTCAGGTCATGATCTCACAGTTCATGAGTTCAAGCCCCATGTCAGGCTCTGTGCTAGCAGTATGGAGTCTGCTTGAGATTCTCTCTCTCTCTCTCTCTCTCTCCCTCCCTTGCTCTCTCTTTCTCTCTCTAAATAAATAAATAAACTTAAAAATAAATAAAAGCAAGAGACCTGAATGGCCACTGTCAGAGCAGACACACACAATATTTATAACTCTACTATAAATATACTATATCTTTTTGTTATTCTTAAGTATAATTAGACAATCCAAAGCTTTTCATTTCTTGGATATAAATGCAAAATATATGTCTTGCTTTTCTCATTAGTTACTAATTAACTCAACAAATAAAAAAAGTCTGTGACTTCACTAACTTCCATTCTAGTGAAGGAAATAGTGAACACAAAAACAAATACATAATAGCAGAGAGGGTCAAGGGCTATAGCACAAAAGCAAGCCATGTGAAGGAGAAATATGGATAAGGGTGCTTTCTAGAAGAACATGAAGAGGACTTCAGTGATGAGGTGAGATTTTAACAGAGATATGAAGGAATAGAGGGCACATCCATATGGATACCTGGAGAAAATGTTCTAAGAAGAGGAACAGCAAGTTCAAAGGTCCTGAGGTGCAAACCCAAGTACAGCAGATGCTTTGTATAAGAATTCTAATAGTTTTATATTTTCCTCCCGCAAACTAAGGTTTTAGGGGTACTTTTCTAATAAAAAGATTAATAACAAACATCATGGTGATAAACTCAATATTATCTATGTTAAGTTACCTAAAGGACACAATATAAATTCTTGTGAAATCTTACTCAAAAACAGAAAAATCTCTCTCCAGAAGATTGTGTTAAATGCAACCAAAAAATTGAATAAAAGTTCATCAATACTTATTTGTGATAAATCTGTGCTTTTCCTTAAGAATCTAACCAAATAAAGAGATAAATAAAAGAGATTCAAGGGAGATATTTCAAAATCTAGAGGTTATTGGTTGTGGGTTGAATATGGATTGGGTCAATTTCAATTTCCTAATTGAAATTAATCTTGTAAGTTTCTGCCTCTTGAGCTTCATATGATTTGTGTGGCCCTCAAAGTTGCTCTCAGACCATGCAGTCTTTGGCATAATGCCCAAAGACAGAAGGAGGACTAGGACTCATCCAGTGAGGAGTGAGCAGAGTTACAAAGCGCCTTGCCCTCAAAGCCAAAATTTAAGCCTGGATCACCTGCTTCCAGATCCAATGCTTTTCCCTTTTTATTTTCAAGGTCTTTAAAAAAATTCTAGATTTTTGCAATTATTTAGACATCTTTTCATGGGAGAACATACTTGCATTAACTTGAAATAATTTGGAGAAAGGTATATGTTATATTGGATTTATGCTTTATTAAAATTTGCCTGGGTCAAACCACAAATGTTACAAAATAATATTTATATATTATGATAATATACATGATTGCCATAAAGTCTGTAATCCTACATAAGTATACAAAACTTGGAAATATCTCTACTGAAGTAAACAGATTCTTTAAAGCACGTTGAGATGGCTATTCAAGGTGAAAGTTTATAATTAAATTAGGTAGCTATTTGCATCAATTATTTTAATATCTTCTCTTTACTAAGTCATAATTAATGAATGCAGACATTCTAGTAGGTTAATAATAGCATTTCCAAAATCACTGGATAAACAAAGGAAAGAGCTCTTTATTAGTTTACTTTTGTATTAATGTAAGATGGGAAAATATATATGCCTTCAAAAATTATGTCACTGGTTTTCAGCGGGGTGGATGTCCTTTCAAATCATTTTGAGTATGAAAATTTCTTTTTCAGGAAGGGAAAACTCAATTTTCAGATATGAATATTTAGTTATAAACCTCCTGAAGCTCTTGCTTACAAATCTTCTAATGGTATCATTTCTGAACAGATCACTTATTCCCCATAGTTACAATGGATGTAGGATTGCTCTTAACGTCTATCTGTCTCTTTGCTGCGGCTGCTGATTACCATGGGAAGTGTTCCAACAGCACTTCAACTCATAGTTGTGAAAACTTCATTGATGCCAATAAGCCTTTAAATAATGTAAAGATGAACATCCTTGCTGATTCATGTTGATTTTCTAGTTGTGCTCACGGCAACTTTTTCTTGCTCTAACCAATGTTGGAGACTAAAAAAAGAGTGTCATATCTTTGGAGGTACTTTCTAAATAGAGCGGTACTGACTTGCTGCTGCCAGGTCCTGCGGCCAGGATTTTGCAAGCGTTACTTGCCATAGCATCGGACACACATGCACATTCAGTTTAATCATGGGGTAGAGTCAGGAAGCTCCCCATTGGGAAATACCTCACTCACTGCATTATAATACACGGAAACCAATGTCACACTGGATCAAAGAGCTGGCCCTGGACCATGGAGCTCCAAGACTGTGGCTCTCCAGACCCTCAATTCAGAAAGACCCCTCCAGGCCCTGCATGAAGTAGGTTTCTGAAGCTGTAGGCATTTGCTTAAAACATTAACAAATAGACCTTCCATCTCAGTTGATCGAGCCATTTCAGAAAATCTCTTTCTGGAATTCCAATTTCAATATTAGTCCAATCAAGTAAAAATTCTACTTCTTTTCTTAAAAATCCATTTGAATAAAGAACCCATTACTTACTTTAGATGTGAAAAAAGGGAACGGCCAAGATACTGAACAGTCATAAATTAATCTGTTAGCATCAAATATACTCTCAAGCAAGCAAAAATGTCTGACGATTCTAGATTACTGATAGTTTGGCTTTATTTAGGCTCTTGGTCAATAGCCCTTTCATAATTTCATTCAGATCAAAAGTAAACAAGATGATATTCTTTTTATAATGTTGCCTCTGGAGAAATAACATTGCCTGGGAATAGCAAGTAAAAGAAAAAACAGAAAGTGATAAAGAGGAATCAAAGCTTTAGAAATTCAACTCGAAAATTTTGGAGCTTCAAAAATCATTCAGCTTTAGAATCAACTTCATTTCTACTTAACTTATTCGCCTATTCATAAATGACATTATGATAAGCTTACGATTATTTTAAAGAATTCCCTACTATAGTCATTGGAGTAGACATTACTGTCAAATCTGATGGCAATGTTCAAAGAAAGACTGAAGGCATTTTTCTTTGCTAACAAACTGTCACGTTGCAGGAGACTAATGCTCAAGGCATTCTTACCATTTTTCTAGCTGGAAAAATAAATTAATCTTGGATACTTGAAAATAAATGTTTTAAGACAACCAGAAGGACAGAGTCTACATATTTTCTTCCTTTCTTTCTTTTTTTTTTTTTACCCATTTTCAAGTATTTAATAAAAACTCCTAAATTTGTAAGCAGATGTTAGAAAGTCCTATCTAGGTGAAACAGGTCAATTAAAACCTGCTCTAAATTGGTCACAGGGTAGTACTGGAATGTGAGATGAAACCAAAAGACTTTAAAGTTGTGTACAAGAGGTATTTAATACCCTCTACTTTCTAGGGAAACCACTTTAGGAACCAACTATTTCCAAGTAACCTCATGATATGTAGAAAGACCAAAAAGCAAAAAGCTTTTATATTAACCATAAAGCCTACAGATTTTCAATCGAATTTTAGCCAAGGCACTCTCTGTTAATTAAATGGATGGAAAGAACATAATTTTCAACAAGTATTTTTAAACAAAAGGTGCTGAAAACCCAGATGTATGTATAGAAAAAAAAAAGAGCCTCCATAATTGACGTATATAAAACACCCAAACACAGCAGAATACAAATTATTTTCAAGTGTAAGTGGAATATTTACTAAGACAACCTTTATTCTGGGCACTTAATCAACTCTTAATAAACTTAAAAGGACTAAAAGCACATAAAATACATTTCTGACCACAGTAGGATTTAACTAGATAGAAATGAATAACCAAACATTTGGAAATTAAGAAACAGTTAATAATCTTTAGGGCAAAAAAGAAATCACAAGGAAAATTGGAAAATCTTTTATTCAAATGAAGAGGACAAAACATTGTAACAGAGTTGTGGGATCCTGCTGAATAAAGGGAAATTTGTAGTTTTAAATGCTGATATTTAAAAAGACTCAAATAAATAAAGCCAGGAATTGGTAAACTTTGAAAATTAACGACCAAATAGTAAACATTTTGGGCTTTGTGACTCATAGATGATCTCTATTGACTGTTTTTTTTTTCACTGCCCTTTAAAATGTAAAAAAAAAAAAAAAACGGTTTTAGTTCAGAGGCCATGCATAAATGGGCCATGGGCTGTAATTTGCCAACCTCTGATTTAAGCTATTGCCTTAAGAAACCAGAGAAAATAGGGATGCCTGGGTGGCTCATTCGGTTAAGTGTCTGACTTTGTCTCAGGTCATGAGCCCATGGTTTGTGAGTTTGAGCCCCGCATTGGACTCTGTGCTGACAGCTTGGAGCCTGGAGCCTGCTTCAGATTCTGTGTCTCCTTCCCTCTCTCTGCCCTTCCCCCACTCACACTCTGTTTCTCTCCATCTCTCAAAGATAAATAAGTGTTAAAAACCTGTTTAAAAAAAAAAAAGAAACCAGAAAAAATAAATGAGCAAGGTAAACTTAAGATAAGCAGGAAAATGGGGAAAATGAATAATCAATGACATGTAAAAGTGAAAATAAAAAAAAGAAAATCAATAAAATAAAAAACTAGTTCTCTGGAATGACCAATAAAATTGTACACCTCTAGCCAATAAGAAACAGAGAAGACTCAACATATTCTATAGCTTAGATGAAAAGTATTCACTTTTTGAGAGGTGTTAGGTAGTAAAGCTTATTCACTTGTGAAAAAATAATAACCTGAATAGCCCTTATTATTAAAGAAATTCAATTCATAATTATAAATATTTGCATGCACACACACACACACACGCACACATGCACTCACACACACACACAATACCCCTGCACCAATGGTTTTGTTGATGAATTTTACAAAACATTCGAGGAGGTAGTAATACCAATCCTGTTCAAACTTCCATAAAATAAAACAGAATTGAATACTTCCTAAATTATTTTATGAAGGTAGCATTATACTGATACCCAAATCAGAAAAAGATATTATAAGAAAACTGCAGACCAGTCACCTCCATGGTTACTGGACGTGGACACATAAATCTTTAACAAAATTCTGTCAAATTGAATCCAGCAATAAACAAAGGCAGTATATTATCAAGAGAGGTTTATTTCAAGAATACAAAATTTGTTTAATATTCAAATATCAAACAAGATGAACTATCATTTCAGTAGGCTCAAAAAGGAAAAGCATTGAATTACTTCAATAAATGCATAAAAAGCATTTGACAAATTTCAACACCTTTTCATAATCACACACACACACACACACACACACACACACACACACACACACTGGTTGAAACTAATGCAAACCCAAAGCTGCTAAAAGACATATGGTTAGCCTATATAAAGAAGTCTTATAACTCAATAATAGGAAAACAATTCAATTAAATTTAAAAATAATGTTGCAGTGAGATTTTCCTAAAGGAGATGTATAAATAAACCCATGGAAAAAAATACTGTCAGCACTCATCATGAAAATGCAAATTACAACCACAATATCACTGCACTCTCACTACAATGGCCCAAATTAAAAGGACAAAAATATCAAATACTGGGAATAATGTAAGCAGCTGAAACTCTCACACGGTGCTGGTGGAAAGGGAAAATTACTTTTGGAGAACAGTTTTACAGTTTTGTATTACTTTAAACATAGACTTTCCATATGATCCAGTAATTCTACATCTAGAGAACTAGAAGCATATATCTACACAAAGATCCATACACAAATGTTCATAAATGCTTTATTCATCATGGCCCCAAATTGGAAACAACCCAATGTCCATCAACTGGTGAATGAATAAATGGATGGTGGTAAATCCATAAATTTAAATTCTACCCAACAATAAAAAGAATGAACTATGCATACATGCAACAATATGGATACATGTCAAAGGTATTGTGTTGTGTAAACGAATCCAGACACAAAAGGCTTTGGACTGCATGATCCCATTTTTTAAATTTATTTTTTTATGTTTATTTATTTTTGAGAGAGAGAGCACAAGCAGGGGAGGGGCAGAGAGATGAAGACAGAGAATCCCAAGCAGGCTCCACGTTGTCAACACAGAGCCCAATGCAGAGCTTGAACTCACAAACCGTGAGATCATAACCTGAGCCTAAGTCAGATACTTAACTGACTCAGCCATCCAGGCACGCTTTCATGATCCCATTTATAGGACATTCTAGAAAGAGGAAAACTACAAGGAGAGAAATATATCAGCAGCTTCCAGGAGGTAAGGGTACAAGAAAGAAAAAGAGTTGATTGAAAATGTATCTAGAAACCTGAATTGATAAATATGTTCTATACCTCAATTGTCGTGTAGGTTAGATGTATACATTTATCAAAACTCATCAAACACACCTGAAAAAGGTGAATTTCATTGCATATAAATTACATGTCAATAAACCTGACTTAAATGCACACACACACAAACACGTACATACAGTTTGAGCCTTGCCTTATTCCATTCTTAAATCTTGAGAGGTATTATAGGTGTAATGATAAAAGGTCAAATCCTATAGCTTCTAGAAGAAAGCATAGAGAACATTCTAGACTCAGAGTAGACGAATATTACTTACACTCAATCAAAACGCACTAATATTAAAATAAATAATAAGTTGGATTTCATAAAAATTTTAAAATTGTGGTTATTAAAATATGCCACCAAGATAATAAATACATAAGCCACTGACTGTGAAAATATATTCAGAATACTTATATCTGATAAAGAATTCATGTACCATCTATAAATTAACAATAAGAAGATAATAACCCAACAAAATAATGGACAAAAGTCATGAGAAGATGCCTCACCAAAGAATAATGTTCAATATAAGCTAATAAACAATCAAAAGGAATAGACTGCAGATTCTATAAATGACATGAATTAGTTTAGAAAATATTCAGTGGATGGGGTGCCAGGGTGGCTCAGTCAGTTAAGTGGCCAACTGTGGCTCAGGTCATGATCTCACAGTTTGTGAGATCGTTGGGCTCAGTGCTGACAGCTCAGAGCCGGCAGCCTGATTGGGATTCTGTGTCTCCCTCTCTTTGTCCCTCCCTGCTCAAACACTCTGTTTCTCTCTCTCATTCTCTCTCTCTCTCAAAAATAAATAAACATTAAAAAAATAAAAATAAAAAATATTCTGTGGAGTGAAAAAACTCACACAAGCTCCAAACAAAGAAAATATACTGGATTATTCTATATAACAAAATCCAAACACAGGAAATACTAGTCTACGGGGATAGAAGTTAGAAAGGGTTTGGGCGGGCGTGGGATTGAAGGGATTCGCTGTCAAGAGGGGCACAAGGGAGCTCTCCATGGTGCAGGAAATATGCTCTATCAAGGTGTGTGTGCGTGTGTGCACGCACCTGTACGACTGTCAAAACCATGAAACTGAATGCTTCAATCTATGCATTTTACTGACTGCAAGTTATACCTTAATCTTTTTTTCAATGTTTATTTGTGAGAGAGTGTGTGCGAACAAGGGAGAAGCAGAGAGAGAGAGATGGGAACAGAGGGTGTGGAGCAGGCTCTGCTGACAGCAGTGAGCCAGATGCTTGAACTCATGAGCCGTGAGAGCATGACCTGAGCTGACGTCTGACCCTCAACTGACTGAGCCACCCAGACACCCAAAATTATACCTTAATCTTTTTTAAGAGAGAGAGCAGGAGAGGGGCAGAGAGAGAGAGAAGGAGAGAGAGGATCCCGAGTAGGCTGTGCACTGTTAGGGCAAAGCCCGATGTGGGACTCCATCTCATACACCCCAAGATCATGACCTGAGTTGAAATCAAGAGTCAAATGCTTAACCGACTAAACCACTCTGGTGCTCTAATTATACCCTAATCTTGAAACAAGTTCTGCATGGATACACACATATGCCTGCCTTGGAAAAAGGGAGGCAGAATTGGGTGTGCATGGTTTTCTGAAAGTTGTCCCTTCAACAAGCCTGAGTGCAGTACCTTCCTTGAGAAGGAATCGGTAGGCAATTTAATTTATTAGCATACCTGATAAAGAAATTTTTACTAGTGGAGAAAAATATTAATGGTAGGGCTAATAGGAAATATGTTCTCATGACACATTTTTAGTTACATTTATTGTATATTGATGGAGAAAACTCATTACAATTTGGGAGAAACTCTTGATAAGGGTTTCTGTCTAAATTATATGATCAATAAAGAGAGAATTAGGAGAAGCAATTAAATGTATCTGTTCTAAGACTCTCTACAAACTCTTTACAATAAAAAAAAAAAAAAACCTGTTTTCAGATTCTCTGCAAACCTTACCATTTTTAAGTGAGGTTAAATTTTCCTGGAGCTGAAAGTATGAAACAAGACAATCATCTGTTCCAGATTGTTCATAATTTCTGACAGTAAGAACAAAATGTTTATCTTGCCTGGGGTGAACACCAGGAATGCTTTTTGAATAACAAACATCAAAAAAGGCTTTTTTTTCTAAAGAAAGCCTTACAAAGTTGTGATGTTGAAAGATCCCTTTGGCTTTATGATTATACAAACTATGAATTAAACAACTTTGTTGGACACCAAAAGTATATCTACACTTGTCTTCACATTTCTATAGTTGACCTGGCCTGGTATATATAGATTTATGATTATATATATTTCATTCATTCATTCATTTTAGAGAGAGAGAATCCCAAGCAAGCTCCCACGACCCTGGGACCATGACCTGAGCTGAAATCAAGAGTTAGATGCTCAACTGACTGAGGGACCCAGGGACCCCCAGATATTATTATTATTTATTTGCTTATTTTAAGGGGCTGGATGTTTTGCTAAGCATTTTAATGGGGCACCTCATATACATTTCATAGCAAATTAATGGTGATCCATATTATTATTCGTATTTTACAAGTAAGGAAAATAAAACTCAAAGATTCTAAGGAATCAAGGCCATCTAGCTAAATCATGGAGTCAAGACTTGATTCCAAAGCTATCTTCTTGCTATATCTGCATCTGTACCCTTATGTTCTGTTTTCTCTTTGGTTATGATAGACAGGTGATATTTCAAGTCCAGCCTACTCAGTGTGTTAGCCCCTCCAATTTCCATTCTTCCTTTCACATATCCCCATTTTATTAAACCATTCATAGCAGGTCCATATACAACATATTTTTATTCTTCTACCAAGTATGGAATCAATGGAGACAACGGAAGCAAAATTTTTATCGCCATTACTGAAAATCCATTGTTTGAGCTTTAAATTGTTGCCCCAAGCTCTTTCTAGCGCTCTGCTACCACTTCAGTTTAGACATTTGGGAAGCCTTCACAAAAGTTCAGGCCTAGAGCAGAAACATTCACCAGGATGCTTCCTCATCCTGGTCTGTCACAGAAAAGAAGAAGGCAAGAGAGAGAGTTTTCCCGTGCTCTCAGACTTTTCATAGATCCTCTCCATCAACTTGGGAAACAGGACCAGTGTATTTCATCCATGGATTAGTCAACCCACTCCTCCACTGTGAAGAGTGAAGAGTAAGTTGTAGGGCAAGAGGCCAAATACGTTACTCTGGTGGAGGCCCCTCTACATGGAAATGTGAAATGAGGTGAGGGCGTTCTCTTTACCCCTACCACCAACAGAGTACACTCTAGTATTTCCCATTAGAATGTTTCTAATGCATGCTTGTATCCCCTGGGCCTTAGAGAAGCTAACCCATTTCTCTGCTTCCCTTTAAACAATATGTTTTAGTTTGTCTGAGCTGCTTAAACAAAATACTATAGACTGAGTGGAATAGAAATTTACTCCTCAAAGTCTGAATGTCCAAGATCAATGTGCCAGCAGATTTGATGCCTAATGAGGACAAGACTCCTGGTTCACAAATGGCAGGAGGGATGAGCTAAGGGTCTCTCTGGGGTCTCTTTTACAGGCATTAATCCCACTCATGGGGGCACCGCTCTCATGACCTAATCACCTCCCAAATGCCCCACCTCCTAATACCATTGTCTTTGGGTAGGATATTGACAATATAGATTTTGAAGGGACACAAACATTCAGACCATAGCATTATATTCCTTGAAAAAGTTGGAAAGTTCTCCTTGGAAGCATTATTGATATTTCCATTCCTTAACACTCTCCAGTCAAGGGTTTTCTCCCACTCTTCCACGAAACTGCTCTCATCAAGATCATTAACTTTTGTTCAAACAACTCCAACATCAATCCTTTGTCAGCTTACTCAATCACCCAGTAGCAGGTGACTGCTGCCTCCTCCTTCAGATTTTCTTCACTACCTTTTCCAAGTTGCCTTCCTCTGTCTGTGTCTCTTTTTCTTTCTTGCTTTTTTCTCCTACCCATGAATCTTTCTGTCTCATCTTTAATTACCTAAATGGGCCACAAATGCTACTCCATCATGGCCCTTATATAGTTCCTGTTTCACAGAGGGCAAGGACCTTTGGCTCAAAACTTGGTGCCAAACTCAAATTCTTCCACATCCAATTGTTTCAGATGTAGCCCAAATAAGTGTATTTTTATCCATTTAGAGCCTGCTCACTTTGCAAACTCTTCAAAATGGTACCCAAGATCTGTTAGCCATACATAAATGCACTCCAAGGCTATAAAAGACCCCTAGCCTCTGCTGCCCCTCTGAGCTCTCTGAAAGAGACTCCCCACCTTGCTTCAGAGGAGCGTTGCCCATATACATAGGACCCCTGACCCTGGGGAGCTCTCTTGGTCTCTCCCCTTCTGGCTGGGGACCTGACACTATGTTCTAGAAGGTCTCCTCCTGGGAGAGACTTCCTTCTCATGCAATCTTGCCCAAACACCTCTAATAAACCTTCTGTGTGTGTTAAGTGCTTTTTGTGGGCTTGTCATTTACTTTACAGGCTTTGAAATTCCCTTGAACCCCTGCTACCTCCTTTTTTCCTAGCTCTTCCTCTTCTGCTCATGATGGAGTGCCCCAGGCTCTGTTCTCCAAAACTCCTCCCTAGCTTTACTATTTCCTTAGGTAGTTTTATTTAGAGCCAAAGATTTAAATATCACCTCTTTGCTGATCATCTTCAAATTCGTATCTTAAGCACTCATTTCTCATAGGTCCCAGACAACTGCTTCCTCTACAGTGCCATGCTAGTATCTCACAGACATTGCTAATGAAACGACCTTGTCCAAATGAACTCTTGATTCCTCTCTCTCTCTCCCCTACCAATCTGCCCTTCCTCATCTCATTTAATGGCATTATCATCTCACTGCTCATGTGAGGAAGAAATGACTCTCACTGATTCCATCTTTCCTATACTCCCCCAACTAGACTGAATTTATCAACCAGTCCTGTGTCTAAACTATATATATCCCACATTGACCACTGTTAGCTCTGCTTGCTCACTTCCCTGCTAGCCCAACTCTATGTTCTCTCCTACCTTTACTGCTGATTCTCCCTAATTTATTCCCCACCAACATTTATCTTTTCACTGCAGTGATCATTTTAAAGAGTTAAATAGGTCACAGCAATCCTGTAATTAAAATGCCTCCATGATTTTCTTTTATCCATGGGCCAAGATCCACATCTTCGCCATGACCTGCTCCATCTTACTAGCCACTCACACCTTACTTTTTACCACTGTCTCCTGAATTTATAACTCTTTTACCAGACTTTTCTTTCTGTTCCTGGAAAGCAGTGGGCTTGTTCCTACTTCACAGCCTTTCTCCTTCTGATCTCCTTACCTAGAATACTCTTTGCCCAGATATTCATGTGTCTATATCTTTTTCACCTTTTACACTTGAATGTCACTTTTCAGAGACATTTCTAAAACACCCAACCATTGTTCTCTTTACCTATTGTCTTACTTCTGTCTCTTTGTAGCAATTACTAGCTCTGAGTTTGCTTTATGTATTTGTCTAGTTGTTCTTTTTCTGTCTGCCTCTGCCTCAGTGTGAGCCCTGTGAAAGGTGGACCCTGCCTATCCATGATGTCCCCATGTTCTCAGAGGAAGTCAGAAAATGTTGGCTGAAGGAATAATTGACTTTGAAGCCCACACTCCTACCAATCACACCAAGTTGATTTCTTTAGATAGATCCTTGTGTTCATTTCCTAGAGCTGCTATTATAAACGAGCACAAACTGTGAAGCTTAAAACAAGAGGAATTGATTGCCTCATGGTTGGAGGTTAGAAGTCTGAAATCAAGGTGACAGCAGGGCCATGATTCCTCTACAGCCTGTAGAAGAAGACTCTCTGCTTGCCTCTTCCAGCTGTTGGTACCCCAGATGGGCCCTGGCTCGTGCCAACACAGTTCTGATCTTGACATGGTTCTCCCTGTGTCTTCACATTGTCCCCACTCTGCGTTTGTCTCTGTGTCCAAATTCCCCCTTCTTGTAAGGACAGTAGTCACAGTGTACTAGGGCCCACCCAAATGACCTCATTTTAACTCAGCTACCTATGTAAAGATCCTGTTTCCAAATCAGGTCACATTCTGAGGCACTGGGGATTCAGACTTCAACTTGTCTTTCTGAGGGTAACAGTTCAACCCATGAGAATCCAACAGCAGCTGTCATGTCTGAATTCCTGTTGGACACACAGAGAATGTTCACTTTCTCAACTGCTTCCTGGTAGCAGGCATTTGGAAAGTCAAGCGCAAATAAAAATGAGACTCCAGAACCACCACGGAGTGCGTAACAAACCAGTTCCTTTGCTCCCCTTTTGTTCCTTTGTTCTCTAGTCAGATTTCTGAAACTCCATGCAAAAGCCTGAAATGTTTTGTAAATAATACATTCTGCTTCTTTAATTAAGTTTCATCCCAATGAGAAGATTATCTGTAACTCAAAATTGTTTATCCATTTCCAGTGCTTAGCAATGGCTCTTAAAGACCATCCATCAGACATTTATGACCAGGAACCATCTGATTTTTAATTACATGGTAATTGCTATTGTATAAGCTTTAAGATGCTCTGTAACTTGGAAATCTTATTTTAAATAATAAAAAAAGGAACACTGCCTATGTTTCTTTTTCTAAATTCAAGTCAGGAAGTTGGAAAAACAGTCAAACAAAACCTCTTAGTTTTTGTGCTCATAGTCAGTTTCATTTTTGAAACTCTTTTCGTCCTGGTAGATGTTCTACTATAATGATTTCAGAAGACATTTTACAGTCAAGACAATTCTAAGTCTGGAGGGATGGATTCAGAAGGCATTAAATCCATTTTTCTGTCTTTGGACAGAGTCACTCTGGTTGAGACCTATGACCGTGACTTTCAATTTTTAAGGTGAAATGCAAAATCAAATTGTGTGGGTCATGAACACAGCCTGATTCAAGAGCTTTGGTCTTCCCATGTTGATAACAACACTACTCTAGACCTGACTCTGTGGCTGTGACACTATCTGGCTTGAAATAATAAAGATTTTGGCTATGGTGTTTGAAACTACTCTTCTTAGAAGAAGCATCCTTATGCCACTTCCTTCCAATAGATCACCTCTGATTCTTAAGTAGGGAAAGCAAACAATGAAAATGATTTCAGAAATATCTTACTTATTTTGTGTGTGCAAGTTGTCTTTTGACATGGAGTGCCTTTACATAACACGTGGCATCTTACAAATCATTTTGATCTACATTATCTCTTTTGGTCCTTAGTCACCTCCCTGTGACGTTGGGAGAACTTGACCATGTCCATTTTTCAAGGGAGGGTACTGTGGCTCAGAAAAAACAAGTATAGTTTTGACAAGAATCAGAGTTAAACTAAATTCCTGGAGTTGTTCTGCTATAATCTGATTCAAGCTGACTCCAATAAAATTCAGTTTTGTTGTCTGTAAAATGAGGAGGTGTACTCAACATGCAAGGAGGCTGAGATGAACGAGATGTATCCCCAGGATGGAAACATTACTGACTATCGAATAGGTACTTAACAAATATTTGTTGGAAACACGAATGGATTAATGGAAAGATAAAGATTAAGTCCTTGGCCCAGTGCCTGGCACAGAGTAGCTCGGTATATATTAGCTCTTAATATTTAAGGACAAATGATGAACTAGTTATAAACAGATGATGGAGGTGTTCTTTCTTTCCAATGGGGCTTAAAGATTTTCTTGGAAGATAAAAAATTGCATTTCATTTGGTAAGCACCATGGCTTCATTAAATTGACTGCTGCGTATTTAAATCATTTTGGCATCTTTCCCATCAAGGAAGGGTATGCAAATCCTTTGGTCATTTCTTACTTAGTGGATGCATCCCATAGGCCAGGCTCCTTGCCAGAAAGTGGCGAGACAGGAACTACACTCCTCATGGCAATTAGATAGGCTTTGATTACTAAACAAGATTCCCAGGGCTCAAATCAGCTAAGTTTATTGTAGAAAGAGGATCCAACATGGCAACAGCATTAAAGTGTAGCTACGTATCACAGCCAGAATCTGCCTTGTAGCAAGGAGTTTGGAGAGCAAGGAGGGGTGAGTGTACAGGGGCTCCTGGTGGCTCAGTCGGTTAAGCACCCAACTTCGGCTCAGGTCATGATCTCATGGTTTGTGAGTTCGAGCCCTGAGTCAGGGTCTGTGCTGACAGCTCAGAGCCTGGAGACTGCATTGGATTCTGTGTCTCCCTCTCTCTCTCTCTGCCCCTCCTCCCACTCTCAAAAGTAAATAAACATTTTTTTAAAAAGAGGGATGAATGCCAATTCACCAATTGCCCTCTCTACAGGGTGATACCAACACATGCTTTTTCTCTCTCATTCAGGACCACTGGTTGTACACAGAGCACCTCAGACCAGGGGTCCAAAGATGGAGTGTCATCAGGGCTCTTTACCACCTGTTGGGGATGTAGGCATGTTCTTACTATACAACCAACTCCAGGGGTGGAACCTTCTGGAATGTCACTGTGACTCAGTTTTTAATCAATAAACAGTGCTAACAATCAAGTACACGCCACCTGAAACTTTCCTCAGACTTCTGGACACAGCAACATTATTAACTGGTAGATGTCAGTCTTTGACCAGGGATCAGTGTAATAAAGACGAAATTCTTACCTCAGCAAAACACATCAGGCCATGCTCAGGGCTATGTGAATGAACCCTCCTGCACAGCTCAAGTCTCTGACCTGTGTTCAAGGCATTCTTATGACAAAACAATCAGTATCACTGCTTGTCATTGTTAGCCTTGCAATAGTGTATAATCAGATAAATAATCGAAACGCGCAGGTTCCAAACATTTAAAATAAGCATTGAGGGGCTGGTATGGCTTTAAACGGCCACATCATCCCATGATAGCAGCACAGACTTTTCCTCACATTTTTGCACTCACTTTACAATTATTTTCCATAGTTTTCTGGGCTTGATGGCATACATCTGTGGAGTGATTTAAGAACTATAGTGAATTTATCATAATCAAGTCTAAATTTTCAGGACAGTTCCTCTCCAGCAGGCTAACACCCTCAGGGGACTGGGATTGACTGGCCAGCACATTTAACTGTCAACATTAGAACTGTCGCAAATTTTATCAGCTTCTACAATATTACTTTTACCTATGACTCATCGAAGTGCCTCATGAAGCACTCGGAATACATGGTCATAACATTAATAAGACTGCACTAGAGTATAATTATTTCATTGGTCTCAATAGAACCTACCTTTTTCCACACACCAGATGTGATTTCTCAGAGGACAGCACGTCTGTTGTTGGAGCATTCCAACTTTCATGAAGATACAGCCAAATTCCTTTCCTGATATCAACAGATAGTAGTTCTCAGTCAGAAGCATCTTAACGCAGGACATAAGAAAACGTTCTATATTCACAGGAAAACGTTCTTGTCTTGTTTAAAATGTGTTCAATACCCTTGAGTCGCACCGTAGAGAAAGAATGGTTAACACCCAGGCTGTAGCGCTAAAGCCTTTAGGAAGAGCCTCAATATGGGGCTTTCTAAAGTGATGATGTCTTTAAATTTTTTAGGTCTTTTTTTTTTTTTTTTGAAAAAGAGAGAGAGAGAGAGAGACAGCGCGAGCAGTGGGGGGTGGGGGGTCAGAGAGAGAGGGAGATACAGAATCCGAAGACAGGTTCCATGCTCTGAACCGTCAGTACAGAGCGCGACGCAAGGCTTGAACCCATGAACCGGGAGATAATAACCTGAGCTGAAGTAGGACGCTTAACGACGGAGCTCCCCCAGGCATCCTGATGATGTCTGTAGACCAGGTGGTTCATACGGCTCTTTTTAGGTGTAAATGTCCAATCTTTTAAATATTCTATTGTGTCTCCCTTCTATTAAAGAGAGGTTGTGTCACCCAAGAATACAATATCATTAACTCAAGCATTTGATTTAATTGAGGGTTCTTTTAGTCATTATAATAACTTAATTAAATGAATCAGTCAGTCACACTTTAATTAGTCAGCCTCATTCAGTTATCATGACAACTCAAACAATGAGAAAGAAACAAAATAATTGGAATGTGTCTATTTTTGTTGGCTAACTTTACTGGACAGGAACAATAACATAAATAGGCATTCATTGTGATGGCTGAAAAAAACCCGAAATTTACTTTAGAATAGACGGAGTCTAGATGGGACCGCTTGGCAAACAGGAGCCAAGCAAACTCAGTATGGTTTATAATGTCTCTCTCATTAGATTTGATATCTACAAATCTTCAGAAACTATGTGTTACTTGCTTTGATATTCCTGTAGAATCCAGAGAAAGGTTTGTCTATGGATACTGAAAAAATTTTTTTGTCTAGTTGAAAAAATATAAAACACAAACATTAAGGGAAGCAAAGCATTTTGAATTACAATTGTCTGCTCGGCAACACAAAGTATCTAGATCCCATTTTTATTTTCCTCACTTTGAGAGCCGAGAAGGTGTATGTTGAGAGGTTCTGACTGATGTTTCCATTATGTTTACATCTGATAGCACAGTTTCCTGTCCTGAAAAGGAAAGTATACAGAAATTGTTGTCCAATATGTACCAGGCCATGTGATAGAAATTTTCATAGGTATTATCTTTAAAAATTTTTTTTAACATTTATTCATTTTTGAGAGACAGAACATGAGCTGGAGAGGGGTAGGGAGAGAGGGAGACACAGAATCCAAAGCCGGCTCCAGGCTCTGAGCTGTCAGCACAGAGCCTGACACAGGGCTTGAACTCACCAACTGTGAGAAGCCGAAGTTGGATGCTCAACCAACTGAGCCACTTGGGTGCCCCACACACCTATTATCTTATTTAATGAGATTTCATATGATACTAAAGTGTTGGTGTTATTCTCTTCATTTGATGAGGACTGAGTTTCAGAGAGTTTAAGTAGATTTCTTGGGATTGCAGAAATATTTGGTAAATCAAGGAATCAATATGGCTTCCAGAACAGCATACACTCTAAAATATGATTCTCTTAATTTCTTAACTCGCCAGTCCTAGGCCTTTGATCACATTGTTTTTCTGCCGGGAAGATTTTTCTCCAGGCCCATCCACAACCCTCCAACTTCCCCTTCAGTCTTGGTTTTGATATCTCAGACTCTAACCCTGAACGATGGGCAAGACCATGGCGGCAAACATGGAATGCACAAGTGGCTTGAGGGAGAAATAAAACTTTGCCATTGCAAGCCACTGAAATGTTGATGTCATTTTCTATCAAAGCATGACACTTAACCTGTCCAGAGAAGAACGTAGCTCAAATTCACATAATTGCAGATTTTGAATTCAAGTACAGATTAGCATGAATCGCAAATTAACATTACTGCTAAGATGTATGGATCACTGTGTGGTACACCTGAGACTAATGCAGCATTCTGTGTCAATGATACTTAAATTTAAAAAAAAAATGTTTTTAGGACACCTGGGGGGCACAGTTGGTTGAACGTCTGAGTTCGGCTCAGGTCATGATCTCATGATTTGTGAGTTTGAACCCATGTCAGGCTCTGTGCTGACAGCTCAGAGCATACAGCCTGCTTCGGATTCTGTGTCTCCCTCTCTCTCTCTATGCCCTCTCCCTGCTCATGCTTTCTCTCTCTCTGTCAAAATAAATAAACATTAAAAAGATTTTTTAAATTATGTTTTTATTTTATTTTTGAGGGAGAGAGAGAGAGACAGAGTGTGAGTGGGGAAGGGAAAGAGAGAGAGGCAGACACAAAACCTGTAGCAGGCTCTAGGCTCTGAGCTGTCAGCATGCAGCCCGATGTGGGGCTCTAGCCATGAGCAGTGAGATCGTGACCTGAGCTGAAGTCAGATGCTCAAACTAACTGTGCCACCCAGGTGCCCCTAAAATTTTTTTTAATTAAACCTCTTAACTCTGTAACTGAAACTATGAATCCAAAATTGGGAAATATAAATAAAACCCTGGGTGATCTGCAATAAACCTTAGCAATTATATTCGTACTTTTAATATGAGTGCCAAAGAGACCAAGAGTGAAAATTATGAAAATCAGTTTATTATTATGATGCTGTTTAACTGTCAATGGTCAAAACTGATTGAAAAAGACCTTGATATTTTCAATGTCCAAAAAGTTCACACATTGTTTTTTTGTGTCAGGAGGAGTTATCTAACTGTAAGACTAAATGCGTATTATTACCACCCATCAGTGACATTATTTATGTTCGCATTGAATGTTTTGGTCCCTTCTCCCCTAAATGCTCATCCTCAATCTCACTGTCAATGACATTTTTCAATCAAGGAAACTCAGTAATTAGTTTTGAATCTGAAAGAGCTTTGCACTGAAATCAACTCACGTTCAGGTTCTTACCAGTTGTCCAATATTGTGTAATTTACTCAAACTCTTTGATGTCAGTTTCTTCTTGCTTAACATAGATATGATAGTATTTACTTGTCGAATTGCTGTGAAGATTAAATAAATACATCATTATAAACCTTTTGGCTCTCTGGTACCAGGTGGAGCTTAATAAATGGTATTACTTGCTAGCTTAAATATTCCTGTTGCGGACGAAATGACACAAAGGACAAGACACACACAAAAGACAGACACAGACACAACTCCGGCCAGAGGAACAATTCTACGCAAGCCCCTCTTGCGGTTTATTTTATACCCCGGTAACTGGATACAAACTGAAATCTACAAGATGCATTCCTTTACCAATTAAGAGCAAGTAGCCAAACACATTTCAAGGACAGAGGGGAGCAAAGGGAGGAAGTGACCACAACATGTTTACTAAGAGGCCTGCCCACAACTCCAGCCTTCTCCTTACTTCTAAGGAGGGCATGTTCCCTCATTTGCGAGCGGACCATTAAACTTGGATTTTGTGTGCAGGCTTCCTGTCAGTGCATCCTGTTTGCAGGCATGTTTTGTCCAGGCAGGGAGCCCTGTGTGCAGGCACATCCCCGCGTCCCTAACCACACTTTCTTGTGGTCACTGTCAGGCTCCCACAATTCCCATCTTAAATCTACATATTTGGAACAAGTTAAATTTTCAGATTCAAATTGAGCAGAAGCTGACCCTCATGTTTTACTGAGTCTAAAATACATGTTACTAAATTGGTGAGGTTATAAAGATAAATGTTGCTTCCCAAAGTAACCTTGACATCAATTGAAGAATTATAACAACATGCCGTAAAATAAATTTCTTTCTTTACATTTTGAAGAGCTTGCACATTTACCCTTGATTTTTCATGTCTGAACAATTGGAGTTTGGTTACCCCATCTGCTGTGTTTTTAAAAGCTTAAGGGCAGTTAAAACTTGGAGAGAATAGCACAGCTTCGACAAGAGAAATCAGAGATACACTCATTCATTCATTCTCTTATTTGGCAAAAAATCCTGGCCTACTGGGGCTATAACAATGAAAATATGCTTCCTGTCCTTAAGGAATTCCTAGTATATGGAGATAATTCAATAGTCCCTTTTTTGTCTGGGTATCAGAATATGGATACTTAAATTTAATGCTAATTGATCTGGGACAAATGGACATCCATTAACCTTCTTCTTTCCACTGTGTATGTAAATATATCTTAGTACATAGGCAGATACATAAATCATTTAATCATATAGAAATAAACTATTAAAAAATGGAAAATAGAAAAATAAATACATTTTTGGGTTTGTCTTTTTGGACATGTGAGTAGTAAATATGTTATTTCATCATGAAACTCCAACTTGCAATAAACAAACACAAAAGATTGAGACATTTATTAAGGGGCCTATACAGGTATCAAATACATCACATGTTTTCTAGAAGCCCTCTAAGAACAGTTGATTATTTATTTAGACTTTATTTATTTTTTAACTTATGGAGAATTGCTCGCAGGGAAAAGGAAAGGTTTCAGTTAAATAACAATCGATTATTCTTGAGGCTGTATGTTTCAGTTGGTATATTACTCACTTTTCTCTTAACCTCAAATAACTTATGAGAAGATTTAACATCAGGAAAGGGATTATTTTCAAAATTTAGCCCACAATTACTATTTTAGATAGGAACTGTTCTTTGAAAGAATCACTAAATATCACAATACACTTTTTTTTTTTATGAGATAAAATCCCTCAGGCTTTGGTTCTGTCTTCTTTAGCAATTACATGTTCTGCTTCTACTTGTGATCACCAGAGTTTGGAGTAGTTCCTGAGAACATGGTATAAATAAAAGTGGATAAATCCCCTCAACTCAGATATTAATTATCTATTGCTACAAAATAAACTATCCCCAAAATTACCAGCTTAAAACAATATACATTTCTTACCCTACAGTTTTTGTGGGTCCAGCTGCAAGCATGCTGTCAGTTCAGGGACTGTGGACTCATCTGAAGGCTCAACTGGGAAAGGATCCACTTCTTTTTTTTTTTTAATGTTTTATTTATTTTCCGAGAGAGAGAGAGAGAGACAGCATGAGCAGGAGAGAGTCAGAGAGAGAGGGAGATACAGAATCTGAAGCAGGCTCCAGGCTCTGAGATAGCTGTCAGCACAGAGCCTGATGCCAGGCTTGCACCAATGAACTTTGAGATCATGACCTGAGCCGAAGTCGGACGCTTAACCGATGGAGCCACCCAGGCACCCCGGAAAAGATCCACTTCTAAGCTCACATGGAGACAGGACAAGGACGGGTGGTCCACAAATACCTTTTTAGGTTTTCCTGACTAAAGAAATCAGTCTACTATCTCAGTGCATAGTATCACATAGCATACTATCCTGCCCACAATAATCCCTCAGTGTTTATAAAATAAGGACCAGAGTTTAGATGAGCATATTAACTCTAGAGGAGTGTAGGAACCATGTACAGTTTCATTTACTGTGTTTATGATGGTAATTCTATTCACAAAAATATCTGGGTGGGGGCTTCTGGGTGGCTCATTCGGTTAAGCATCCAACTTTGGCTCAGGTCATAGTCTCATGGTTCATGGGTTCAAGCCCCACATCAGGCTCTGCACTGACAACTGAGAGCCTGAAGCCTGTTTCAGATTCTGTGTCTCCCTCTCTCTCTGCCCCTCCCCTGCTTGTGTTGTCTCTCTCTCTCTCTCTCAAATAAATAAATAAACTTAAAATAAAATCCAGTTTGTATAAAAACAGGTGCTTTTTAGCTTCTTCTTCATACTTTGCTATACTATTTTCAGAGTGTTTAAGTATTAAAAAATTATAGATGAATTTTAAAATTATATGTTCTTGGGGCGCCTGGGTGGCTCAATCGGTTAAGCATCCGACTTCGGCTCAGGTCATGATCTCGCGGTTCGTGGGTTGAGCCCCGCGTCGGGCTCTGTGCTGACAGCCAGCTCAGAGCCTGGAGCCTGCTTTGGATTCTGTGTCTCCCTCTCTCTCTGCCCCTTCCCTGCTCACTCTGTCTCTCTCTCTCTCAGAAATAAATAAAACATTTTTAAAAAATGTTATGTTCTTATTTATTCGAAGACTATGTTGGGAATGATACACAGCCTTACATAACGAAGAAAAATTTGTGGCTGGAAGAATATTATACTTTTAGTTTCATACCATCCATGCAATGGTACTAAGTTACGTATTATTAAACTTATTCTAAAGGGTTATAGCTAAGGTATAAAAATTTAAAATTTATATATAAATCTTTATAAAGCATTTGATAACAAATAATTTCATCTTTTTGTAAATTTTTCTTTGGATTCAAAGTCATAAAGAGAGAGATGAGCCCTTCTTCATCAATCAGATAAGCAGAAGCCCCTGTAGGGCATGAGGCAGGTACTCCGGTGAACATCATGGGGAATGGATACCCAGAAACAGCTTGGGTAAGAGGCAACCAGAGGTGCCTGGGTGGCTCAGTTGGTTAAGTGTCTGACTTTGGCTCAGGTCATGATCTCATGGTTTGCGAGTTCAAACCCCGAATCAGGCTCTGTGCTGACAGCTCAGAGCCTGGAGCCTGCTTTGAATTCTGTGTCTCATTCTCTCTTTGCCCCTGCCCTACTTGTGCTCTGTCTCTCTCTGTCTCTCAAAAGTAAATAAACGTAAACTAAAAAAAAAAAAAAAAGAGGCAGCCAATGTTTCCCTAGTTATGTCTCAAAGTTACATTTTTCTTTGTTTTGGAGAGGCATAGTTTTCCATAGATTTCCTTCTAATAAATTAATAAATCTAAACAATGTTTATCAAGGGCTGCCGACATCAGAAAAGGAGAAGTGGCTAGGTATATGTGTTTCCAAAAGGAACTATGTACCAACATTCATTAAATGTTCTTAATAAAAAATCAAACTTGAATCTGATCAATCTCAAGATCACACAAAAAAATAAAGGAAGTGAAGGAACATGCCACAAAGCATGATGGGAAGTAAATTATTCAAATCTGGTCAGGAAAAATGAATTACTGTTTTCAATAACAACAAAATAAAGCTATAAATCAAAGACATTTAAGTGACATAGTACCCAATTGCAATATAAATACACTATTGAGATCCTAATTAAGCAAACTGTAAAAAAAAAATATTGCAAGACAATTGGGAAACTTTGAAAACTGATAGTATACTGGATCATATTGAAAAATTAACAGTAATTTAAAATTTCATGTATGATAATATTATTGTGATTATGTTTTTAAAAGAGTCTTTATCTCTTAAAGATCTACACTGAAGTATTTGCATATGAAAAGATATGTTGATGGCGGAGGGTATATAGGAAAGAATACTGGATGAGTGAGCCAATGGCTACAACGCTTCATGGGAGTTCATTTATAACCCTCGTTCTACTTGTGTTATGTTTGGAATTTTCTATAATAAAAAGGTTCCTTTTTAAAGGACATGGATGCTAAAGTATGGCTCCTTAGTGTCATCGTATTATGTCATTCCTTTCACTTTATTTCAATTCTCCCATGGAGTTCATTTTTCTTGTACATTCATTGGATCCAGGGCTTTGATTGTCCTCTGTCAGGGTCCAAAGGTCAGCATAAGGTAGTACCTACAATGAACAGATAGATTAGGTACAATGATGTCCTCAGCACACTTAACAGTCTCCCCATCATCAAAATCTACACCCACTTCTTTGAGGCCACGACCCAAGTTCACCCAGAGAGACTCTGCCCTCAGACTGAACACTATGGTTCTTTGCATAAAGGGAGAGCGTTTCAGCCTCCCTCTCTTATCAGAGCTACTAATTACACTACACCAGACCAGAATTACAGATTGCTCTTAGGCTGCCTCATTCAATTATTTATTCATTCTGTGATTGGATGTGCGTAGCCCATAACCCCTAAACTACGCTCATGCATGTTGAGCTCATCCATCACATGGGCAAACTGCAGGGGTGACAACAGAAGGAAGGAGCAGTTCCAGGTTAGAAGCAGATACAATTCACTACTGGACTGTCTGGTAGAATGGAACATTACCTTGTCTGCACGTCACATGCATCTCCACCCTGGAGTTTCTCATTGCTCAGATTCAGCTCTCTTTCCCCTTCTCTGGGCCATGCAGGGACCGGCCATGAATCATCTCTTAAGTACCAGTGCTTAGACCAGTAGACACCCAAAGAATGGTCAGATCAGTTGACTAAATGATTGTGGGTTTTTAAATTTTGTTTTGTGTTTTTATTTTATTATTATTTTTTAAAATTTTTATTATTATTATTTTTTTTTTTGTAGAACTGCTTGAACTAAATTCTTTCAGTTAGGATCATTTACCATATACCTCTTTTTGTTTGCTTTCATCACGGAAGCAGTGCTCATGCAGTATAAATTATGGCTCAGATTAATCTTTCGAAATTAGGAGAATGAATCTATGAGCTATGTGTCCCTAAGCCATAATATAAACTTTTGTCTGTATGCCACAGGTCTAAGTTTTCTGAAGAGAGAATGTTTCGTATTTATATGAAGTTCCTTGAGATGCTCTTATACAATGCCAAGTCCCCATTTTAAGTTCTGAGTTGAGTTATTCATGCTGTATTGATCTATGCTGCCTCCTTTGCCACTGGCATTCAGCCATAGCATTCAACACTGAGTGTTTTGTTAGAAAATTAGCAATGAAAGCCATTAAGATTCTTTTCTTTCTTCAAATTTCCTTCTTTGCAAGTGATCCACGAAGCTCCTTGGATCTTCAAGTAAACATTTAGAAAACCCTGAACATCTGGTGCTGGGCTTGAAGGCCTGTTTGTTTTTTTTTTATTCCAATTTCTTTCCATTCACCGCCTCTGATGTAACAATAAATGATCATGTGCCTGACATTCAGCTGAAGAAGCTAGTGATGCATTTAGCCCCCAGTGTTTCTGGGTGAAAAACACCCAATATGGATGTCAGAAAGTTGTTCTTCATAATCTCTCCGTAGAGAAAGAGAAATGAAAACCTTTTACAGTAAGAAGTCTGAAACCATTTTCATCTTGTGGCATGTATCTCCCATGGCGGATCTGTATGGGATATGCCTGTAATAGAGGGAAGACTTAAGGGGGGTAAAAGAGGAAATGATCTCTCAACAGTACAATCCCTTTCTAAGTAACCTGGGAGACAACAGAATGGTTGCATTGGCTTACAATTCTTGGAAATGAAAACCTATGAATAGAAAACACACACAAGAAAATTTAACATTTTCTGCTAGCTTAAATTAAGGAGCTGTACTTAGCCTAGAATATCAGCTGACACTGTAAACTTATGGAAAGGAAACATCCGGGCTCCTGGACTAACACTAGTGATGTTCCTGGCTTTGGAAACCAAGCCACTGTTGTCCGATCTGGTGTGTGTTTGGGGGAGGGGGGGTGTTGTCGTCAGCTGTCTTCTCCCCTAATTCCCACCTGCTTCCTCAGAATCATTCAAGTGTATTCTGAGTGTGAACTCTTTAACATTTGTGGAGATAGTATGTTTGGCAAAGTGTTTTTTCTCATTATATTGCCTATTCTTCATTAAAAAAAACAAAACTCTGCTTTGTAGATACAATATTGTGGTTAGTTAAAGTTTGAGGAGACCCAGGATCAAAGTTGTCAGTTCGTAACCTAGTGGATGTCGAGACTCCATTCTGGATCCTAAGACTTCAGCTCTGCCTGCACGTATTACGCCTATAATGCCCTGAGCAAGCCACTTGAGCATCCAGGCACCCCTAGAATAAAGATATTTTAAAGCATCTCCCTTACATATATTAGGTATTTAGAGTGGTATGTAGAGAAAGGTTATCTTGGAATAAAAGGTTAATGGACTTTAATTCAATTTAGGTGCTTTGTGTAGGACATTTTATCCTAAAGGTATGATGATGTAAGTATTATTGTTGTTAACATCATTATTGGCTTTTCCTCAGAGGCACAGAGAACAGAAGCCTAGTAGAAGATATGGAAGGAGATTCTGCTAGAGATATGGAACTGGATTAAACTCTGGTTGGGGGGACAGTTTCCACTCCAAGCCTTCTAATTAAATATCACTTAAATGATCAAAGAAGGAGAGATGAAAGGTCAATGTCAGTGTATGGAGTGTGATATAAGATTGAAACTGTTTATGTTTACTGCCCATTAGCAGAAGGGCAGAACAACGTCATTGACCCAACCACAGTTTGCTGTTAATTTGACTCTCCCTGGCTTCTTGGGAACAGGGGAAGGAAGGGGCTTTCTTGCCCCCTGCATCTGCAGACTACATGCACCACTAGTGGATAAGGGGCCATGGACTTCAGAGATGGAAACAAACTGCCATGGTAAAGCTTAGCAGCCTCATAACCACCTGACCTCACTTCTTGTAATATTTTGCTTCTATGTATTCAGTTTCTCTCACAGAGAGAACTTACAATCAAGGTTTGTTGTTATCCCAATCATAGCATTCCTTGCTTTTTAAAAAATCTATTTTCCTCAGGGCACCTGGGTGGCTCAGTCGGTTGAGCATTTGACTCCTGGTGTCTGCTCAGGTCATGATCTCATGGTTGTTTGGGGTTGAGCCCCATGCAGGGTCTGTGCTGACAGTGTGGAGCCTGCTTGGAATTCTCTCTCCTCTCTCTGCCCTTCCCTACTCATGTGTGCTTGAATTCTCTCTCTCTCTCTCTCTCTCTCTCTCAACAAACAAATAAACTTTAAAAATTCTATTTTCCTCAACTTTCTAATTATGTTTGAAGTGTTCTAATTGCAGTATACAAACTGTTGTAGGCGTAAAAGGTGGGAGTGATTTGTGGCACTTTTTGGCATCAAAATGGGCTTATTTTGGCTTGTAGAAAACACTGTTTGCATCTTTGGAGAATCAGAAGTAATGGAGAAAGGGGTGAGTGAGATACTGCAATAGTCTACACTTAAAGCCACAGATAGAATGTTATTTAAGTCAAGACTGTAATTGTCCCTGAAAAATGACTAGCATAGGTTATATATATTTCAGCCCATTGTGGTCAACGCAGTACTGTCCAAACTTGCAGAAAATGTATTAGAAGAAAAAGAAACCACTAATTTAAGGAAAATAGGAAAGAAGTACTAACTCATGCAAATTATTTTGAGTATTAAAATAAGACAAAGTTATTATAATAGTTGCTATTTTTGGACACATAAAAGTGTTATTAAATTGTCAAATTACCAGCACATTCTTTTTTGGTAAAATACATGATATTAGCAACTTCATATTTTTATATACAATATACAAGCTATTAAAAATACACTGAGTTCCATATAGAGTGTATTGTACCATGGTAAACCTCACACTGCCCAGTAACTGTTCCCCAGTCTATAGAACCAGGGACCCACATTCCAACTGTGGGTACCTTTTGCCTTCAAGCAGATGAGCAATCCTATTTCTAGTCATGAGCTTTAAAAGGATTTGTTTCTGTAGCTTAGAAGACATTGTAGTAGTTCAGTTAGTTCTGAGCCCATGAGCTGGTTCTGACTTCATAGGCCTATTTGACTTCTATGACTAAAGCTAGACCACTCTAGAGCCACATGCTCACCTGAATCGTGGCAAAGTTCTTGTACTCAGATTCTGCCAAAGCTCTCTCCTGACCTCCAAGGATATGGAGTGACTGAATTCTGCCCCTGCTTGGCCTATGGTTGACAGCAAAAATCCTTCTGTCACCAGGAGTCACCAGGAGTTGCCCCTAAATACACACTGCACTTCTAGTCTCATTTGAGACTGTAGTCTGTTTGAGTCAGAATTTAAAAATCTGGGAAGAAGTGCCTGGGTGACTCAGTCGGTTAAGCGATTGACTTTGGCTCAGGTCATGGTCTCATGGTTCGTGGGTTCGAGCCCCGTGTCAGGCTCTGTGCTGACAGCTCAGAGCCTGGAGCCTGCTTCAGATTCTGTGTCTCTCTTCCTTGCTCACATTCTGTCTCTCAAACAATAACAAACATTAAAAGAAACTTTTTTAATCTGGGTAAAAGAGATAATTATTTAATTAATCATCCTATTGTTATAATTGTGTTTATGTAGGTGTATAGATATATACCAGTATATCTGTTATAAGTTTAATATATGTATGTGTATATACACACATGTGTATAGATAATAGCTGTGTACTAGTAAATTTAATTATATGAAATATCACTTAAAAACCAGATAATATATGAACGTAGTACAAATTCAAAAGTTACAAAAGATAGAGTTCCTCTTGTTCCCAGATCTACTTCTTCTAGGTGCTGACTATTTACACTTCAATGTGTTATATATAAAATTAATATTGCTACATAAATATTGATATTTAATATTTCAATGCACTATACAATTGTATTTGATTATCATGTTATAATAATATTAAGATATAATAAAAACAGATTATTCATATGTAAGCAAATACGTTAAACATACACACAAGCATATATATGTATACATATATTTAAATAATGCACACTATTGAAACATTATTATACAATGCTCTGCATCTTTTAAAAAATATAATATATTTAGAGATTCTCCCATGTGGTGTGGATATCAGCCTTAAAAATATATCTTATTCTTCATAATTGCTATATAATATTCCATTAGATAAAAATTTTAATCTTATGTTTAGATATTCATTGTTTTGCTTGCTAATGCCAAGTCCTTAATCTCAAATGCAACCTTCCCATATGAACTCCATATTTTAGGAATCCCCAAATATCCCCATAGTATCAAAAATGTAAATATAAGGGCATCTGGGTGGCTCAGTAGTTGAGCGTCTGACTCTTGGTTTCTGCTCAGGTCATCAGTTCATGGTTCATGAGTTCAAGCCCCATATGGGGCTCTATGCTGACAGTGTGGAGCCTGCTTTGGATTTTCTCTCTCTCTCGGCCTCTCCCACTCTCTCTCTCTCAAAAATAATAAATAAATAAACATTTTAAAATGCAAATATAAGAAAGCATACACCCGACTCTGAATATACATGTTGGGATACAGGCTTGGTTCTATAGTGGGACCAGCAAATAATGAAGATGCGGTCCCAGCTTCCAAAGAATCCGTCATCCCATGGGGAGAGGTGACAATGACACACAAAATCATTTTGTACAGCAGCACATTCTAAGGTACATGAGAAGCATGGAAACTTGCATTTGCCTTTGAGTGACGAGGATGACATGGAAGGGTGAGAAGCAGGCCTGGACACAAACACCAGCTTTTGTAGCTGCGGCTGTGTGACCTTGGAGCCTCACCTTCCTCATTTTAAAGAGGCTAATAATATCACGTGTGCCACATAATAATGTTTAATGTATGTAATGTGACCAAGTGCTCAAGTGATGATTAACAAATTATGATCACTTCTTTAAAGGCCAAGATTTAAAAAATAAGAGCATGTTTGGGTTTATTCTCACTGTACCATGTGTCGACTATCCAGAAAAGTCACTTAATGTCTTAAAGCTTTAGTGTCTGTGTCTGTAAATTGTGGTCATAACAATATCCTAGATATCGTTACCTTCTTAGAATGGGTGAAAATCAGATGAGCCATTTTATTTTATTTTATTTATTTATTTTTTACAAATAGTTTATTGTCAAATTAGTTTCCACATAACACTCAGTGCTCATTCCCACAAGTGTCCTCCTCCATGCCCATCCCTCCTCCCCCCCACATCCTTCAGTCCTCAGTTTTTGTCAGCATTCAAGAGTCTCTCATGGTTTGCCTCTCTCCCTTTCCCCCACCATTTCCGCCCTTCTTCTCCCCCTTGGTCCTCCGTCAAGTTCCTCCTAATCCTCCTATACGTGCAAACATATGATATTTGTCCTTCTCTGCCTGACTTATTTCGCTCAGCATAACACCCTCAAGGTCCATCCATGTTGCTACACATGGCCAGATTTCATTGTTTCTCATTGCCATGGAGTATTCCATGGTATAGATAAACCACATCTTCTTGATCCATTCATCCGTTGATGGACACTTAGGCTCTTTCCATGTTTTGGCTATTGTGGAGAGTGCTGCTATGAACATTGGGGTACATGTGCTCCTATGCCTCAGCATTTCTGTATCCCTTGGGTAAATTCCTAGCAGTGCTATTGCTGGGTCATAGGGGAGTTCTATTGTTAGTTTCCTGAGGAAACTCCACACTGTTTTCCAGAGGGGCTGTACCAGTTTACATTCCCACCAACAGTGTAGGAGGGTGCCCGTTTCTCCACATCCTCGCCAGCATCTAGAGTTCTTTGATTTGCTCATTTTAGCCACTCTGACTGGCGTGAGGTGGTATCTCAGTGTGGTTTTGATTTGTATTTCCCTGATGAGGAGGGATGCTGAGCATCGTTTCATGTGTCTGTTGGCCATCTGGATGTCCTCTTTGGAGAAGTGTCTGTTCATGTCTTCTGCCCATTTCTTCACTGGGTTGTTTGTTTTTCGGGCGTGTAGTTTGGTGAGTTCCTTATAGATTCTGGATATTAACCCTCTATCTGATATGTCATTTGCAACTATCTTTTCCCATTCCGTTGGTTGCCTATTAATTTTCTGGGTTGTTTCCTTGGCTGTGCAGAAGCTTTTAATCTTGATGAGGTCCCAACAGTTTATTTTTGCTCTTGATTCCCTTGCTTTTGGGGATGTGTCAAGTAAGAAGTTGCTGCGGTGGAGGTCAAAGAGGTTGTTTCCTGCTTTCTCCTCTAGGGTGTGGATAGTTTCCTGTCTCACGTTCAGGTCCTTTATCCATTTTGAGTTTATTTTTGTGCATGGTGTGAGAAAATGATCTAGTTTCATTCTTCTGCATGTTGCTGTCCAATTCTCCCAACACCCAGATGAGCCATTTTAGAAGGCAATTTCGCATTAGATTAAATATTTTTTTAATTGCATGCTTTCATCCCAGAAGTTATTCTTCTAGAGATCTAGTCTATGGATACACATTTGAATAATAAGGATGGATTACTGTTGAACTGTTTATAATACAAAAAAAACTGGAAGTAACCTATCTTTCAAAGACAGAATAGCTTAATTATATCACATGCATATTAAAGAATACCATATAGACTTTAGAAATAATGAAGTAGATTTACATGTGTTAAAATCATATAATCCCTGTATGTGGTGATATAAAATAAGTGAAGCTCCAGAAGAACATATGCATCATACTCTTCCTAATGTGAAAACTTTACATGGAATATAACATTTGTTGGAAGATTATTATGCACCCAGAATCATTCTAAAGACTTTACATGTGTTAATATTTTAAACCCTCATGACAGCTCTATGAAAGGAGATCAAATTTTCATCTTTATTTTACATGTGAAGAAACTGAGTCACAGAATGACCAAGGAACTTGCCTGAGTCTAGACACTAAGAAGTAAGAGGCAATACTTGAACCAAAGCCATCGGACCCCAGAGCCTGTGATGGTAACATTTACCCTCTTCTGCACTTACTGTTCTCAGGCACGATCTTTCTAATTAAACATATGCCTACAGGTCTGGAAAGAATATGCCAAGAAAATGGAACTCTGATTGAGAGTGACTATCTTAAGAGAAAGAGGAATGTGGAATTAAGGGTAAAAGGAAATCTAAGTTTTACTTTTTAAAAAAAATTATTTATTTAGTGGGGAGGGAGAGCATGAGCAATGGAGGGCCAGAGAGACATAGAGACAGAGAGAGAAAGAATCTCAAACAGACTAGTGCGGAGCCCAGTGAGGGACTCCATCTCACATACGGTGAAATCATGACTTGAGCAGAAACCAAGAGTTGGTTGCTGAATTCTTTAAGCCACACAGCCGCCCCAGTTTTACTTTGTATGCTTATATAGTGTTTTTGATAGTTTACAGTAAGCATGTTTTCAGAGGGCGATAACCCGAGTAGACCTTCAGAAGACAATTTGCCAGTGGCACACATACCATAATCAGAAACAGCAAAAAAAAAAAAAAAAAAAAGACATAAAGAACAAATAGGTACAATGAAGACCTACATATGAAGAGGAAAGGAGTTTATGTGCCTAGAAAACATTGTCTTCTTATAATCTATAGGATTTGTTTCACCACTTTGAACATATTGTTCCAATGCCTTTAGTCCTCCACATTTTTAATAATTTTATTTTTTAAAAAATTTTTAATGTTTATTTATTTTTGAGAGAGAGAGAGAGAGCACACACATGTACGAGAGGGGGAGGGGCAGAGAGAGAGGGAGACACAGAAACCAAAACAGGCTCCAGGAGCTGAGCTGTCAACACAGAGCCCAACGCGGGGCTGGAATCACAGGTTGCAAGATCATAACCTGAGCCGAACTATGATGCTTAACCAACTGAGCCACCCAGACACTCCCAGTCCTCCACGTTTTTTACTCTCCCTCACTGTTAATCTTACTGAGAATCCTGTGGCTGTGTAAATCATTTTTCTCTTGGAACTTTCCAAATTCTCTCTTGGCTTTAGCTTTCAACAGTTTAACTATAATGTGTCTAGGTGTAGATCTTTCTGAGTTTATCCTATTTGGAATTTATTGACCTTCCTAAATGTGTAGATTAGCAATTTTTCTTCATATTTGGAGAGTTTTTGGCCATTCTTTCTTAAAATATTTCCTCTGCTTCTTTTTCTCCTCTCCTCTGAGTCTCCATTTTGCATATATTGGTAACCTTGATGGTGTCCCACAGATAACTGTGGCTCTGTTCAGTTCTCATCGTTCGTTTTTTCTCCCCATTCCTTAGATTAGATGATCACAGCTGACCTATTTTCTAGTTCCCTGATGTTTCTTTGGTCAGCTTCAATCTGCTGTTGGGCCATTCTGGTGAATGACTCATTTTAAACCTTGTACTGAACTCCAGAATTTCCATTTTTTAAATAATTTTGTGTCTTTACTGATATTTTTTTATTTGGTGACATATGCTGTCACACTTTTCTTTAATTCTTCAGATATGATTGCCTTTGGTTCCTTGAAGATGTTTATAGTTCCAATTCAACATCTCTTTAGCTAGGGAGTCCAGACTTCTTCTATGACAGTTCTTATTGACTATACTTTGTTATTTCTCTGCGTGTCTCAATGTCTTTGTTGAAAATTGGACACTTCACATAACTCTAGAAATCACACCTTTTCCTTTAGGGTTTACTGTTTGCTATTTGTTGTTGTTGTTGCTGCCGCTGCTTGTTCAGTGATTTTTCTGCAAAGTCAGAAAATGCAAAGGGTTTGCACAGGAAAGTTCATCAACCATTGAAGACAATGATTTTTTTTTTTTTTTTGTCATTGAGAGATAAATAAGCAATGTGAAAGGGTCTGAGTTTCAGAGCTCGGATCTCAACTGCAACTGGGGATGATTGATAGTTGTTACTGACCGGAAAGGATGTTTATCTTTCCATTAGGGAAGAAAGACTAACCTGAAAAAATGACTTTTATAGCAGGATTTTAGGCCATGAGTCAAGCACTCAGAAAGATTTTGGGGGGGGGAGGGTCTAAGGAAGACTTTCCTAGATCCTCAAATCAGCCATTTCAAGGGCTCTATGTATGAGCAAAGTCAGCTGGGAATCTCTCTCCCCTTTTCTCTGATAAATCTCCCAAACTACATCCTGTCAGACTGACATTGAAGTACACAGGTTATAACTCAGAAGCCATTATTAATGTCCCTGCGGCATGTGACTGGAAGTTGCTGAGGCTCTCACTGATTTATTCCAAGTGTGGAGCAGAACTGGTAGAATTTAAAATAGTCAGTTCCTTAGGCAAATAAGTTTTATAGTTTCTTAGACATTACTTAGACAATAAATCTAGCCAAATATATAACCATTAGCCTGAAAGGCATAGGATTTATATGTATGCATTTTTCAAATTTAAGCTCCATGTCAATATAAAATCTATAGTCAATTTGAGGAGCACTAGTCCCCCAAATCTCTTGGATAAGAAAAGTGTGTATTTCAACATCTGAAGGCATGTCTTTGAACCTGACTGTCTGCAGGAATGGTGATGTGAGCATAAAGGATTTTTAGAGTTATTGTTTTTCTATTCATTTGGAGTCTGAAAGAGAAACAATTCCTTCACTACAAATGGAAGAAAGCTGGTAATGGACTGTCCCCTTTCTTATTTTATGTTCTTTTAGAAGGAGGATATGCCTGAAAGTCTACATAGGGAGGATTAAAAGCAGGTGGTAAGAGAGTTGACTTTCAGGAAGCCTGGCTTTTGGAGCTAATACATATTCATAGAAGAGATGTCCTAAAGAAAAAGGTAAGCAGAAGAAGTGTGTTTTGATCTTGGAAGTGACAGCTTTGTTTTGCCACCAATGAAAGGGCACAGCATCAATGGTGATTCCTTGTGTTCCTTCTACTTTTGAAACTTATCCTCTCTTACTTTTCTACTTTCTCAGAGGTGGGGAGGATACAGGAGCTCTGAGGCCAGACGCTATGACACTGTTATGTAGGCCCTGAGGAGGGGGGGGGGTTGCCCTTTGAGAATATGATTTTTTTTCACCTGCAACATCTGTTCCATATTTTAAATGATTCCAGAGTTATTTTTATAGTCTAGCTTTTTTTTTTTTTTTTTTTTTTTTTTTACAAATAGTTTATTGTCAAGTTGGTTTCCATATAACACGCTCATCCTCACAAGGGCCCATGGAGGAGGGCACTTATAGTCTAGCTTTCTATGCTCCACCCCAAACCCCAATTTTTCATAAACCTAGGAACTAAGAAATCTTTTCTGATACACTTTATATACCTTTCTACTTCGGTTTAATTCTTATAGGAAATACCAAAACTATAGGAGTGATTTTGCTTTAAAAAAATCTCTAATAATACAGGAAGTTGTTTTTAAACCAATTTTCAAGCACATAGACACCAACTGAGATGGGAACCATGAATTTATTCAATAAAGTTTATAAAGTACAGTCTCTATCATTGAGTTTTCATCCACAAGACAAAACAAAATAAATTTACGGCATCACAGTGTGTACAATTTTTGATCTTTTGTAATAGCTGTTATTATTCTTGGCATTTCACTGCAGTGCTGTTTGTTTTTTGTTTTTTAGTTTATTTTGAGAGAGTGAGAGAGAGCAAGCAGGGGAGGGAAAGAGAGAGAGAGGGAGAGAGAGAATCTCAACCAGGCTCCACATTGTCAGTGCAGAGCCTTATGCTGGGCTCGATCTCACCAACCATGAGATCATGACCTGAGCCAAAGCCAAGAGTCATATGTTGAACTGACTGAGTCATTTAGGTGCCCTAATTGTAGTGTTTCTACACAGTGGATTATAACTCAGTTTTATGGAACATGAAGATAATAAGAGTCCTAAGTGAGACTTTCAGTGTTGTGTAAAAGAACTGTATCATTCAGCATCAGAAAATTACCAGCATACACAAAAATGATATATAGGCTCAAGTAAATAACATTCGTTCGAGTAAGTTATGAAGAAAATAATGATACTATGTTGAAGATCTCAAAAATTTGAAATGAGGAGTTGTAGCAAAAGTTGCATTCCTACATCAGTGGTAGCATAAAGTTAATTTTGCTCTTTTCTGTTATTTTAGTTCTTTTTCACTAAAAAGTAATACATGTTTACTTATTATTTGAATAATACATCATTATCATTACCATCATCATTGTATAATTTTAATTATACAGAGTATAACAATTATATAATTTGAATAATGCAGAAGTATATAAAATAAAAAATGAAGGCCAATCTTATCTCCTACGTATTTATTTATTTAAAAAAATTTTAATGTTTGTTTATTTTTGAGAGAGAGAGAGACAGGGAGTGAGCAGGGGAGGGGAAGAGAGAGAGGGAGACACAGAATCTGAAGCAGGCTCCAGCCTCCGAGCTGTCAGCACAGAACCCGACATGGGACTCTAACCCACAAACTGTGAGATCATTACCTGAGCCGAAGTCGGATGCTCAACCAATTGAGCCACCCAGGTGCCCGTCCCCTAAATCTTTAAAGAGGCAAAAGTGCAAATGGCTCTATGTTACTCGTTTTGGTATTTCTTATGAACCAGGCATATCCTTTTTAAGGTTTTCATAAAGCTTAATAATAGATTTAGAAAGATCTTGTTGAAAACTGTTCTAAGAAAATCTGATCACTCACAATGATCAGATTCTTAATAGGCAAATATTCATAGCTTCTAATACTTAGAAGTTTGTCAGTGTTATAGATTCACTCTATACAATATAGAAAGAAATCCAGAAAGAGGTAACAATTAAGGCATGTTATGTGCTGAATCCTGTCATGTATGTCGACACTAAGGAGTCTTAACCCCCATCCCTTTATGTGTGAGCCCCATGTAAGAAAGGCCTCTTATAAGGCAGATGAGCTTATATTCTATTGGCCAGTTTGGCTGATCATCCAGCCAGAGGCCAGGGATAAAATTCTCTTACAATCTTTGAATCTAGAACCAGATGGGAATCTCAAGTAATCACTACTCCTTATAATTTGTGTAAGGTTTTACCTTTTGTTAATGCACACTATTCATTTTGCTGATGAAAAGTCATTCCTAACATCCATTATGCCAATTGGTAGAACCTTGGTATTGAACGTGATGGAGGTAGCTGAAAGTCTTATGGTCCGTGCAGTAAAGTGTGGGCTCTGGTCTGGATATTTAAATGGCAGTTGCTGTTGAGAGTCTATCCCCATTATGATTCTTCAAATGTTAATTGTTAATCACCACATTGTGGATTAAAACAAACATTAAGAGGGGCGCCTGGGTGGCTCAGTTGGTTAAGCATCCAACTTCAGCTCAGGTCATGATCTCGTGGTTGGTGGGTTTGAGCCCCGCATTGGGTTCTGTGCTGACAGCTCAGAGCCTGGAACCTGTTTCAGATTCTGTGTCTCCCTCTCTCTCTCTGCCCCTCCCCCACTCATGCTCTGTCTCTCTCTCTGACTCAAAAATAAATAAACTATAAAAAAGTGAAAAAAACAAACAAACACTAAGAAACATAATTCCTTCACATTTTCTAGGCTGAAGAATCTTTAAGTACTTAGATAAAAATTTGATACTATAAAATATGCATGGATCCTATTAGAGTTATTTACCATAGAGAAGTAATAGTACATGTTGAATGAATTGACAGTGGAACTTCGGGTGTAACATGGCTGGTAAAGTTAATCAGGTTCTGGGAACTTCTTTAAGTATAATTAAGTGGGCGATGCGAATCATTAGAGTCAGATGAACCATTTGGAACTGGCTAAAAATCTCAAAATTCTGGGATTAGCAAAGGAGCAACACAGCTGTAGATATTAGACAGATATAGGCATTGGGGGGGGGACCACATTAGTGCAGTGAACTATGTACTGGGGAAGGTAGATCACAAGACTGATGCTTCAGTACCAGTGCATTTCACTTCGCAACTGTGATCTTTGGGATAATACTTAACCCCTGGGTCAGTCCCTTAAATTGTTAATTTTTAATAGGATAATGTATCATGTTCCTGTGAGAGTCAAATAAATTATACTTTGGGAAGAACTTTGCATGTGATAAATATTATAAGAGCGGAGAAGTCCATAAATTAAAACACTTCCTTTAGCCTTGGGAGATATAATTTAAAATGCTCCCTGAGAGTGTAGACCAAGGGGTAAGTTACAAATATCAGATGCAAAGGGGAAATAACAAAAGATGAACCTGAAGAGGTGAGCAGGTATCAAACCTTAGTTCTTAAAAATACCAAGAAGGGTGGGCTGCATCCTAAGACCATGGGTAACCCACTGATGTCTCTGTTCTGGTCATGTTGGGGAAGACAGTACACAGATTAGAGTTGTGTTTTCTAAAGTCCATTCTAACTGCAAAAACAAGAATGGAGTCTTAGTCCAGTGAGTTTTTCTCAATACATGGATCTGTATTGATACTACAGCAAAATTGGATGATGGTGTAGTTTCTTAAGTGTTAATTACATCAGTGTGGAATCAGAAATCATTTCCATGGATGTTCCATAGTCTCTAACACTAAAATTAATTGCATTTTAAATTGCAAAAGCCCAAGGCCAAACACATGTTGATATACCCAAACCCATGTTTACCAAAAAGCCTACTTAACTTGAAGAACGCAGTATGTAGGCATAGTGATAGTTTGGAAGGAATATGACAGCCGGAATAGCCCCGACTCTTTGGACCTCCTGGTCCTCCAGCCTGTTATTGCCCTTTATGCTCTTTTAATATGTGTAAAGCACAGGTGAAAATTATCAACCTAACTACACTTGTGAAAATACTCAAGGGATGTATTTCACTTGAATAGATTACAGCAGACACATTCAAGTTGTTTATACCTGTGAATGTCTCTCTTATGCAATTGACAGTCTGAGTATATACTCTACCTGAACCCCACTATATGTCCCTTTCCCCAAAAACCACCTATGTCGTATGTGTTATTGGCCAGAAAAATGTAATTTTTTAGCCACTCAATGCTTACATCTGTTTTTAAACATTTTTTTCAATGTTTACTTATTTTTGATACAGGGAGAGGCAAAGCATGAGTGGGAGAGGGGCAGAGAGAGAGAGGGAGACACAGAATCCTAAGCAGGTTCCAGGCTCTGAGCTGTCAGCACAGAGCCCGACACGGGGCTCGAACTCACAGACTGCGAGATCATGACCTGAGCTGAAGTCAGATGCTTAACTGACTGAACCAGGCATCTCTATGCTTACATCTTAGGTCAGTAACATCATTAGCATGTTTTAATGACCTTGTTAATATTTTTATAGCTCCTACCAAAATGGCAAATGGATTTTTTAGAAACAAAATGTTCTGCACAGAATATGAGCATCAATCATTTTATTTTAACATTTAAAAAATAACAGTAAAGTATTCTCCAGTTAAGAATTTTGTCCTTCATCTACAAATGTATAAATAGCAGCTAATATGGACCAGTCAGTTCACTTTCACAAAGGGCAAACAAATAGATAGTCCTGCTTTATGTTTAATATTTATGTAACCATTGCAAATAGAAAGCAGATTTTTTAAAACTTTAATATTTCTTTATTGCAGAAGAAAACAACGTTCTTCATATGGCTATATCTAGCCACACTCTCTCATCTTTTTGTGAGAACTTATTTTTAGTGGGTTTCCTGCAAACAGTATTGAACTGGAGTTTTCTATTTTACCCTGTATTACTGGCTTTGCCTACAAATGGGAGATTAAATTGTAGGTTTACTGTTGTAACTCTTACATTTTGGTCTTGCCTTTGACTCTAGACCTATCTAAAGAATTCTTTTTTTCAAACGGCCTTAGGAACAACAGAGTGAACCAAAACATTTGTCGCTTCGTTATGTTTAAGAATTTTGAAACATCAAATCCTATCCACTGAAAGAACAGCTTTTAGTCCCCACCTTCTTCCCCAAATGAAGATCATGTTCCCAAACAGAAACCTTATTGTCCAACCATATTGTGAGAATATTTAAAATACTCACAAGATCCCCATGTTAGCACAGACTCCTCAGATGATTCCCTATAGGTCCAACTATTAAAGATACGTGTGACTCCACAGGCTAAGGACTGACCCATGAGACAACATCAGGCAGAGAAGAACACCCCACTGGGTGGTCCCGAGCTTACCAGCCAGCACCAGTACCTCTACCATCTAGCAGTTCGGCTCCACTTGTGATCTGGTTTCATCACACACTGACAGTCGTTTTCCGGGTGCTTCACTAGTCTCAGTAGAAGGACGTTGCTGAGCCCCTGGTCTCTCTTCTTGTTTCCTACTTTGGCTTCACTTCAGATGCTTTTTTCCTTTCCCAAACTGAGGGGAAGCGTGATGATTCTGGCTTGATTTTGGCACGTTTGACCTTGGAGTAAAGTCGCAATTAAATAGTATAGTTCAACAAATATCACCCCTGTAGGGCATCCATCTAAAGCAGAAGTCTTTATACATCCATATTTCTCAAACTTGAGAACTTCTGGACATAGAAAAGAGATATGGTGATGTAGGCGTCCATGGACCTCAAGTCAAGAAATACTGTCAACTTAGGTGATCATCTAGAACAAAAAATATTGTGAACATATTATGGGTTGTACTATCTCCCCAACATGCATATGGTGAAGTTCTAACCCCCAGTATCTCAACTGTGAAAACACAGTCACTGCAGATATAATTAGTTAAGATCATACCAGAGTGAGGTGGAACCCTAATTCTGATGGAAATCCTTACAATAAGGGGAAATTTGGACACAGGCACACACAGGGGGGAATGTGATGTGAAGACGGACCCACACTGCCATAAACCAAGGAACTCCCAGAAATAGGAGAGATGCCTGGAACAGATCCTCCTGGAGTACCTTCAGAGGAGCATGGCCCTGACCACACTGTAATTTTGGACCCCAGCGTCTGGAGCTTTGACCCAATAAGTTTGTTTTGTTCAAAGCTCCCCAGTTTGTGTCATTTTGGGACAACATCCCTGGAAAGCTAACACAGAACTAAATGCAAAAGCAAGAAATGAAATTGAACAATTTAAGTGTATGTAAGGAGAGACCTAGAAGACACAGAATAAGGTTTGAATTGATGTTTTAATCAATTAATTATAGTGTTTATAATCACATTATAATTATAAACATTTAAAACTTTACAGGTAATTTGTGGAACCCTCAAGAACATGTTATATGTGGTATACCATTTATAGCATATATATATATATACCATGAGGTCTAATCAATAAGAAGGAATTTATTTTTATTTATTTACTTTTGTATATTTCTCTGCCTTGAGGGAAAGGACGGTGCTTTATTCGTCTTCATTGCCCTGATGAAGGAGCAGTTGAGTAAATGCACAGGTCGGTGAGTGAGGGAATGAGAAAATAAACCACTGAAAGCAGAGGGATTATTCAACTTTCCATTTCTCTTTATCTACAGTCTAGATCTTTTGTGTGAAGTTCTCCATGGCACTGAATAAATGCCTTTGAAAGCCAAATATTTTACACTAATTCTTGGGCTTTGATTCTCCTTACTAGTGCCCACATCTGGATGTCAACATAAGGCATCTTCTTCGTCTTCATACTCATTGCAAAGAGATCCAAAGAACATAGGTTCTTCTATGAAACACATGAGGATGCATGTCATTGGCCTCTTTCAAGTTCTTCATCTATTTTGTAATCTATTGTATACAAAGACTTCTCCCCAAACCTGCTTTTTTCAAGCTATTCTCTATCCCGTTGAAAGCAGAATCATTTTTCCTGTCACTTACTCATAATCCTTGGACTCATCTTTGAATCCTCTCCTCATCTCATATCCTACTTCCCATCTGCCAGAAAACCCTCTTGGTTCTATTCTCAAAATATTTCCTGAATGTAACCTCCTTAATCACCTTTACTGCTGTTATTTCGTTCACACCACCACTACCACTCACCTACACTCTTGTAACACATTTTCAACTAGTCTTCCTGCTTCTACCCCTTTTCGCCCCCCGCACCTCCGCACCCCTTTTGAGTCTTTTTTTCCATGTGACACTCAGAATTCTGATTTTAAAATATAAGGCAGATCATGTTGCTCTTCTTTTTCTTTTCTTTTTTTTAGGCTTCTTTTATTTTATTTATCTTTAATAGGAGTGTAGTTGATACACAATGTTACATTCGTTTCAGATGTATGTATTGCTCTTCTACTTAAAACTATCCAAAGGATCTTACTTGGTTTATTATCTACTTTAATTGTTAAAACGTTAAGTTCCATGGGAGAAGAGATGTGTGTTTCTTTTGTTCTCCAAGGCATTCTGGGTGCCAGAGAGTGCCTGGTCCATAGTCGATGCTAAATAACATTGGTTCAATACATAAAAGACATTGAGAGCCAGTTGTTAGTCTGAAAGTGTTCTTAAGAAGCACCCCAATATTATCAAAAAGTGTTAAAATAAATTTAATTTTTGAGTCTTTCATTGATTTTAATGTTAATATTAAAAGGACAGCCTTAGAATTCCTAACATAGGTCCCCTCATGTATGGGCAGAGAAGAACTCAAAATCACCACATGCAATCAGACTAAGACGAAGAAAGCATTTGGGATGGTTCTCTACAGTGGCATGTTTCAGAAGTTTGCTTCCAGGCAAATATTCTGATATGGTGATAACCAAATAAGACAGTGTTTTGCTGTTAACAGTACATGACCTTGGAGCAGAAGACCTATGTTCAAATACTGATTTTGTCACTGATGGGCTATGTAATCTTGAGATGAATCACAACTTTGGATTCATGTTAGGCTTCTATCAAATCATCCATTTTAAAGAAAATTTCTTCAGGCAAAGAGTTTCAAGGGCACTTTTGAAAGTTTTAAATTTCAATCATAATGTTCTTTGTAAGTAAGCTAGAGAATGAAATGTGAACTACAGCAAATCCAAACTAATTACAGTTTGAGCATAAGAAATGGCCTTGATGGAAACTATAATTCCTGGTGAAAACCTTCTATTAAGTAAATATGCTGCTATGTCAAAATAATATGGCAAAAGGACTTAAATATTTTTCTCTTGTCTTTTATTTTGAAATTTCACAGTTCTTTTCAAAAAAATTCAAACCATTACCAGATGGATTACTAAAAAACCATTCTCTGAAAGAGCTGACATTTCATCAATCTGATGAAAATTTCAGCTCAAATATATAACTCCTTAACGGTGATAATAACAGGCTTTTGAAGAAGAAAGCTTAGCTAGGAAGTTTCATAGTTAGAAAGCTTGACTGTGAAAAAAATTATTTTTGTTCTATTAATTTTCTTTGTACTAAAAGAAAAATTCTGCCTGCTAATGATTTAGGAACTCCCAGCTTAAAAAACACCATCTTTGCCAAAGTTCTTTGAAACATAAGTTTGGAACATGAAAGATATCTTATGCTAGAAAAGGTACCAATAATAATGGTTACATATCTATAAACCCCTCAACAACCTATGTAATCACTTGCATGACCAATGTTAACTTTTTGTAATTTCTAGAAATTAAGTGATCAAGGAAACACTGGTTATTTATTTATTTATTTATTTTTTTTTTTAAACTTTTTTTTTTTTTTAATATTTTTTTAATTTATTTCTATGAGAGAGAGAGAGAGAGAGAGAGAGAGACAGCGTGAGCAGGGGAGGGTCAGAGAGAGAGACACAGACTCTGAAACAGGCTCCAGGCTCTGAGCTGGCAGTCAGCACAGAGCCCGACGCGGGGCTCGAACCCACGAACCGCGAGATCACGACCCAAGCGAAAGTCGGACGCTCAACCGACTAAGCCACCCAGGCGCCCCTGAAAACACTGGTTATTTAAACAAAGATTGGGGGGTTAGATCAGTCAGTGTTCTTGGTCTCAAGAGCCAGCAATGGATTCTGGCTAACTTCAGAAATTATTGGAAGAACAGTGTGGCTTACAGAATCCAACACAGGGGAAGAAGGCTTGAAAGCAAGGCAAGAACATGAAAGTTCTGACATTAAGGCTCAGAGGCAAGGAAACACTCTTGGAAATGATCCTGAAGGTCATGACCTCTCTCCTGACATTCCTAAATTTCAATGCCCTTGGACTCCACATTTTTGCTAGAAATCATCTGTCTCTGCTTTTATTCATTTAGAAAGAGTTTGAGTTAATGGGCATTGATTATTTTAGAACCCTTTTCTTTAATAAAATATTTTAGGAAAGTCTAGAAAGTTACCTTGGTGTGTAGGTAACTTTTTTTTTTTTGCATTTTATAATTTTATTGGCATCAAGTGCTTATGACTCTACGACTATAGACTTGCAATTAGAACAAAAAGTAAGATTGGAGGAATAATTAGATTCACTAGAAAATAGCAGCTTTACAGATATTCCCAAATGGAAAATAAGAAGATAATAAAACACATTGAAACAGTCTAATCATTTTTACTGTGACCATTTAAAGCCAGCATGAGAGAGTGACAGGTTATAGAATACAATGGTGGCATCTCATGTACTCTGACCCCTTAGTGGGAGAAGATCCCCCTTCGAGATTACAACTTGCTGTCTCCCAGGAAAAAGTAAGTCTGGACTCACGTCCTTTCCCTAAAAATTATCTGGTATCACAATGAGTTTAGTAAATGCATAACTGGGATGTAACCACAATAGTTACTATCAATTAAGCATCTTCTCGGTGCCAGGTAATTTCCCATAGGCTCTAAAAATATCACGAACCCCAACAACGGAACAGAGATGGAATTTCCCTGTTTATCAATTAGAAACCAAAAACCAAAGAAATTTAGGGTACTAAAATTCTAGGCTTCGTGATGCTTTTGAGAAATCACATAGGAGATTCATAGTTGTAGCAGAAATTAAGAGCTGCCATTTGATTCTTTATTTAGAAAAGCATTACTTAATTAAAAAATATATTTAGGTTTTTTTATGCACCATGGACCAAGCTTAGGATTATATATGGGTTATCTCCTTTAATTTTTACAAAAGCCCATTCTCCGAGGTCTGTGCTATTAGAAACATTATTCTACAAGTGCAGAAATGGAGCACCGAAGAGTGAAATGATTTGTCTGAAGTTATGAATAAGTAAGGGATTGACTTTCATTAGAAAGCCATAAAGTGATTTTCAGTTTTCGCATTCGGCCAATTGTTCCCAACTCGGGTAAACTCTAACATGAGATGTAAGAAAACAGTTGTGGAAAACAAACTAAACAGTTGAAACCTTCCTCTTAGTATATGGCCCCTAAATCTTCCTAAAAGCCTCCCCCATTTCAAGTCAGAGCTACGTTAGGTGGAGGTATCTCAGCAGACACCCCTGCATTGCCTTTCTTACAAACTTTGGCCCCTCAGTTCCTTGAGTCCAACCAGTGAGGCTCATTGTTCTCTGAAAACCGGTTTCCTTCCCCACTTCAGATGAAATTTAGGTGATATTCTTCATTGCCTCCAACTGCATTCTGATAAAATCTTTGGCAAAGTGAAAGCCAATAGTTTTGTTTCTCTCAATTTTCTTTTATGACTTTATTCCAAGATCTTTCAGAATACTTGATGAAAACATCCATGTTCTGATTGTTCCAGAGTTCATTAAGCATTAGCTTCTTTTTCATTTTTGTGTTTATCCAGGTCAAAGCTGTAATCTTCAAGGAAACAGTGAATAAAATGGTGGCTACCAGGGGTGGAGGTGAAGGAAATGGGTGGAGGGTGTTGGTCAAAGTGTCCAAATTTCCAGTTTGAAGGTAAATAGATTCTGGGGATCGAAAACACAGCATGATGACTATAGTCAACAATACGTGTTACCTGCTTGAAAGTTGCTAAGACCTTAGATATTGTTACCACATACACACCACACACACCTACAAGGTGCATACACACCTTGTAATTATATAAGGGAATTGCTGTTAACTAACGTTATTGTGGCGATCATTTTGCAATATATACTTTATCAGAGCATTGCTGTGTACACTTTGAACTTATCAATCTTACGTATCAATTATATCTGAAAAAACCTGAGCAAGGGAAGTTGTAAACCTTAACTGACTCTGCAACTTCTAGGTACCATGGCTTTGATAATATTTACAAATTAGGAAGACCATTTTTTGCAAACCTGAATCTCTTGCTTGGTGTGTTATGTATTGCAGATTCCTAATTACCCTGGAGAATGAAACTCTAGAAAATTGCAGCATAGAATTAAATGACAAGTTCTATGATTACAGTGTCCCACCTAAAAGTAAACTTTCATGCACGATAGTATTTTCAACATACCCATCTAAAGCAGCTGTATTCTCAGGCAACACAAAGCATGTTAAACACATGTTATGCCATATGAAAACACAAGAGCCTAATAATTCTCTTGAAGCTTCAATATCTAGAACTGCTCCCTTCAATCTGGAATTCTAGGACTTTTGGGGTCTGGAGGACTCTGGTCTGCAGGAAAGCATGATGCTTCTCTTCACCTTCACGTTCAAGTATATCTAGTTTCTTGAGGCGCCTGGGTGGCTCAGTTGGTTAAGCGGCTGACTTCAGCTCAGGTCATGATCTCACAGTTTGTAGATTTGAGCCCTTAATTGGGCTCTTTGCTGATAGCATGGAGCCTGGAGCCTGCTTTGGATTCTGTGTTTCCCCCTCTCTCTGCCCCTCCCCTGCTCATGCTCTGTCTTTCTGTCTCTCCCCAAAATAAAAACATTTAAAAAAAGAATTCTAAAAGTATATGCAGTTTCTTATACCCTGAGTAGTTCATTCTTTTTTTAAATTTTTAATGTTTATTCTTTTTGAGAGACAGAGACAGAGAATGAGTGTGGGAGGGACCAAGAGAGAGGGAGACACAAAATCTAAAGCAGGATCCAGGCTCTGAGCTGTCAGCACAGAGCCCAATGTGAGGCTTGAACCCACGAACTGTGGGTCAGAAGCTTAACTGACTGAGCCACCCATATACCCTGTGCAGAGTTCATTCTTACTCAACAGAATTGGTATCTTCACATGGAACAAATTTTTGTCATTTTGGGAAATTACTAAACTCCATCAAATTCAGAGTTAATTCCTAGAACCCCTATGTTTTTCTTTACTTTATTAAAATTCTTTAACATTTGTTTCTTTTTGAAGGAGAGAGAGACAGAGCATGAGGCGGGGAGGGACAGAGAGAGAGAGAGGGAGACACAGAATCTGAAGCAGGCTCCAGGCTCTCAGTTGTCATCATGGAGCATGATGCGGGGCTCGAACTCATTAACCACGAGATCATGACCTGAGCTGAAGTCAGATGCTTAACCAATTGAGCCACCCAGGTGCCCCTAGAACCCCTGAGTTATGTAACACATATTAGTCAGGGTTCTCCAGATAAACAGAATCAATAGGAGATGATAGATGATAGATAGATAGAAAGATGATAGATAGATGTAAATAAATGATAGATAGATGTAGATAGACGAAGAATAGTTATAGGAATTGGCCCATGTAGTGGTGGAGGTGGAGAAGTCCCATGAAGTGCGGTCTATATGCTGCAGCACCGGGGAAGCCAGCAGTGCAAGTCCAGGTCCAAAGGAGGCTCAAGAATTGGGAGGTGATGGCATAAGTCTGGGTCTGAGTACAAAGGCTTGAGAACTAGGAGAGACCGAGGGCAGGAGAAGATGGATGTCTCAGCTCCAGCAGAGAGGAAGAATTTGCCCTTCCTTCTCCCTTTTGTTCCATTTAGGCCCTCAGTAGATCGGATGATGCCCCCCTGCATTGGTGAGGGTGATCTTTACTCAGTCTAACCGGCTCAGATATTCATCTTTTCCAGACACACCCAGAAATATTGGTTTACCATCTAGCTTAGGCATTCTTTAGTCTAGTTAGGTTGACAGATAAAATTAACTATCACAGGTACTTGTGTGGAATTTACCATTTGGTGTTCCAGAGCGTAGCTATAGAATAACACGGCATCCACACCTATCTCCTCTTGCATTCTTCTAGACATAACTATTACATTTCTAGAGTGTTATATGTTCCAATATTAACTGGATAACTGTTTTCCATACACCATCAGCAGCTGGGAGGATGAAGAATGTGTGCTCCTCATCCATCATAGCCTAAGACCAACCCAGGAGAGCATTGATGTGATCACATTAATCAGAGACAAGAAAGGACCCATTGGCATTGCTGAGAAACAGTCTTGAAAGTCATCTGATGATACAGGCTGGGCTACTCCCCAGAGGACACATATGGAATGGGGCTTCTTACAAAGGAAGTGGCAAACTCAGGTACCAAGGGCAGAGTTCCCACTCCCCTAAGATGTGGCTAACCAGATTGGCCCTATGGTGATACATAGGTAGATCAAGTGATGCATGGGCCCAGGCATGTGGCTCAAGCCCACGGTAGGTATTGGACTATTATTAGTAAGTAGTCCAGAAATCTAGACCCATCCTCTGTCTGATATGGAGATCATTCAAAATCAGCATGTTAGTACTATTCTGGTGGCCCAATCTTGTATGGATATGCAAAAGAAATACCACAGTAGCTAGGACTCCCTCCAGGAACTAAGGCTTAGCAATAGGGTTTTAGATTCCTCATAGGTGTGGGTCCTGAAGCTTCTTGGGCATCTGGTCAACCCCTACACAGTGGATTAGAAAGCCTGCTCATGGAGCTGGATGGACACAGGCCCATACTTGTCCTAGTCTGAGCTTAGTGAGATTTGTGCAGGTGATAATGCCACTGGAGACCAATCCCAGATACCAGAGGAGAACTTAGAACCCTCAAATGAAAGCACTCTAAAGTGGGAGAGGGGTCGCTCAGAGGTGGGGGCTGGGATCAGAGTCCTCTTGCCTAGGTGGTGTTGGTCAGACAAACTAAATTATTGAAGGTCAATATTCAGACAAACCAAACACCAAAGAATGTTGTCTGTACTACTCCACTGATTTATTTGATAAAGAAAATGATTTTTATAAGAACAAGTAATCATTCACCAATTTATGTGTATGGCTGACTTTGTTTACTTGGATTATATTTTCTTCAGAGTTACTATCTGTATTTATCTCCAAAGCTAGAACATCAGTTTCTCCCTAACCATTCCTTTGTACTTTTTCCACTGAAAGTGACCTTTTCCTTTATACAAAAATAAATTTTTAAGGGAATCAATAAGGGAATCAATTACATTACCTGTATTATGAACCATAAGCAAGCCAAAGTTTTATGCTTTCAGAAAAAAACTCAGTATCATTCATCTTTCACATTTTATTTATTTATTTTTTTTTAATGTTTTATTTATTTCTAGGAGAGAGAGAGAGAGACAGCGTGAGCAGGGGAGGGTCAGAGAGAGAGGGAGTCACAGACTGAAACAGGCTCCAGGCTCTGAGCTGGCAGTCAGCACAGAGCCCGACGCGGGGCTCGAACCCACGAACCTCGAGATCATGACCCGAGCGAAAGTCGGACGCTTAACCAACTACGCCACCCGGGCGCCCCCATCTTTCACATTTTAGAATATCTAGAATGTTCTGAGGATTGTACATAATGCTCTAGCCTTTAGTGTGGTACAAAGTCCCTTCACAAAACAGCCTCTCATTTACTCCAATCCTGTTCCCAGTGTCTGGGTGACAGTCTGCCTCTGTGTGCTCCACTCCTGCCATGAAGAACATTCTTCCCGCCCTGATAACCTAGCGCTTTTCACAGCTCAGTATTAACAGTGGTGGTTATTACTAGTGTCTTACTTTCAAGAGTAGGACAATGTATCTTCTCTCCTATCTTTCAGTATTGTCTAAATTTTCTTTGGGGAAAGATAAAAAATTGCCTCGAGTAAGATAGGGAGTGAAAGTGTATCCCAAGCTTCCAACATGAACACTTGCTTCTAATGAGGACCCTGCTCATTTAATGGTACAAGTATGAACAAGGTAAATATTAATCTTTAAACATGTTTGAAATTGGAAAAGGAATGTGACACTGAAAAATCCAAAAATCTTAAATAGATTATTTTCCCCTTTTAGTACTAAATTTATTTGTTTGATCTTATTTGCAGAAAAAGATCCTGAGTAAAGCAATATATTTCATTGACAATGACCCCAAATAAAGTAGTAGCCTTCATAATCCCAGAAGCCTGGTGATGAAAAGTGGGGGAGAGTCCCAAGTTTTTAAGTTAAATACTGTCACTTGTCATTAGGTAATTCTGTACCTGTGGTGTTAGCAGCTCAAGCCAAAAGATTGGAGCAACCGGTATGTTAGATTATAGAGAACCGCCATGGACAGAAAATGGAAAATGGCTTATGCCTCCGTTATTGCTAATTTCAGTTGTCTACTGGAAAATTTGACCTGTCTTGTGAAGTCCACAATGGTTAATCCCACTGTTCTCATCAGACAACTCAGGACACACAAAAGGTATCTGATCAGACTGGCAACAACTCATGAAGCACATTGGGGCATAACAGAAAGACCACTAGATTTTGAGTCATACAGTGTGAGTATCATTTTAAAACACTCAGTTTCTTGGACTGTGAAATGAGAGAACCTAACAAGATACTCTCTGTTATCCTTTAAGCTACAAAATTTTAACTTCATTATTGATCTTGCAGTCATCAGAAGCATGTTATTCTATCAGTTTCCATGAGCCATGTACATTTTGCCTTCAAACTTATCTATATGTGCTAATCTGTTAGTGTTGACTGGCATTTGCTGATTGACATTAGACTCCACACATTTATATAAATTTACTCACAGATGAGTAAATTATAAAGTATTGCTATCTTCAATTAGATCACTTCCATGTTGCCAGATCTCCATTTCACTTGGGGCAATGAGCTATATACTCAAGCTCACTTTGCGATTAGGTATAGATTTATAATATTTAACTGACTTCCACAGAATTGTTCATACTACATAACAGACATATGATTAATTGCACCATAGTTGAGTACATTTTACTCACACAGATGATCTTCAGGGACAATCAGACTCAAAGGTTAATCTTGCTTTGATTGCACTTTCAACTACTTCATAACTTCGTGTTACTGAATTCCTTCAACTATATTACTCTGAAAAATGGTGATTTAGACCATTTATTTGTGTAATGGGAGTGTAATGGCTACTATTATGTGTCAACTCAGCTAGGCTGCAGGAACCCGTTATTTGGTTAAACGCAAATCTAAAACTTGCTGTGGAGGTATTTGGTATATACAATTAACATCTACAGTCAGTTGACATTGAGGGAAGGAGCTTGCCTTCGATGATGTGGGTGGACTCCCATCCAATCAGTTGGAGGCCTTAAGAGCAAAAACTGAAGTTTCTGTAAGAAGGAAGTCTGCTTCAAGACTGTAAAATAGAAAAATTGTGCCTGAGTTTCCAGCTTGCTGGCCTGTCCTATCCATTTTTGACTTAACCAGGCAATCACATGAGCAGATTCCTTAAAAAGTCTCTCTCATATATACATATATTGATATATCTATAACATAGATATATCTATATCTATGTAATATATAATATTTTATAATATAAAATATATAATATAAAAATATATAATATATATTAAATATATAATATAGTATAATATAAATAAGCTATTTCTCCAGAGAAATAGAACCATAGGGTATTTACATAACATATAAAGTGTAATTGCTGTCGTGAAAAATATTTACTCCGTGGAATAATCACCTTATTTCTTCACACAAGTTATCTGAATAGAGTCAGACCTCTTTATATACTTGAAAAATTGTTCTTTCATCTACTCCAAATGAAAAGTGGGTCAGCTATCTCATCAGAAGCCATTGATAATAGTAGTATCTATCTAGATATCTATCTAGATACCACTCTTCTAGATCAGACATTATTGGCAGTTTTTTTTCAAAGGCCCACCTCAGGGTAATGGCAGCCAACATATCTGTTCATTTCTCTTGTTTTGTGAATGTGCAAATGGAGTCCCGGAAGTGTCATCCAGGATGTTCCTACAAGTCTTTAATCACAAGCAGAGTGTCAGCAAGACCTAGGCCTCAGCTCAAAACTGAACTCAATGTCTAACAAAATACAACCAAAGAAAATGAAAACTGCCTAATAAAACCAGAAATGATTTTGCAACTATGTCACCACATAGTCTGATTTGACGCAAAAAAAATCCTGAAGATGACTAAGAAAACATATAACCTAACTGATCAGTTGAACTCCATCCTAATATGGCGTGGTTTATTCACAGACATCAACGCATATATACAGTTCTAATTCACCAAATGCATAAATTTTGTTTTCCATTTGAGTTTACATTCATACTTCTTGTATCGGTCAACTTTCTCCAGAGAAGTAGCACCAATATCTATCCTAGATCTATACCAATATCTACCCTGTTGATGCTTCTGATAATATATCTTCTCTGGAGAGATAGATATATTATAGATTTGTTTTAAGACAATTTGTTTTATGAAGACAGCTTTGAAAGACAGATTTGTTTTAAGAAATTAGATCATGTAATTGTGGGGGCTGGCAAGTCTAAAATTGATAGAGCAGGTCAGGAAACCAGAAATTCAGGCAGAATGTTCCTATTTTACAGCCTTGAAGCAGAAACTTCCTTTTTCTGTTTCAGAAATTTTGTTTCTGCCTTGTTGAGGGATCAAGTTTCATTTTACAACTATGTTGATAACTGAGTGTTGCCCTTATAACTTCCAGGTGCTGACCAGTCTGCCTTTCACTGACAAATTCATCTGAAAGTTGATATTTCAGATGAAATATCGGATATTTGATATGAATAACTTTAATGTGATAATGATAGAAAAAGCAACGGGGTATTTTTGGAACTCAACAAACTCTTTTTAAAGGTTATTTGGAAAAACACACTTGTAAGAACAGAGAGGAAAGGCCTGAAATAAAAGAAGCTATGAGGGAATTAATGCCAACAGATAACATTAATAAAAAATGTATAGTAAAAGATCCGTTTACCATTGCTGCTATAACAAATTACCATAAATTCAGTGATTTAAAACAATACCAATTTATTCTCTTACAGTTCTGAACATCAGCAGCTCAAAATGGGTCACCAGGACTAGTTGCTTCTGGAAGATCTTAGGGAGAATCTTTTTTTTTTTTTTCCTTTTCCAGTTTCTACAGGTCACCTGCATTAATTGGCCCATGGCCCCTTCCTTCATTTCCATAGTCAGCAGCAAAGCATCTTCCCATGTCTCTCCTCTTCTCTCTCTGCTTTATCATCTCCTTTTATGACTCTGAACCTCTTACCTTCTCCTTTTGCTTATTAGACTCCTATGATCATCACAGGCCCAACTGTATACTCTACGATAATCTTCCTGTCTCAAAATCCTTATTCATCTCACCTGCAAAGTCCCTTTTGGTATGTAAGTAACACGTTCCCAGGTTCTTAAGATGTGGACATTTGGGGGAACATTATTCTGTTTACCACACAAAAGCATTTGATTCTTACCTATTAATAAATGAAACTATAAAATAAATATTGAGCCTAGAAATGTGCTAAAACCCATACGGAAATTTATGGTATAATAAATTAATGCTTATATAATGGGGGAAACTGGATCACAAAATAAAATGCCAAAAGAAAAATCCACAAAAATCACTTCCAGATTAACAGACACAAATGACTTGTGAGATAATGCGGTGAAAATTATTTTCATGAGCTTGAAGACAGGGAGGCCATTCTATGCAAACATAAAATTCAGAAGGCATATACAAAATTGATAATTCTGTGTACAAAAGAATCTGCTTTTTATAAAAGCAAAATAGTGGCACCTGGGTGGCTCAGCAAGTTAAGCATCAAGCTCTCGATTTCAGCTTAGGTAACGATCTGACTGACAGCTGGTGAGATCAAGCCCTGCGTTGGGCTCCCTGCTGGATATGAAGCCTGCTTAAGATTCTCATTCTCTTTCTCCCCCTGCTCCTCCACTGCTCATGCTCTCTCAAAAATTAATCAATCAACTAATTAAATTAAAAAATAAAGAGATTTAAAAAGCAAAATAAAACAACAGAAAAGCTATTTATAATGCACCTGAGGACACATTCTTTTTAATACATAAATCTCAGAAAAACAAAGGAAAAGACCTCAACTTCAAAAGCAAGCAAAGCGATGAAGAGGGCGCACAGAAATAAATACAAATGATTTATGAACATTTGAAAAGAGGTCGTTTTAAAAAATGGTAATTTAAACAACACTGAGTTCTATTTTAACCTATAAAAGTGGCAGAAATGTTCACTAATGCATTATTCATAATAGCCAAGGTATGGAAGCACCCATAGGTCCACAGAAGACAAGTGGATAAAGTGGGGTATAAAGGCACAATGGGATATTATTCGGACTTAAAAATGAAGGAGGGGCGCCTGGGTGGCTTAGTCGGTTAAGCGTCCGACTTTCGCTTAGGTCATGATCTCGCGGTTCGTGGGTTCGAGCCCCGCGTCGGGCTCTGTGCTGACTGCCAGCTCAGAGCCTGGAGCCTGTTTCGGAGTCTGTGTCTCCCTCTCTCTCTGACCCTCCCCTGCTCACGCTGTCTCTCTCTCTCTCTCCTAGAAATAAATAAAGCATTAAAAATTTAAAAAAAAAAATGAAGGAAAGCCTACCATCTGTGACAACCTGAATGACCTTATGCTAGGTGAAATAAGTGAGTCACAGAAGGACACATTCGGCATGATTCTGCTTATATGATGTATCTAAAATAGTCAAACTGACAGAGGGGGAAAATGAATTGGTGGTTGCCAGGAGATGGGAGGAAAGGAAGTTTTCTTGTTCAGTGGGAATAAAGCTTCAGTTATACAAGATGAGTAAGTTCTAGAAATCTGCCGTACAGCACAGTGCCTACAGTTAACAATACAGTATTCGTAATTCGAAATTTGTTAAAAGTGTATATCTCATATTAAGCGTGCTTACCATTAAAAAAAAAGAAAAGAAAAGAAAGAAAGGAAAAGAGAAAAGAAAGAAAAGAAAAAAGTGAAGAGACACAAGGAACCTTTTGGAGATAATGGTATCGCAAGTGTTTATGTATGTCCAAACTCGTCAAATCATATACGTTAAATAGGGGCGGTTTTTTATATATCAATCACACTTCAATAAAGCTGAAAAACACATTTTAAAAATATACAGCCTGAGCCAAAAAAAGCCCTTAAAAACAGAAATTTATATATACTTTTGTTTAGAGTGTAAATCAGTACAACCTTTTAGGAGAGACACTTGTCAGTATCTTCTAAAACTAAATTTCAGATGTTGCTTGACCTCGAGCTTCAACTTTGTTATAAAATGCCTTAGGGAATTCCTCAAAAGGCATCTGAAGCCCTACGTACCATCAGATAGTGATCATCTCTTCTCTTGGGAGCAGAGGAACTAATAGACTGTGATTATTTTGGCTTTATTCAAGATGTGCCAGGTCTCCGTGTCACTTTCAAAAATTATTCTTTATTTCTGTACTACCGGAAGATTCGTAACATCTGCAAATCTCTTGCTTTTTTTAAAAAAATCCCTTTTTCTGTTTTTTTTTTTTTAATGTTTCATTTATTTCTGAGAGAGAGAGAGAGAGAGAGAGAGAGAGACAGCATGAACAGGGGAGGGTCAGAGAGAGAAGGAGATACAGAATCCGAAACAGGCTTCAGGCTCTGAGCTGTCAGCACAGAACCTAAAGCAAGCTCTAACCCATGAACCCTGAGATCATGACCTGAGCTGAAGTCAGACACTTAACCGACTGAGCCACCCAGGCGCCCTCCATTTTCTGTTTTTAACAGTTCAGCCTCAGTATGTGTATTAGAAAGAAATTTCCTCCTTTCCCTTCTAACAAGACAAACAAGGTTTTGATTGGATCCAACTCCTGGTCACTCCCTGCAGAGAGTAAGAAATTCTGTCACCTGATAGTCCCTCAGTTGCTCAGCGGTAGGGTGAAGAGAAGTCCCTGAGCCCCTCCACTGCTGAGTGAGCAGAGCCATGTCTCAGACTCACGGAAGTTCAGCCAGCTGTAGACCCACCTTTCAGGCAGAAAGTTGGAAGCAAATATTATTTGACATTACATTTTAAAAAGGATAACTGATCTATGAAACACTTTGACCAATCTATGTCTCTATCTTATATAGGATGATCTCCAAGAAATATTTTCTTTTTTATTAAAGTTTTTTACTTTGAGAAAGAGAATGAGAGAGAGTGCATGTATGAGAGAGAGAGAGCTGGAGGCAGGGAGGTTTGCAGATAGAGAGGGAGAGAGACAATCCCAAGTAGTCTTCGTGCCGCCAGAGCAGAGCCCAATGTGGGACTCCACCTTATGAACTGTGAGATCGTGACCTGAGCCCAAATCAAGAGTGGGCCACTTAATCAACTGAACTACTCAGGTGTCCCTCTTTTTTTTTTTTAAGTTTATTTATTTATTTTGAGAGAGAGAAAGAGAGAACAAGCAGGAGAGGGGCAGAGAGAGAGGGAGAGAAAGAGAAAATCCCAACCAGGCTCCACACTGCCAGCACAGAGCCCCCCATGTGGGGTTCGAACACATGAACCACAAGATCATGGCCCGAGCCGAAATGAAAAGTTGGATGCTTAACTGGCTGAGCCATTCAGGCGCCTCATCCAAGAAATATTTTCAAGTGAAAAAGCAAGGAGTAGATTAACATAGATAGCATCCTCCCAAATGTGTATAAAAAGGTGGATCTAGATTTGTGTATGCCCAGAGTAGTTTCACAAATCAACACACAAAAAACTGAAAACATTGTTTGTATCTGAAGAGGGAGCCTGGGTTGTTGATGATTTGATGTGGAAAGAAATATTGTGTCATATAAATATGTAGAGTTTGAGTTTTTGCCATGCATGTATACTACTATTTAAATGAAATTAGTTAATAAAAAGCAAATTAAATTGTAACTGGTGTACCCCTTAGTTTCATCCATGTTGCTGCAAAAATGGCAAAATCTCCTTCTTTTTTAAGGATAATATTCCATAGTGTATACATACCACAATTTCTTTATCCATTCATCTCTGGATGAATATTTAGGTTGTTTTTACATCATGACTCTTGTGAAGAATCCTGCAATGAACAGGGGAGTGCAGATATCTCCTCAAGGTACTGATTTCATTTCCTTTGGATATATATATCCAGAAGAGGGATGGCTGGATTGTATGATAGTTCCATTTTTAATTTTGGTTTTAGATTGTCATAAGTTGTGTATCAGGCAAGAATTTTATAAACATTGCCTGTATTAGCAGTAAAAGTGGAGCCAGAAAGTATTGTGTCTTCTCCAGCCCTAGGGTCAAGAACCAGTATAATGGAACTGTGGCCTTCCCTGTGGCCCTTCTCAAGGCCACGGCTCTTGCAGCTTGCAGATGTTAGCCTGTGTTTGTGGACGTGTTTGATGATCCACTAGGGATCAGGATTTCTTTTGATCGTTTTATAGAATGAAGCAATGAGGATTACCTCAAAGAATTTGTGCATCCAATCTTCACTAACCCAGTAAGAACTCGGAACTCTCAGAACCTCGCAGTGGTTTCCAAGTCACTCCTTGACAGCAGACCGAATGCTTTGAGCAGACTAGCTGGTTAACACCATGAGGGACAGGCTTGCCGTCAGTTACCCCCTTAGGAACCGGGCATGTGGAGCCACCAAGGTGGGTACAAATCTGATATGTGGCACAGCCTTGATGGGTCTTGCATCTCATTCTGTGCATCACCTGGTGGGGTGGGGCCCGTGGATTATTCCAATTGCTCCACTGCTCCTGGAAATACTTATGAGCACCCATTTGGGGTTACTAACTGCTGCTGTCAGCCAAAAAAATGTTTTGTTTTTTAAAATTTTTTGAGGAATTTCCATACTCTTTTCCATAATGACTGTAACCAGTTTGCATTCCACCAACATGGCACCAGCGTTCCCTTTACTCCACAGCCTCACCAACACTTCCTGAATATATCATAAAATATGCCTCATTACCTTCATTGTTTTCTGGGGGGAAAATTGAACTCCTTGCACTAACTGCTTCCCAGCAGTGTCACTATAATATGATCTGTTCCCTGATGTCTCATCACATGGACAGGGTCTCAGTAAGTATTCGTTGAATGGATGGATGGATGGATGGATGGTGGATGGATGGATGGATTTGCTCAACATTTACCTTAAAAACTAGGTTTATTGTCTAAAAGCAGATTGAGAAAATGCACAAGACCCAGAATATACGTGGAGAACAAGGCATAGCAGTGGGGAGGAACTATTATAACACAAATCAAAATTTCTTCAAGAGAAGCTGTAAAATACAAATTTAAATAGGGAGTAAGGACCTGAATGCGAGGAGTTTACATACATTATATATAGTATGCAGTCAAAACATTTCAACCAAGACTACAAACATACAGATATAGAGATAAAGATATAGAAAGAAACAGATATATTCTTTTTTTTTGCCCAAGCAGAACAGACAGACTTCCTCACCACATTGAGACAGTTGGGACCTGAGGTTATTCCTTAGCTATTTCAACTAAAGAATATTAGTTGGTGGACTTCCCATTGGATGTTGCTTAAATGTATTCTGGCAAAGCAAAAAAAAAAAAAAGGTGATAGAATCATTTATTGAAGTAAAAGCCAATTTCTGTTCCCCTCAGCCAGTAGTATGACACCCTTTAGGTATAAGGCTGTAGTTCGATAAGGAAGCACTTAGACTGAGCATGAAGACAAGACAGTCTACCAGTTTGCTTTTTCTAGATGCTCCACCTGAACATTTACGCATTTCTTAGTGGTTTATGTTTCAGATACCATCATGTCCAGTGGCACATCAACTGATGGGACCATAGTATGCTCGTTTGGATTTCATCTGCGCTGCTTATTAACCAAATTGTTTTCTCGGCAACAACACACCATTGCTTGAGAATAGTTTGAATTAATCATAAAATTGCTTACTGAATACATTAAGGTTTAAGTCTAAAATGTCAATAGCTAATAAAACCAAGGATTATGTCCATATCAGTCCAAGGCAATGTTTAACATTTCAAACACAGTGTAGTAAGTCCCTTTAATTATCTTTACAACCAGAGTTATCATTGCATATTGTGGTGGAGAATTTGTTCTCTTTACAATCAATGCAACTTCAGTTGGGTGTCCTTCTCACACAGCCAATGCCTTCTCATCATCTCCCTTATCAAACATCAAAACAAGTCTCTGAGTGCACTTTTCCCTATGAGAAGGTGTCAGCAAGCACAATCAGATTTCAAAATTACCCTCTTTCTCCTGGGAGCTATCAGCTATTTTCATAGGTATCATAATGGGAAATTTCCTTGGCAACATCTCTGGGAATTCAGGTTAAATTCATTGGTGTCCTTAGAATGCTCATGTTGTCAGACAGGACACAGAACATCAATGCCAAATATGTGGGGCTCATCTTTGTGTCCAGCAGTCAGCTCCTTAATGAGGTCCTTGTGAAAAGAGAACTTACTCAGAAATGTGCCTTTTTTGCTGAGAAAGAAACTAGCGACTTGTGTCAAAATAACATTTTAATTAGGTATCCCCTATGGGACTTAATTATATTCTTCTATTCTTTATGAAATCTATCCTTATTTTTAGCACATATTTTTTAATTTGATACAACCAAGGAATTAATTATATATTTCAGGGATACTTAAATATGCTCATGATTTGCATATTTCTCTTGAAAACTAAAGTAATAACAATAATAATAATAAACAAAAAGCCTTTTTTACAAAACTGGAAAATACTTGGAACCCTGAAAAACAATAGGAAAGCTGTGGAGATGGTTCAGAAGTGTAGAAAGATGTGGCAATAGCACTACTGTATCATTTTGGAACAAGCTGACAAAGTGTACACCCAAGTGGTGTATATGCTAAAGGGAACACCCAAAATCTTTTGTTTGTAAAAATGTGAACAGAAGAGTCTTTTGAAGAAATCTGTTGCCATTAGAGCAGACAAAAATTTGACTAGCCATTTGCAATAATTTAAAAAAATTTTTTAAATGTTTATTTTTTAGAGAGAGAGGGAGGGAGAGAAAGAAAAAGTGCAACTGGGTGGGGCAGAGAGAGAGAGAGAGAGGGAGACACAGCATCCAAAGCAGGACCCCGGCTCTGAGCTGTCAGCACAGAGACCAGCGCAAGGCTTAAACTCACTAACTGCGAGATCATTACCTCATCCCAAGATGGCCACTTAACCGGCTGAGCCACCCAGGAGCCCTGCAATAAATTTTAAAACAACAAGAGCAACGACAATCTTAAAAAACATCCCCTTTTAAAAATATTAAAACTATAAGATGCAAAAATTCAGAAAAGAAATGGCAAAGCCACAAAAGAAAAGACCACTTGACAGAGCTTAGGAAAATATTGAAAGCAAAAAATGATCACAGGAATGAGGAAAAAATAGAAAATTGTGGACAATGATCACCACAGGAAACAAAGAAGATGGGGAGGATCTGAGAGAGCAAAATGGAACAGAATAAAAAAAGCTATTATACTATCTATTTACAAAGATCTAAAAGGAAGTCAATAAAAATTGAAAAATAATTCACCAGCCAGCAAGTATCATTGTTAATACGTGACATCTTTATGGCTCTTTTGGCAGTAACGTAATAGTTTCTGTTCATGATTTAAGTTTCCTCAGTGTCTGAGTGGATCAATAATTGTATAAACTGGGCTCAAGGACCATATTTTCTTTTACCCTATTCCAGAAATACACCATTACGTGGAAATTGAGACTTCAGGGTGTCATGGTAAATCCTTTGGCACGGTCAAGAGCGTTGTTACAGCATAAGCCATAGAAGTCAAATGCTTTGTATCCATGCAAATTTCTGAAATATTCAGGACAGGTAAAATTATAATATTACAGATTTAGACTTCTAATCTTCTAAAATCAAGTTAATTTGGGTAGCTCAAGAAAATAGCTTTTATTGACTATCTCTCTAACATAATCAACTCCACTATGAAATAGAGTCTGAAATTAACACACTGATGGGCCAGCTATTACCCACGATAATAGGCCTCTCTTGTGGTCAGGTCATCCCCATAATTGTGCTCATTTATACCTCTTATTTGACCAAGCTGGCAAGATCTTAAAAAAAGAGAAAATAATTTAGGATTGGCTTAGTTAATTATTATGTGAACACGTTTTTTTTTTTAATAATCTGATATAGTTTAACCTGTTGGCCAGAATGTTCTTGTTATATGTTTTATGTTATGTCAAGACAGATAACATTAAATGGATGAAAGTAGGTAAGACTTATAAATCATGATTTCATGAATTTAGATTTGGAAGAATCTAAAGGATATTTTCCTCCAAGGATATTGAAAGAGTATATAATTAATGTCATATTCCTATTATGATTATTTTCTTATAAAATAAAAAAATATGTAAGAAACTGAAATGAGGGGGTCATCTGGGTGGCTCAGTCGATTACGCTTCTGACTCTTGGTTTCTATTCAGGTCATGATCTCGCGGGTTCGTGAGTTCAAGTCCCGCACTGCGTTGGCAGCACAGAGCCAAGTCTCTCTCTCTCTGTCTGCTCCTCCCCCACCCATGCTGTCTATGTTTCTCTCAAAATAAGTAAATAAACTTTAAAAAAAAAAAAAGGAAAAAGAGGGGCACCTGAGTGGCTCAGTCTGTTAAGCGTCTGACTCTGGATTTTGGCTCAGGTCATGGTCTCAAAGTTTGTGGGATTGAGCCCCATGTCTGGCTCTGTGCTGTCAGCACAAATCCTGCTTGTGATTCTCTCTCTCCTCTGTCTCTGCCCCTCTCCTGCTTGCTCACACACTCTCTTTCTAAACAGATAAACATAAAAAAAATAAAGAAACAGGAAAGAGAATTTAAAATTTTGTCATACAGAGAATTCCAACTAAACGAAATCAGATTGTTGACCTTAAGCCTCCCCTTTTTTGGGTGCTGTATGTATGGAAAACACTGTTAGATCTTTTCTGCAGATTTATTGACTATCCTTGGTCATATTATTCTAGTACATTGTTGAAATAGAGACTATTTAATGGTTAACAGCATACTTAAATATTTGGACATCATTTTGTGGTTAAATGTTAGGAGACATTGTTCACAGTGAGAAACCAGTCTCCGATGAGATTAAGTGGATTTGTTATCTGTGACAGAATCACATCACTCAGACACAATGGGTTCCCCAGGGTGTTCATCCATAGTGTTTCAGTCATTGCTGGGAGACGGTCAGATCTGCTGGCTGCCCACAAACGTGCATTCTCAGCAGCTGACAAAATGTCTCTGGGGAAGATTTTCTTAACAACCTACCTCTTTTCTTCCAGCTATGTGTGCAGATTGAAGCCCTTGGTACCAGCAGTATTCTCTCCTTCCTTGGACCCCTCATGTCTCTACCTATGATGGCAGCAGAAACTAGTCTCTGGAATAGTGCATTGAGATGGAAAGCACAAACACAAATAATCGGAGAATGCTGGGATGCACTGCTGTGTTGGAAAAAACTAGTTTTGGTGTGAATGTCATTGCTGACTGTGTGTCCCTTACTATCCATTTTCAGGGGCCTCAATCAACTCTGGGTGTGGGACTGGAGGCACCAGATTATGGCAACATTAAAAAAAACAACAACCATAAGCCGCAGCCCAGATTAACTTTATTTTTATTTTGTTTGATCCCATTAAAAATACCATTTGGCAACTACCAAGTATAAGTTCCCTGTTGGAAACAATCTCAGTTTCAGTTGCGTTTGCTATAGTGTCCCCATAAAGCATAAAGATGTATTAGAATTTCCACTGACTTATGTCTCAAATTGCCTCTTAGTCCCCAAAGTGGTGCGTATGCCTTTTGTCAAGCCAGGAGCTTCAATTTTTGAATTAGACACTATGGTCATTGATATCAGATGGGAGCAACAGAAAATCACAAAGGGACAAGAAGACTGGAAAGACTAGGACTGCCCTCCCTGAGCTTTGATTTTTCAAGCAGTGCTTAAATTTGGGGTGCTTATGGGCATTGTTTAGTGATCTAGATAAAACCATCTGTTTATCTGAAAACTCCAAATCATGAGAACGCCTACATGATCTGTAGTTGCTCTCAGGAAAGGCAAGACAAATCCACATTAAACAATGGAGTACATTAAATTTTAAGGCACAGACTGTGAGTTTTTATTTATTTTTAAAATTTTTAATGTTTATTTTTATTTTTGAGAGACAGAGAAAGACAGAGCCCACACGGGGGGGGGGCGGAGGGGGCAGAGAGAGAAGGAGATGCAGACTCTGAAGCAGGCTCCAGGCTCTGAGCTCGCTGTCAGCACAGAGCCTGATGTGGGGCTCAGACTCAGGAACCAGGAGATCATGACCTGAGCTGAAGTCAGACTGAGCCACCCAAGCGCCCCTGTGAGTTTTTAAAAGATAACGGACTACAAGTAATGTTTTTGTTCAGAGGGGTAAATGATACCGTGAGGTCAAAACAAACATTAAGCAGTTAGGACTTTACCCAAATGTCATAGCCCATTGTGCCTGAGAAGAGACAGAGGGCCCCTCATAAGTATTACAGACAGAAGCAGTTTCTGCACCCATTGCGGGTTTTTGCCGAACAGAGCCTCTGGAAAAGAGAGGCAGCGTGCAAAAGCAGACAGCCTCCAGCTAGAGGGACTCCTTTGGACTTGGCACTTAGACCTGACTACTGGAGCCTCTCCTTTTAGAAAGCAGTGATAGACTTGTTTCTGAGCACCTGTGGAAATTAGATGCTAACCCTTAGAAGTCTGCTGATTCCCTGACTTGAGATCCCATTTATAGGGAAAGAGAGGGAAAGGGGAGGTTCGTTTTGACTTTAAGGACTGATCCGTGAAAGGCGCTCCAAAACCTCCCTTGTCAATCAGAGGCGATGCAGTCAAGATCACCTGTCACAGCGGCATCTCAGCTTCACCTAAGTGATAGCTTTCCCTGCAGGGGCAAGAACTTATCTTCTCCTCCACCGCCCAAAGCAGAACGCTGATTCTGTGGGATCCTAAGTTCACAGAAGTCCCCCTAGGCGCCCAAGCCTGGTACACTGGTGTCAAGTACGTCAAACCCCCATGGTGAGTGCGGTGGCTGTCCAGCGCTGGCAGATGGAAAGCTGACCTGTTTGCTCTGCTCAGACTCCTGGACCATTGCAGATGAAGGGCGTCCCCTTCCTGGGCCGGGCACAGTGACCACAGATTGTGGTTACCTCTCAGACCATCGGGATCCCTTCTGCAGATGCCCACGGGAAAGGCTTAGGCTGGAAGCCGGCTCCTGATGGAGTTTGCAAAGCTTGTGTCGCCACATCTCTGTCGACATCTGTCCCCGTACGGGACACAGCAACACATCCATCACCATACCACACACAGGGTACAAAGCGAAGGACTCGGAGTTTCTAATGCAGAAGCTACCACTGCGTGCCAGACCCTGACAAATGAGCTCTTTTGCCTCTGTCTGGGGGAAACCACCTCCAGAGTGTTCTGTGGTGCTCAGCACCCCTCCCAGGGCTCTGTGCTCTCTGGTCACTGTCGCTGTGAACTGCAGGACTCACCATGCTGACCTGATTCCTAAAATGAGTCTGATGATGCCAACCTCCCTGAACCCCATGCTTCTGGGAAAAGTGATGATCAAGAATCTTTCCCCCTGGATAGCTCAGTTGGTTGAGTGTCCGACTTCAGTTCAGGTAATGATTTGTGGGTTGGGGGTTTGTGGTTTGTGGATTGGGGGCCCCACATCAGGGTCTGTGCTGACAGCTCAGAGCCTGGAGCCTGCTTCAGATCCTGTGTCTCCCTATCTCTCTGCCCCTCCACCGCTTGCACTCTGTTTCTCTCAAAAATAAATCAACATTTAAAAAAGAATCCTTCGCCCTTCTGAGTTGGGGCAAACATCCTACAGCTAAGGACCACGCCTCCAGATATGACCCTGGTACGTCCGTGGGCATCCCTTTGTTTTCCATCCACAAGGCCCAACATAGCCTCTCCAAATGCCCATTTTTCTCCTTATCAACGATGAGCTGAACTGTTTGGCCTCCTGCCCAACTGGGATGGACAAAATGCCCACGAACTTGACTTGCTCAGTCTTTAGATTTCCCTCCTTCCCTCTGGCCCTGAACCTTGGCCACCCCTTGAGCCCGGAACATCGAACAACCACCCCCTACCAGATGGCTGACCTCAGGGGAAAACATCCCCTGACCACCTGTCCATCAGGCTCCCCACTCATCTCTCCAGCCTTGTTTACCTGTCCCTGGAAAGGAAAAACTGTCCTTTCAGATGCTTGCCGACCCTAGTGTTGGAGCATGCTCCCATCGTGGGGGTCCCCTTCCCTCCCTTACTAAGTCAAGTCTCCCTTCCCCAGGTCTGGGTTTGCTTTCCTTTCACATCTGCGTGAAGTACTTGAGCTTGGAGATCACATGTGGTTTGTTACCGATGTGCCTTTGTGGCAGAAGCTACTTGACAAAGAGCTGACAGTTCCACAACTTACCTCACTTTCTCCATGTACACGCATCTTAGTGAGCCAGGTGGGTCATCGAATTTAGCAGCTGTCCTCAGAAAGGAACCCTCCCCTCCAGGTTCCTTCCCGAGTCATAGTCGGTATGAGAAGTGTAGACAGTGATACAGACTAAATTGCAGAAATCTTGAAAATTCGGGATTCTCCCTGTTTTTGAAAATGTTATGTAATTCTTTCTCCTAACAGTGACTCCATGCTAGACAATTTGTCATGGCTTAGGGTGGCAGCCTGTCAAAAATGGGGCTTAGATGGTACAAACGCAATTCTGATAGAGTGGAGGAGTTTGTTTTGTTTTTAAATTTTTTAATGGATTATTTTTAATTTATTTTTAAAAAAAATACCTTAATATATTTTTTAATGTTTATTTGATTTCAGAGGGGGGAAGGGGCAGAGAGAAAAGGGGACAGAGCATTAAGTGGGCTCTGAGCTGTCAGCACCAAGTCTGATGCAGGGCTCGAACCCAGGAACCATGAGATCATGACTTGAGCCAAAGTCAGATGCTTAACTGACTGAGTCACCCAGGTGCCCCTAGAATTATAGGTTATTATAAAAGAATTTAACAAGATTGTTGAGGACAAAAATAAAATGCTTTTTCATATCAGTAATAATAGGAGCTATGACAGAAAAATATATCAGCACTAAAAAAACCTAAACTACAAAATGCACAGGAACAAGTCTAACACAGATGCACAAGAAAGTTAGAAAATAATACTGACATATCTAAAAGACTTAGACAATTGTCTAAATAAATCACAAAACTACCTGTCATAAAGAAGTCAGTTCCCCATTACAATGCCAATCTCAATTACAGCAGAATTTCTGAGGGGCACCTGGATGGCTTAGTCAGTTAAGCCTCCAACTCTTGATTTTGGCTCAGGTTGTGTTCTCAAGCCCCGTGTCAGGCTCTGCACTGACAGCATGGAGCCTGCTTGGGATTCTCTCTCCCTCTCTTTCTGCCCTGTACATGTGCATGCGCGCTCTCTCTCTCTCTCTTTCAAAATAAATAAATAAGCTTAAAAAGAAACACGTAGAACAACAACAACAAAACAAATTACAGCAGAATTTCTTGTAGAATGTTACCATTGGCAACAAAAATAATAGAGAACATCAAAGGGTAAAGAAAAGGCAAGAGAGCATTGAAAAACAGTAATAATTATAGCAAAGTTTGCCTTACCAGATAGCAAGGTCATACTGATGTCGTGAAGTGTAAAGGCTGCCGGGATAGTGCGATATTGGTGCAGGAATACACAAATAACCAGTGTTCCAAACCACGGACAGAGAAAGAAACCCGTACACATTCAGGACTTTGATATATGATGGAGGAGGAATTACAAGTCAATGCAACACTCTTAAATAAAATAATCCTAGGCGCATTACAGTTCTAAATGTGAAAAGTAAACCTTTAAAACTTTTATGAGAAAATACTGGAGAATATCTTTATGAAGTTCAAATAGAGAAGGTTTTCTCAAGCAACACATGAAAAGGCCAACTTAGTAGGTAAAAGAGTAATAAATCTGATGATTAAAAATGTTAATTCCTCTCCAAAAGACCCTTATAATAAAAATGAAGGGACAAGCTCCTATTGAGAATATATTTTCAACAAAATTAATGGCCATACATATATCTGAAGAAATTCTGTGAATCAGTATAAAAATAACCGGGGGCTCCTGGGTGGCTCAGTCAGTTAAGTGTCCGACTTTGGCTCAGGTCATGATCTCGCAATTCACCAGTTCGAATCCCACATCAGGCTCTGGGACCTAGAGCCTAGAGCCTAGAGCCTGCTTCGTATTCTGTGTCTCCCTCTCTCTGCCCCTCCACTGCTCACACACTCTCTCTCTCTCAAAAATAAATAAACATTAAAAAAAAAAAACGGAGCAAATGAATAGAAGAAATAACAGTCAATACACCTGTGTGGAAAGTATTCAACCTAACTAGTCGTTCCGGAAATACAAACTTAAACCTCAATAAAATAGCCACTGACATGCATCATACTGACCAAAAATTTTAAAGCCCCATAATATCAAATATTGAGGAGTATGTAAAGGAGTAGGGCTGTCAACACGTGGGACAAGTGCTGGGCGTGTCCCCAGGGAACACATATGCCCTGAGCCCCAGCCATGCTGTCTGCCGGCATGTATGTACTCAGGGGGAGCTCAGCACGTGTGCAAAAGGGTGTGTTGCAGTATGAGCTGTAATACTGCAGAAAAACCTAAAGTCCGTGATCAGATGAATGAATAAATAACACCTGGCGTATCCTTTCACCGAAGTTTCAATCAGAAATTACGAGGAGCAAACACAAACTACAAATCTCAGCACGGGTAACTCTCCAAAACAAGGTTGAATAAAAACATGCAGATTACAGGAAGTTAGGAACAAACGATAGAATCTCTAGTGTTTACAGCAGAGGTAGAAATGCAGGGCATATGTTTCAGGATGTCAATTCTTTATGTAAGACGAGCTCAAATTTTATTGCTGTTTTTATTTTTATTTTTTAATTTTTTTAATGTTTTATTTATTTCTAGGAGAGAGAGAGAGACAGCGTGAGGAGGGGAGGGTCAGAGAGAGAGGGAGTCACAGACTGAAACAGGCTCCAGGCTCTGAGCTGGCAGTCAGCACAGAGCCCGACGCGGGGCTCGAACCCATGAACCGCGAGATCATGACCTAAGCGAAAGTCGGACGCTTAACCGACTAAGCCACCCAGGGGCCCCTTATTGCTGTTTTTAAAGTAGGCTATTCACCTCTTGAATGTACTTACTCAATTAAGGAATCCTTGTAAAGTTTTATTGGACTAATTGCCTCAATTCCTTTGATACTGAAACGCTGTCACTACATTGAGCACTATTTGGGAGAAAAAGAACAGCCTTGGTGATTAGATTAAGATCATGATGCAAAATTCTTGGCTCACGTTTTCGATACAGCACAGGAAAGAAGAGGCAATGCTTCATAAAATCCTAATTCTTAACTGGCAAAAATATTTGAGATATCAAGTAGGTGGTTAAATAGTTCACAATTTCTTTCTTTTTTAAAAATGGGGGCGCCTGGGTGGCTTAGTCGGTTGAGCGTCCGACTTTCGCTTAGGTCATGATCTCGCGGTTCGTGGGTTCGAGCCCCGCGTCGGGCTCTGTGCTGACTGCCAGCTCAGAGCCTGGAGCCTGTTTCAGTCTATGACTCCCTCTCTCTCTGACCCTCCCCTGCTCACGCTGTCTCTCTCTCTCTCTCCTAGAAATAAATAAAAACATTAAAAAAAAATTTTTTTTTAAATGTTTATTTATTTTTGAGACACAGAATCGGAAGCAGACTCTAGGCTCTGAGCTGTCAGCAGAGAGTCTGACACAGGGCTCAAACTCACAGACTGCGAGATCATGCATGACTTCAGTGGAAGTCCAACACTTAACCCATTGAGACACCCAGGTGCCTCAATAGTCCATAATTTCTAATTTATTGTTTTGAAAAATAAGTTAAAAATTTTTTTAATATTTATTTATTTTTGGGAGACCAAGCATAAGCAGAGAAGGAGCAGAGAGAGGGAGACACAGAATCTGAAGCAGGCTCCAGGCTCCAAGCTGTCAGTACAGAGCCTGATGCTGGGCTCGAACTAACAAACCATGAGATTATGACATGAGCTGCAGTCAGTCGCTCAACCGACTGAGCTATCCAGGCGCCCCATGGGATATTTTTAAACTGACAGTCATACTATTCTAGAAAGTACCATATGTGTACAATATTTCCTTGAAAGTATTTTAAAATACTTTAAGAACGTAAATTTTAATTTATGAGTGTAATTCTATGAAGAGAAAACTGTTAATGTAAAAATAATTTTTTGAAACATAGGTAGCAATCATCGTGCTTCTACAGCAGGGTGCTCTATATATCCAGGGTTCTAGAACAGGTAAGAAGAAATAATTAGAAATTGGCAAGAGGCCTTTTTCACACAGTAGAGTCCCTAGGGAGTGTTGAGATCAGTACATTTTTGGGGCACTATGTTTTTGCCTAAATTCTCAGCTCCTAAATTCAACTTGAGCAGTTTGAAAATGCTTTAGGGACTTACTTTCACAGCCTTAGCCCAGGCCTTGCCACAGTCCGGGCTCAATTGCAGGTTTTATTGTTACTATATGGTGCCTTAATTGAAATGAAAGATGGATGTATTCATAAGGACATTATTAATTTAAAATGGTTAGATATATAAGCTCTCATCCACTAGCCAAGAGACTTCTCTTTCCTTGAAAAGCCAGGAAACTGAATATATTATCTGAACGTTGGTAAGTGAACACGAACATAGAGGAAAAATTAATTGTGTTTTCTTAAAGATTTGTCTACTGAGAGCATGAAAACAGTATGGTGAATTATGCTGATCTCATCACCATAACTGACCAGAATGCTTACGCCTCCCAGATTTGAATTCTTTGTGCGTATACTATTTATGAAGCCTTATCTAGGTAACTTACAAAGATATTTGCCTAACTCCTCCCAATGACCAGGTGAGGTGCCTCTGTACCCAGGTCCATGTTACAGGTGAGCAAACCGACTTTCTCATCCAAGACCACATTCTTAGCAGGGGAGACAAGGAACCGAGCCCTGCTGTGTTGATGACACTGATAGTTCTCTCACATTTTTGTCTCAAGACTTCTTTACACAATGGAAAATGATCACGGATCCCAAAGAACTTGTGTTTATGTGGATTCCATCTATTGACATTTATCAGATTAGGAAAAGAAACCGAGAGTCTTAAAAAGATTTGTGAATGTGTTTTAAAATAACAATGATAAACTCATTATGTGAAAATATAAATTATATATTTTTATAAGAAAAATGGGTCTTTTCCAAAACAAACAAACAGAAATTAGTGGCAAGTACGGCGCTGTTTTACATTTGTGCAAATCTAATGCCTCGTATAATAGAAGACAGCTGGGAGCTCCTATTTGCTCTCATATTGTTGTTGCAATATGTTGTTTTGGTTGAAGTCTACGAAGCAAACACTGAGGCATTAAGAGTTTATTAGTTTTTAAGAGTGCTTTCCTCTGGGATGGACCTGACTGCCAAGGTTCCTGTATCTTTATGGGAAAAAGCATGGAAAGAATGGGCAAATAGGCCTCAATGAAGAAGGAATCTCCAGGCAAATTTAGATTTTTCAGTTTCTCTGTGAGACTGCCCCCACTTCAAATGTTGTCGACATCATCATCTATTTCTTCTTACATTTGAACATCCCAGATCTTAAGCCTCCTTATACAAGATAATTCTACCATAACACGTATCAACCTCCAATGAAATTATTGTTTACTTCTTGTTCCTCCCAGAGTCCCATTAGATAATAAAGTGGACAGGAGTAAGAACTGTACCACTCAAGTCTGTAATCCCAACCCCTAACCCAGAGCCAGGCACTGAAACTATATCACCAAGTGTTTGTCTGAACAACGTACTACAGGAGTAACTCAAGTCAATCTCCTAACTCCTAATCTCCAATCTCCTAACTCCAGTCAATCTCACCTCTACCTAAAATAAAACCCACTGCACATCTCCAGCTTCTCGATTACTCTTAATGCCAAACCATCCCCTACTGAGATGTTCTTAAATGACCATGGTCCTACATGGTCACTGCCTTAATCCTTTCCTAAGCCCCAAGGACTTCCAAGGGACCCTTAGAAACTCTCATTCTATTTTCTTCCCAAAACAAAATCTACCATCATCCACTTTAAGAAAATAAGGCAATTATCTTGATCCTAAGCAGAATCTTCTGATTTGAGTTTGCATTTTCTCCACAAATGAGAGGTTGGAGCCTTGTGAGAAAAGCTATAAACAAAATGCATTTTCGTTAAAATAGGATTGCCTTAAGATAATCCAATTTGACGTTGGCTCCTCAATGAATCAGGGGCCTGTTTCATCTCCAGGGTAGCCTGCACAGTGGAGACTGGTGAACTGCCCTCTGACATTCTCATCCGCCCTACTTACCCCTGAATTCTTTCCAGAAAAACCTTGTCATGACCAGCAGAAGACAGGCAGCTTTTCCAACATTCTTTGCATGTGTGAGTTGTAGACATGCAAAATACAAATACAATCACTATCACATTTTTAAAAGATCAACTCTTAAAAACATTTTTAAAAGATCAACTCTTAAAAAAATCAAAATTACATATGCAGATAAAATTGTAACATCAAGTGAAACAAAGCCACTTTCATCTGAACTGCTTTGACACTTAAAGGAAAACAGGTTTCTTCTTTCATTTTTTGGGTTTTTTTTTCTGCATATATCTGCCCTCTATTTTGGGGATCTGGTCTGGTTGCTAAGACAAGCAAAAAGTGAAAGAGAGAACGGGCAACGTGCTAAGAGTCCTGTGTGAAATGCACGCCAAATGGAAGGAGTCGAATCAACTATAAGTAGCCTCGCTTTGATTTTTTCATCCTGATTATTCCCCCTCTTGAGAGAGTAGTGGTAAAAATAATGGAAAGTATTTCTGTCTAGCAGTGAGCACTCAGGTTCATTTTTACTCATTTCTAAGAGCCGAGGAAAATATATAGTATGCAAGATTAAAAGGGTGAGTATTCGTTTCTTCACTCAATCCCCTTCCTTCACAGCTGGTGCTGAAGTTTGTCTTTGTCCAATTGTCTGGAATGCTGCTGTGAGATCTCGGGCTCTGGCCTTCAGATCCTCCAAAGCTCTACTCTGGAACTGTGTTTTTCTCCCTATGTCAGCCAGATAAAGACTTCGATTTTCTGCCTCCATTTTCTAGTAGAAAGTTGGACCTCTCTCATTAATAGAGCAGCCCGTGGTCTGCTTTATGAAGGTTCTGAACTAACCTTGACTACGGAGTGCCCCGTTACAGCAATGACAGAGACTTTTCAGATTTCAGTGTGTCAGATCAAAGGGCAGAAGAGGTCGTGTCCTCCAGCTCAACTTTTTACTGTAATTTGGACTCTCAAAGCTAGACAATAATGTAGCGTTTTGCTAATGGTCACAGGTCATATACATAAGAATAAAAAATAATTTTTGAAAAACAGCAAACCACGTTGACCTCAATCAGGATTATTAGTGTGTGAAAAAGACACATCAGAAATGAGATTACTGTAAAATCCTTTAGTGTTCTTTGTTAGATGAGTTTATGAAAGTAAAAAAAAAATTATTGACTTTTTGTCTACTGCTTGTGTATTACTGAATAATTATATGGTGGGGCTCTCTGGAAGGCTGTGTTCTTTCAGTCTTTATTCAGGTGAGTTATAGTGAAGTTGAATGAAGAAAAGAAAGCCAGGTAGTTAAGAAGCAGGTTCTCCTTCACGGGGCTGTGTATACAGTGATGTAATAAAGTTAATATAATCAGAGTGGTTCTGCAGACAGTCCTGGAAGGTCTTACAGAGTGTACAAGAAAGGCAACTTCTGGACAAGAAAAAGTGGACGTCCCCATTCATAGGCAAGAATTCATTAATCTGTGACAACGGGACCATGTGTGCAAAGAAACATGATTACTTTGTTCACACAGTACCCCAAGGTAGGGAGAATCTTAAGTCACTCAGTAAATGATCATTGTTGAGGAAGATGAGATAAAGTACTTTGTCTTTGGCTGAGTTCCATTTTTCTCCTTCTGTTAATTACCCTTTCGGGTTTCAGATAAATATCCTTTCTTCTTTAATTATCCTTTCAGGTTTCAAGTAAATCTTTCTTCAGTGAGGTCTTCTCTGACACCTGATAATCTGCCCCCACGTTCTTTCTTATATAAAATTTACATTTGTTTTTCATTATATATTAAATACTGGGTCTATTTATCTATTATCTGTCTCCTTCACTAACCTGCAAATTACATGAGAGCATGGGAATCGATACACATTTACTGATTGTAAGAAATGATGAATGAGGGGGCGCCTGGGTGGCTCTGTCAATTAAGCATCTGACTTCGACTCAGGTCATGATCTCACTAACAGTGTGGAGCCTGCTTGGGATTCTCTCTCCTTCTCTCTGTTTCTCCCCGACTCGTGCTTTCTCTTTCTCTCAAAATAAATAAATGAACTTAAAAATAAGAAATGATGAATTAATATATAGTGAGTAAATGCTTTTCTTGCAATTTGAAAAAATAATCACTCTCATATTCTCTGTACAGATTCTTCTTCCTCAGTCTTCACGTGGGTGACCTTAAGAGTATGTTGGGAATTCTCATAAAAATTCTTAGTAAAAACAATCCTCCTAAACATTGCCACATGGTGTATAATGAATACTGGACTATGCAAGAACATGGCTCTAATTCCCACTCTGCCAATAGTGCTCACCTCCGTGGGCTCTAACAGCCTCTTTAGGTCTTTGTGATCTTATCTACAACTCTGTGGTCAATAATTTTGCCAAAAAATACTTAACTAAATAACTTAGATCAATAATTTGTACTATCATTTTTCTAGGTCTAACTTCCCCACCTTTCTGTGTCCCTAGGCAAGATGGGTTTCCTGCCATAATTTAGCTATGAACTTCCTAAAAGTATCCTGTACATTTAAATCTTGTAACATGAATTCTATCCCCCTTATGATGTTGCAATATGTTTCAGAGAAACTCCACACAATTGTATTCATCTTTAATTGGCAGGAATTGCTGATGATTAAGCTTTAGAGTTTCGGGCCAGGATCCCTGACATTCCACATCAAGTGATTCATCATCAACTACAGATTAAAAAGGAAAGACAAAAGATGAAAAAAGAAAGAAAAGTGTAAGAGGAGCTGCATTTGAAGGGATTCTTCATTACAGCGTGTAATATTTACAATGTAAATTTTTTGATAGGAATAATGCTTATTTCATTAATTTGAAAGTTTTGGGCTTTTTAGAGTTTTAAAAAAAACCTACCCCACATATAGTATTTATTATGTACTATCTCTATAAACTACATATTATACTCTACTGATTTATTTTATTTTTCTTCTTATCCTTACTCACTTAATTACAATTTCCACACCTCTCATAAACACCAAGAACTTGGGGGGTAATCAATAATTACTTTTAATAATAATTTTGTAGTTCTATTTGAAATTCTTGTTTAAAAGTTGGCATTTAATGCTATTTTCTGTCCATAGCCGGTACACTAAAAGTTGATTGGATTGAAGAGGATAAGGGCATGGTCAGCCAAAATTCTCACTGTTTTTCCATGTCCATTTTTTCTGATATTTCCCTTCCTTTGTTATTGCTCACTTACTTTAATCTAACACTAAAGAAAAGTCCATGTAACTGATGGGAATGTGAATTGGTGCAGCCATTGTGGGAAGCAGTAGGGAGGTTCCTCCAAAAAAAATTAAAAATAAAAATACCATATGACCCATTGGTCCATCCAACTTTTGGGTATATACCCAAAGGACACTAAAGCATTCTGTTTAAAAGATATCTGGACTTTCACGTTAATCATAGCATTATTACCAGTAGCCAAAATACGGAAACAATCTAAATGTCCATCAACATATTGTGGTAGGGTCCCCTCCCCAAGGAAAGAAAAAAAAAAAAAGAACATCTCAAGGCAACCTTGTTATTCGTATATGTGACAACATCCCTCACAGCCTTGTAACATGAGACCACTTTAATCAGACTGCATGTTTGTGTGTTACCATATTTGCTAGACAAGGAAGTAAAAAATATATTTTAAAAAACATTCCATGTGGTGTTCGGGGCTCAGTTCTTTGGGTACGAACCCAACTGAGTGATGCCGGCTGGAATAAAGTTGCTTCCTGGAAAGAAAAGCCTCGGTGTCACGACTCTCTGTGTGAGAATCCTGCTACATTGCGAGTGAATAAAAAAGGAAATATTGTTCAGCCATGAGAAAGAAGAAAATCCTGCCATTGTGACCACATGGGTGGATTTTGAGGGCATTATGCTAAATCAAATAGGTTAGAGAAAGACAAAGACCATATAATCTCACCTACATGTTGAGTCAGAAACAGGTGAACTCCAGAAAAAGTAAAATGGTGGTTACCATGAAGGGCTGGGGGGGGGGGGTGTGAAGGAACGGGGGAAGGGCGGAAGAATTGGGGAAGTGTTTGTTGATGAAAAGGTACAAACTTCCAGCTGTAAGACGAGTAAGTTCTGGGGAATCTAACATACAGCATTGTGACTGTTGTTAACATCACTGCATTATATACTTGAAAATTGCTAATGAGGTAGTTCTTTAATGTCTCACCACAAAAAAAGAGGTCATGCAATGAAGGTGCGAGCTAAGGCTAAGGTGGTATCATATTGCAGTATAGAAGGACAGTCAACCTTTGAATGGACATGAGCTTCAGGGATGCACAGTTGGAAATCCATGGATAAGTTATAACTCTCCAAAATCTTAACATCTTAGGCAGGAAGCTGGGCATGAGAGACAGGGGGATGGACCTTAGACGTCCAGATGGACAGCCCCAGCCCAGGACCGCCCTGGGGACCACCCCACTGCATCCATCTAGCAGTCGGGCTGTGGTGATAGCATCCCGACCCAGAAAGAGTTATGTTTGTTATGCTTGTTGCACTCGCGAAGATCTGACTTATGTCCCTAGAGTAGAAATAATGTGATTTCCTATCCCATGCAGGTGTTTTAAATATATCTTGGGAAAGGATCTGCGTTGTTGGCTAATTACTATATAATCCGGGCTGTCACTCAAACATTGCAACCCTAGGACCCATGGGAAAAGGAAAATGACAGAAGCCCACACCCTGGAGTTTCTGGGACCTTCGTCTCCCTCTCCTTGCTTGGCTTGCTCCTCTCTTGAAGTGTCCTTTTAATAACACCTTGCTCGGCCTCATTCCGTTTCCCTGTCCTGGGATTCTTTGCTGTGGCAGCAGAGAGAACCAAGGCTTCGTTCCTTTGCCACCTAACTCTTGTTCACACTGAGAGCCTACTGTTGACCGGAAGCCTTACCGATAACATAAACAGTTGAATAACACATTTTGTATGTTTTACGTCTTATACACTGCATTCTTAAAGTAAACTGGAGAAAATATAATGTGATAAAGAAAATCATAAGAAAGAAACAATGAATTTGTGGTACTATCCTGTACTGAAAAATACCCACTTATAATAGGACTCATGCAGCTCAAACCTGTATTATTCAAGAGTCACCTAGACATCAATTGATACATTGTTCACAAACTTATACAACGCTATGTGTTGATTATATCTCAATTTAAAAATTACACTAAGTGAAAGCAGCCAGGCAGGAAAGGCCAGACATTGCAATATTCTATTTATATGAAATCTCCAGAAGAGTGAAATCTATAGAGACGAAAAGGAGATTAGCAGGGGCTGGAGGGTCATAAGAATGGGGACTGGCTGGCAACAGGCACTTGGCCTCTTTGTGAGTGACGAAAATGTTTTGGGGGCGCCTGGGTGACTTAGTCGGTTAAGCGTCCAACTTTCGCTTAGGTCATGATCTCGCGGTTCGTGGGTTCGAGCACCGCGTCGGGCTCTGTGCTGACTGCCAGCTCAGAGCCTGGAGCCTGTTTCAGAGTCTGTGTCTCCCTCTCTCTCTGACCTTCCCCCGCTCACGCTGTCTCTCTCTCTCTCCTAGAAATAAATAAAAATATTTTTTAAAAAAAGAAAATGTTTTGGAATGAAACAGTGCTGATGTTTGCACAATGATGAATGGTGCATTTTAGGCTTAGGAATTATAGATCAATTTTAAAAAGGAAGAATTAAAGGGGCACCTCGTTGGCTCAGTCGGTTAAGTGTCCGACTTCAGCTCAGGCCATGATCTCACAGTTCATGGGTTCAAGCCCTGTGTCAGGCTCTGTGCTGACAGCTCAGAGCCTGGAGCCTGCTTTAGATTGTGTGTCTCCCTCTCTCTCTCTGCTCCTCCCCTGCTCGTACTCTGTCTGTCTGTCTCTCTCTCAAAAATAAACCAACATAAAAAATTTTTTTTTAAAAAGGAAGAATTAAAATACAAATACCAACTGAGAAAACACTTAAAATATATTTTGCATACATGCTCAAAATGGTTAAATGATACTCTAGAATAAAATCAAAATTTACTTAAATCAATAGAAAATCAAAATTGCTGGATAAAACAGTATAAAATATAGAGAGAAAAAGTAAAGAACAAATACAAGTGTGAATAAGCATATGGAAATATTTTACTCATTAATGATTCAAGAAATATAAATGTGAAGGTAATCAAGTATTCTGACTTGATATCAGAGATTCTTTGAAAATGCTAATTCTGAGTTGACAAATGGTGAAGCAGAACTTGATGTTGCTAATGGAATCTTCTTGATCACAATTGGGCAATAGCTATCAAATTTCTTATTGAGATAAAATTGACATATAATACTATGTTAATTTCAAGTGTACAATATGATAATTCAGTATTTGTATATATTGCAAAATGATCACCACAGTAAGTCTAGTTAATATCTATGTAGCCCCACACATACAATCTTTTTCTTGTGATGAGAACTGTATGATCTCCTCTCTTAGCAACTTTCAAATATGCAATACAGAGGCACCTGGGAGGCTCAGTTGGTTAAGCATTCAATTCTTGGTTTTGGCTCAGGTTATGATCTCACAGTTCCTGAGTCCGAGCCCCACATGGGACTTTGTGCAGGCAGCGTGGAGTCCACTTGGGATTCTCTGTCTCCCTCTATCTCTGCCCTTCCCCTGCTCGCACATGTGCTCTCTCTCTCAAAATAAATAAATAAACTTAAAAAAAATATGCAATACAATATTATTAACTATAGTCACCACTGTACATTACAGCCCCAGGACTTATTTATTTATAACTGGAAGTTTGTACTTTTTGACCTCCTTCATCCATTTCACTCACCCCCTCACATTCTGCCTCTGACAACCACCTATCTGTTCTCTGTTTCTATGGGCTCAGATTTTGGTTTTTCGTTTGTTTTTCAGATTCCACATATAAGTGAGATCATACAGTATCTGTCTTCCTCTCTCTGACTTATTTCACTTAGTATAATGCTCTCAAGGCACATTCATATTATAGCAATGGCAAGATTTCATTTTTTCTTATCATTGAATAATATCCCGTATATACATATACACCATATTTTCTTTATCCATTTCCTCATTTTTTTTTATTTTTTTAAAATGTTTTTTTATTTATTTCTAGGAGAGAGAGAGAGACAGCGTGAGCAGGGGAGGGTCAGAGAGAGAGGGAGTCACAGACTGAAACAGGCTCCAGGCTCTGAGCTGGCAGTCAGCACAGAGCCCGACGCGGGACTCGAACCCACGAACCGCGAGATCATGACCTAAGCGAAAGTCGGACGCTTAATCGACTAAGCCACCCAGGCGCCCCTATCCATTTCCTCATTGATGGGCACTCAGCTTGCTTCCATATTTTGGCTATTGTAAACAATGCTGCAGTGAACATGAAGGTGCATACATCTCTCAGTTTAGAGTTTGCCTTTCTTTCACATATATACCCAGGAGTGGGATTGCGGGATCGTTCAGTAGTTCTGTTTTGAATTTTCAGAGGAGCTCCCATACTGTTCACCATAATGGCTGCACCAATTTATCTCTTGTCTATTTGATATTAGTCTGCTTACAGGTGTGAGGTGGTATCTCATTTGATTTGTATTTGCCTGATGATTAATGATGTTGAGATCTGTATGTTTTCTTCAGAAAAATATCTATCCAATTTTAAAAATAATGATTATGGGGCATCTGGGTGGCTCAGTCGGTTGAGCATCCGACTTTGGCCCAGGTCATGATCTCATGGTTCGCAGGTTCAAGCCCCGTGTCAGGCTCTGTGCTGACAGCTCAGAGCCTGGAGCCTGCTTGGAATTTTGTGTCTCCCTCCCTCTCTGCCCCTCCTCTGCTCACGCTCCGTCTCTCTCTCTCTCAAAAATAAATAAACATTAAAATTTTTTTTAAAAAACAAAGTATTAAAAGAAAAAATAGGGTACTAAAATTACAGAGAATAGGGGCGCCTGGGTGGCTTAGTCGGTTAAGCGTCCGACTTTCGCTTAGGTCATGATCTCGCAGTTCGTGGGTTCGAGCCCTGCGTCGGGGTCTGTGCTGACTGCCAGCTCAGAGCCTGGAGCCTATTTCAGAGTCTGTGACTCCCTCTCTCTCTGACCCTCCCCTGCTCACGCTGTCTCTCTCTCTCTCCTGGAAATAAATAAAATAAAAAATAAAAAAAAAGTACAGAGAATAAACCCAAGAGTGGAGGGTTTGTAGATACCTAAAGAATGACTGTAAGAAAATATATGTTCATGATGGTTAACCATAAGGTGGGAGTATGCATCACATTTTTTAATAGAATTCTACAAATGTCCTTCTGATGCATATACCAATTTACTTACAGATCAGCTACTAAAAATCCCTGAATTACTTTTCTTCCTATGGTGAATGCCAGCAACTCCTGACATAACGTGACTCTGAACTGGAGACATCTGTGCTCCTACACCACCATTGAACAAGCTTCACTCCATCCCTCAGACTTTGCCTTTTATTGACCAACTGCCCTGTGGGCTAGCCTTGTTCGGGTTTGTGTTAGGCATCTCTAAGGCTGCCACATGGACTGCAGGATGAGCTTCAGCCCAACTCAGCCTCTACCAAATGCACTCCCATCATTATGCCAAAGTGCTCTTGCATGAGGTGCTGGTTAGTACTGCAGCAAGTTTTCTGGAGTCTCTTACTCTTGAAGAAGAAGGAAGAAATTGTATGGAAGAGTTGTTTTATTATAACCATTGTCTTTTCTACTCATGTGTTCATATATTATGTTCCTAAACTTTTCTTTTTTTTTTTAAGTTTATTTAATTTTGAGGAAGAGAGAGAGAGAGAGAGAGCACGAGCAGGGGAACGACGAAGAAGGAGAGAGAGAATTTGAAGCAGGCTCATCAGCCCAGAGCCTAACGCGGGGCTCAACCCCATGAACTGTGAGATCTCAGCCTGAGCCAAAATCAAGTCAGTCGCTTAACTGACTGAGCTTTTAAAATGGGTGGCTGCCATGAACTCTTTAAGTGTGTCAATGGATTGACTAAAACTCTGTATATGAGTTCTAGGGTAGAGGAGACTTACGCTAATGTCAACTGCAAGGCTTGGAAGAGTTAAAGAGGTTGTCTTCCATAATGTTACAATAAACTATGAAGTTGCAATTAAATGAAGTAAACTGAGCCCATATTCCTAATCTAATATCGGGTACATTATGTTCTTGCGAGTATGAAAAGCCTTTCCTGCTGTGGTAATTGTTTGCTTTTTTCAGCTAATAAATGTCAGAGATCTTTTGCACCAAGCCTCAGGGCTGTGTTCTTCCCTTGAGTGCGTGTCAGCTTTCAGTTTGAGTATACACCTACATGGTTGCTTAAAAACAAATCGGAGTGATAATTCTGTAAAATTAAAAGAAGCAGATAATATTGAAAGCCCACCTGCTTGATAAATCCATCATCCACATAAATTCTACTCTCCCTAGTAAAAGTAGACCAGGTTCTGTGTAATCTGACTTCTGCTTCCTCTCAAGCCTCCCTCCCCACATCTCAGTTTCCTTCATTAGACTTTGGATGTTTCCACGGGCCCCCCTCCCACCCAGAAGTTCACCCTGACTTCCACCGTGTGCTGGCTGGAGCCTCTCTGTCACATGTCCAATCACTTGGTGCAGTCTCTTCACTTGTCTTCTTAATATCTAGAATTTTTATCATGGTATTCTCTAAAGAAGAAAAGATAATGCAATCCTTCCACTAACACATTTGATCAAAGTTTATTTTTATGTTGGTAGTTGGGATGCGTAAAAGATAAAATGTCCTTTAAGTTCACGCATAAAACGTGGAACTTCACATGCAGCTGTAGTCTGGCTATGGATTTATACTCTTGAAAACAAGAAGTCCGATTACTTTGATTTCCTGTATTTCAGAAAAGATAAAATGAATGTATGATACATTTGTGTCAAATGTTCTTTGATTGGAATTTTACAATCTGATTATTAAAAGAATTTTCCAGAGAGATTTCCAGGTTCTTAAATTTCAAAATTTTAGTGCTGGACACTGTAAGATGCATTCTCCCTCATCTGTAGCCATTAGCCTCCTTTCCAGCACTCCACGAGTTGCCCGTTGGGCAGTAGGAATATTGTTGGAATATTCCATCCTGTATTAGTTTCCTATGGTTGCTGTAGCAAATTATCACAAAGTTGGTGCTTAAAGTAGTAAATATTTACTCTCTTACAGTCCTGGAGTTCAGAAATCTGAAATCAGTATTAAGGAGCCCAAATCAATGGGTCAGCAAGGTCGCACACCCTCTGAAGGTTCTAGGAAAGAGTCCATTCCTTGCCCTGCATTCTGTCTTTGCATCTCATCCTGCCATGACCTCTTCCTCCATTTTCAAGGCCAGTAGCATAGTATCTTGCATCAGCAGTGACATTTCCTTCTGTCTTCTCACCTCTCTTTGAGATTGCAGTTAGTCTGACCTGGGTAACCCAGGATAATCTCCCCAAGTTAAGATTCTTTTTTTTTAAAGTTTATTTATTTATAGAGAGAGAGAGGGAGGGAGGGAGGGGCAGAGAAAGAAAGAGAGAGAGAGAATCCCAAGCAGGCTCGGTGCTGTCAGCCCAGAGCCTGATGCAGGACTCAGTCCCACGAACCGTGAAATCATGACCCGTGAGATCACGAAACCAAAAGTCGGTTGCCTAACCAAGTGAGCCACCCAGGCGCCCCTCCCCATCCCTGTTTGGGCAGATAAGGTCACGTTCATGGGTCCCAGGAATTAGGACTCATGTATCTCGGGGCACCATTATTTATCCTACCACACACTCCTTCCTTGAGAGTCCCAAAAATGCCTTGAGTTTATGTGAAAATGACTACAAACCACATGAACAGCTCTCACTAAATCCAAGTGAACATGGTCCCACTTTAAATGTTTCTTTGCTGGACACCAGAATGGTCTGCAATTATTTCAATACTATTTGGCCAAAGGGGAAATGTGACAAAAGTCAGACCACAAGAGACAGCTATCTTCATCAACTGCAGTTAAAATATCTAAGTTTCACAAAATGAACCCAAAAAACCAAAGCAATTGTATTAATACCATATTAAAACCCTTCCCTCCACTTTGTAACTTCAATTTTATTAGACTGAAGGTATATGCGCCTCTGTCTGGTCCATGCTTCGATCATTACATTTAATGCTTTATGCTATAATTGTCTCTCCCTTGGTCTGTCCCCACCACTCTTTATGTTCCTGCAGTTTGGGACATCATTAATGCATACCTGGTACATATTAAAAAATACTTAGTAAACAAGTAAACCAAATGAGCAGAGACAGCAGCACATTGGATTTGAACCTGAATGAGAAGCCCAGGTCTGCCACAGAACTTAGGAAAATTTACTTGCATTCCGAGCTGCGTTTTTCATCTGTAGCATTGTTAAAAACACCTACTAGATACGACTACAACAGGATTAAAATGAGATCATACTTAAAAGAAAGTTTCTTACACACACACACACACACACACACACACACACAGTGCTCACATCAAGTGCCACAGTTTTGTAAAACCATTTCTTATCTTTTTAGGAGATGATTTGAATTGTCTCAAATACACAGAAGGTTGGAGCATCAAAGAATCATTGAACCTTCAAAATTTCTTATGTCTCAGTTTACTTTATCTATAAAATGGGAATTATAGTTCATGACCACCTAAACATTTTCTGTGAAGAAAACTTTGTATGATCTCATAAATCATTTAGCTTAGCACGCAGTTGGTATTCACACATATTAGGTAATAATCACAGCAGTGAAAATATGCAACTAGTTGAAGGGTAAAGTGCAGATTAGAATTGGGTGTTTCTTCTGGTCTCGAGTTCCATGGTGCCTGTAGAGCAATGTTAGGTGGTGTAAACAAAAAGGAGTTGTTCAGAGAAGGTGAAGAAAGAATACTTCCCCTGCTTTTACATAAAGTATAAGAAGAGGGAGAGGGAAGGGGAGCTTGGGTAGCTCACATGGGCAGGCATCTGACTTCAGTTCAGGTCATGATGTCACAGTTTAGGAGTTCAAGCCTAGCATCTGTGCTGAGAACAGAGAGCCCGACTGGAATCCTCTCTCTCCCTCTTTCTCTGCGCATTCCCAGCTTGCTCTCTCTCTCTCTCTCAAGAATAAGTATTACAAAAAAAAAAAAGAAAAGGGACAAGGAATATTAATATCAGATGAAAATAACGTGGACGTGGGAGGACCCTATATTGAAACAAAAAGTACCACGTGGTTATCCCCTACCCTCCAATGTCAACAACAGCAACTTCTTCTTCTTCTTCTTCTTCTTCTTCTTCTTCTTCTTCTTCTTCTTCTTCTTCTTCTTCTTCTTCTTCTTTGTTTTTTATTTATTTTTGAGAGAGAGAGAGAGAGAGGACAGCGCGCGCATGAGTGGGGGAAGGGCAGAGAGAGAGGGAGACACAGAATCCGAAGCAGGTTCCAGACTTTGACCTGTCAGCGCAGAGCCCAACATGGTACTTGAACCCACAAACCATGAGATCATGACCCAAGCCTAATTAGAACACTTAACTGACTGAGCCACCCAGGTGCCTCTCCAAAGGCGTCTTCTTAGGGAAATCCGCCCTACCTGACTCTTCCCTACATCTCAGCCCCACCCACCTGTGCATGAGTCTTCCTACTGTGGCTGTATTTTTATTTAGTATTTCTAACTTTCCTATATGCTAGATACTTTATGATTTTCATTTTCTTTCTTCCTCTGCTAGACTCCCCCAAAACGAATTATTCATAGCTTTTAGGTTGTTTTTTATTTTTTTTTTGCCACATGAAGTATCTTCAGTTTCTAGAAAAATGCCTGGCACACAGTGGGTATGAGAAAAATATTTGTTGAATCGATGAATACATTTTCCCTTCTAAAAGATAGATGTTCTTTTTTGATATATAGCTATTGGGGAGGAAAAAAAACTGTAAGAATTTTGTAAGCTCCCAGGTATGAACAGAACAGATTACACTGAGGTTGGTCTCATTTTAATAAATTACTCAATTAATCAGTTAGCAAGCCTTGACAGAATCCAATTTGGAAAAAAAATCACTGTGCGAAGCCCTTTATAAAGGTGTACAGAAGAATTTATAGGCAAACTACTTAGAAACTAGTCAAGGGCACAAAAGCAACAAATTTTGGATGATTAGTGCCCATTGCCAACTATTATGTAATTGTCTGGCTCAGACAGTGTGTTGATTGAATTCAGAGTACAGGGCAATAATTAAGGACAAGAGTAGCAGGGAAGTCTCCAAGGAAGGGGTAAGGACTTTTGAAAATTGGCTGTAAAAGTGTCCTATATATAACAAGCTTGTCATCTTCATGATCAATTTCCATGCTGAAATGGAGACATCGTCATTACCCTGACCTCAACGTCCCTCTGCCTTAATAAGTTCATGCCTTTCATTTCATATTTATGCCCACTCCCTTAGCTCATATTTCTTTTTTATTAAAATGTAATCGATATATAATGTTATATCAATTTCAGGGGTGCCACATAGTGATTCAACAATTCTATATACTCAGTGTTCACACGGTAAGTGTAGTCATCATCTGTCACTGTACAACATTATTACAATATTATTGACTCTACTCACTATGCTATACATTTCATCTATGACTCATTGATTTTTTAACTGGAAGTTTGCACTTCTTAATCCCCTTTGCCCATTTCGCTCATAGGTTTCTGTAAAAGAAAACCACACAAACTGAGCATGAAGCAAAAACATATGTGCTGGCATGTTTGTAGCGTGCACAAATCCAGAAAGGCAGGAGTTAGCACAAAGGGGAAGCAGGAAGAGAGGATGGCAGACACAAAGAGGTAGGACTCGGGGCTGGGACTCCTTGGTATCAAGTGTGTCTGCTAGTTGAACTCATGGGATCGCCCTCATAAAGCCACGTGAATTACCATCCCTCATGACATGCAGCCAGAGAGGAAGGAGAAGAATTTCTAGACGAGCCTCCAGTTAGTCAGATGTTCACTCTGAGGAACGTTAACTTACTTAGACTTACAGGTTGCACATGTGCAGGAGTCAGAGAGGCCCCAGGACAGTTTACACCTCACGGGAGAAAGATGGTGGGCAGAAGGTGAGAGGCATGCAGTGTGGACATGGGGCAGGGGGAAGGAGTCAACCACTGCAGCAGGGGCTGGGTCAGAACCAGTGGCCAAGAGTTCTTCATGAATCTTAAGTAGCTGGACTAACAGCTGAGCAAAGCACTGTGCAAATAAAAACAAAAAGCAGAGACAAACTCCTGCAGCTTCCCACGGCAAAACACACCGTAAAGACTCAGTCTCAGTAGACTGGAAACCGGGCCCATCTTCCACTCTTCTATAGCTCTGGCCTTCCCTTTTGCTCATATCATCCTAAGAGTAAAATCTTTCTGACTCTTTATGACTAATGCTTCTAAAAACAAAACAAAACAAAACAAAACAAAACAAAACAAAACAAAAAAAAACCACAACCCTAAAGAAAAAGTAAAATGAAGCAACACAGCATGTTTGTGAATGCCTTTCATTGCAAAAATCAAGGTTAGGGTCAGGAGGCTATGGTTTTGTAGCAAAACAGACTCCAGATTATCGCTAAGACTTTAACCTGCCTTCAGAGTAAATTGTCACCATGATGTCACCATCTTCCTCATCACCACCAACATCAACACCAGGTCCTGGCAAAGCCTGGTTGCAAGGAGGCCACCTAGTTAACGATGCAATGTTGCGTGGTCACACTAAGAGAGTAAAGGTGTTAAAGATTACAACCATTTTGTGGTCACAATAAGAGAGTAAAGGCATTAAAGATTACAACCATTTTGAAGAAGACATGGTATAACAGAATAATTTTCCTCACTGTGTTTACGAACGTCTATGAAGATGTAAACACTAAGCTAGACAGTTAGGTGTTGCTTAGCTGCCTCAGATGAGATTGGATGATGACATCACTCAGAATGTGGCCAGGGCTGTTCAGGCCACGTGTCCCTCAGACACTCTTTCTCTCTGCTGTGGACCATGATCTGGAAACTCACTCCCTCTGTTCAGCTCTTCCAGGTCCCTGGTTTCTCTGGCCCACTGTTCCCATGAGATGAGCATTTTTCCAGAATGAACCTTTAAAATGTAAACAAAGGAAAATGAACACAATGCTACATGTGCAAAGACACAGGCGCATTTGTAGAGCACGTGCTAAAGGCAAGTTAAGCTGAGATAGCCATGCCAGTGGGGACACCCCTCTGAGCTTCTTTTCCTTTCTGGATTGTTTGTGTGAGATTCACCACTGTAAGTACTTCAGGTATGAACTTCATCCCAGCCTTTATATGATAAATATATTATATAAATCCAAACAGAAATGATTTATTTTTCTTAGTGTTAGTCAGTTCACTATGTGATTAGATTATAGCCCCGTCATTTATTTTTCTAATGACAAGACATAAACTGCCTAATCATGGAGGCTTAAACATACAATCCCTGCTATATCAGATCATTTTATTAGCCTCAGATTAAAAGAAAAAACAAGAACAAGCCTCTAGGAATCTCTAGCCTTTTGATTCACTGCCAATCATTCTATTACAGAGGAAAGCCAGTTTGATTTTAAAGTACTATAATCAGTACATCTAATCAGTGAATAGCCTTTGGAAGAAAGTTTCAAGCCAGCATTTGGAGGTAAGTCAGGGGCAGTCATTTGGGGACTAGGTTGCTGGACAGAAAATTCATCTTCCTGGTTGTAGTAAGAGCAGCACAATAGCTTGCAAATACAGCTTCTTTGAAGACAGATCTAAATCCAGCTCTGGCTTAATGTTACCTTTCTGGGGGTGATGGGAGGGGAAATAACTATCTATTATATAATTTGAGCCTCAAGACAATTCTCTGTGGTTGGGAAGTTATCTCAATTTCTATGGTACAGACAAGGAAAAGTGAGACAGAAAATAGCTGGGTTCACATTAGGCTACTAGCTGTGTGGACTAGATTTTAGGTCCCTTTTGAACCTTAGTTCAGCATCCTTTCCCTACATCAACCTTCACTGTCTGAGTAGAGACATACTCAGTATGGTGAGGTGATGGCCCAGTGTGGCATGTCCTTTTGCTGGCTCACGAGGACGAAATGAAGGGGAGGACTAGGGAACGAAGCCATTTACTTTCTCAGAAATGATCACCAACATTTACTGAGAGGTTGCTATGAGTGAACGCGTCCTGGAGCTTCTATTTGAATCATAAGAGGTCTTCTGCTTCTAAAGAAGTTGTCATTTGGTCCAGTAAAAAGGATACATCAAACACAATCACTAACTGAATGAATTTTGTGTTTTTAAAACACCTTCTGGATCACTTCCTCAGAGATCTCCTGGCAAATGGATAGTTTATATCAAACTTTGATCGTTGTTTTAATTGATCAACAACCTCCCCTGACTAAGTTTGAGGATCCCCAAGGACTTCAAGGTTGGTCACCACTCCTCAAAATGGAATAATTGCTTTACTTGTTTATACTCACTTGCATATGTGCATTCTTGAAATATGGATTGATGTGTATAATAGGACTCCATGCAACTTGAGGAAGAATCGAACACAGAGATTTTGCAGGTGGGAGACTGGTCACATCCTGTGGATAAGTGTTTGAAAATGTGACGTTCACAAGTACTTCTTTTACTAAAAATCTAGCTCTTAATTCTTTTTCTTTCATATTGGAAAAATTCCATTGGGACACCACTAAAATAGACTTCTGCTTTTGAATGTTTGCTTTCTCACAAGAGGGAATCTGTGGAAATGGGAATGTGTTCGCTGGAAATAAACAGCAGATGCACATGTTGAGGACTCTCCACAGAGGCATAAGCAGGCTTGAGGAAATGCAATGAAACAATCTGAAGTGGCCGCGGCCTTCATTGATGTGAAACCTTCATCGGCGGGCTGGGGCATGCAGTGCATTGAGGAGAGACAGCAGCTGAAAGAGAGACCCTTCTGACAGGCAGGGGCTCTGGCCTTCAGGAGGGGAGGAAGCCTCTGCCAAACCACAGGGCTATGGGAAGGAGCCAGGGAACCAGCCCCCTTGGCCTTTCCCCACTTCTGACCTCTAAACTACTAGTGCCCCTCACTGATGAAATGCAACCAGAAGCCAGAAGGCAGGGATCACAGGTGATGTAGCTCAGACAGCAGAGCAGTGATGTAGCTCTTGCAGAGCAGAGAAGGGTGAAGATTGGTGGTCAGTAAATACGGGAGGGTCAGACAGGGGACATTCAGGACAGTCCACTCCTTTGTTCCTCAGTGGACGCTCTTGTCTTTGGGATGTCAAGAATTCTTTATATGGATGAAAATATGCATTGTCCTCAATGCAAGGGTCACACAAATTTCCATATCATTGGAAGTACTATTGCGAGATGATGTCAATTCAGTCATACTCCCTTCTAAAACCTAAAATGATGACCTCACAGGTGATATTCTTTATAGTAACTGAGGAGAAAGAAGAAAACCATTCATTTACATAAGATGTTACTGCTCTAGTTCCTGAGTTTGTAAGGTGGTCAGGGGATCCGAGTTTACCATCATAAAGGTGATTTTGTCCAACTCATCTTCCTGTTACTCTCTACCAGCATCTTAGCTGGAAAGGGTTGTTTAGTTAGTGAAGTGAACCAAACCCTTATTCATGTGGCTCTGAGTTCATGGAGGTCCTGTCTTTATATAGAGAGACGACAGTTTTCATTGAATACAATTATTTGACAAGACACGGATCAAAAAGCATCCCTGAGAATCTTCTGGATTCCTTATATGGAGAGCCTTTCCCTGTTCTGCACCAGCAACCCAGTTTCCTCTCTAGATAACTGGGATTGAAATGTCTGGATTTTGGATGCATAGTAAGTACTCCAAAGAGCTAGGGAGCATTATCAGCTTCCAGTGCAACAGAAACAGGATTGTGAATTCAGGTGGAAACAGATATTTGAACCTTCAAGCATACTTGGTCCAAAATGGTGGAGGAGGAAAATGAAAATTTTCTGATATGGGTTATTAGGTTTAATAATGATAGAGGCCACTCTCGTCTCCTCTTCCCCTTGGTTCCGACCTGAATATTCCGGATGTAGGAGGAATGAAACTCTGATTTAAGGCACATACAGCATCCTGTAAACAGGGTCCCAGGGTCCCAAGCAGGGTCATTCCCTAGATGATAAAATAACTGAACCTTCTGCTGGTGATTTCACCATCATATCAAGCCAGCCACTTCTGGATGATATGACATTTGGGTAAGACATGTTAATTCTGGGGGCATGAGCTCATTTGCAAAAAAAAATAAGTCAGAGGAAATTTTCATTGAGGTAGCGTGTTGATGAAGAAGACCTTCTGTAAGTTCACAGATCGTGCTGGAGGCAAGGAAGGTAAACTCACATCTGAGGTATTCATGTAATTAACCTGCAACCAGGTTCCTCGGGGTGATGGGATCATGTCGAAGGCTGTATTTCCTCTGCTGTGTGCAGGTTGGCCCTCAGTAGTGGCGGTGATCAGATCAACACTTATTGAAGGGTAATCCGTGCTGAGTTGTGGATGTCATCCTTCTACCAAGACTTGTTTGTGCATGGACCCAGGAAGCAAACAGGATAGGCAGAAAAAGGCTAGCTGATACCACAGGATGCTCACTTCATTCCTCCTCGCTTTGAGGCTACCTCCACAGTGGGTGCCTGCGAGGTGGCAATACTCAACCCTCCTCACCTCCTGAAACCATTCCAAGAGACCTGGCCATAAAAGTTCTCCTCAGATGTCTTTCTTCTTCTCAGATCCTTTGTTTAACTGGACAACTCGTTAGTCACAGTCCACAAATCACTGTAGATACATCCTTCAGACTATCTCTTCTATAGAGCATCCAACCATACATACTGCTCACAGCTCTCCCCCGTAGGTCAGCACCCTTTCCATGACTGCCTTTCAAAGCCACATTGGACTGGGCCTCTAGAAAGATGGAGATCTCCTTCTGGCTGCGGTCATATAGGTTATAGATTTGTCTATAAATAGGCCTGTATTCTTATCTGTTACTTGGTAATAGAGAACTTTTCTGGAGATGCTAAGTGTGGATTGAGGGAGATATTGTGAAGCAGCAGAAGAAGGCACCCAGGGGGGCTGTGACCCTCATTAAGGATGCAGTCAATCTATCTGCAAGCAGGGAGGGAGCTGGAACACAAAAACTCTGAAAGCTCCCTTCGAGCACCTCCAATCTGTCACTGCGGCACTTGACTAACCCCGCTGGAAGCCAAAAAGCAACTATCAGGTTAATATCAGGGCTATAAAGCATACACAGAAGGATGGAGAATCAATCTGCAGGGAGCAGTGAAGAATATCCATAAGGAGGGGCGCCTGGGTGGCTTAGTCGGTTAAGCGTCCGACTTTCGCTTAGGTCATGATCTCGCGGTTCGTGGGTTCGAGCACCGCGTCGGGCTCTGTGCTGACTGCCAGCTCAGAGCCTGGAGCCTGTTTCAGAGTCTGTGACTCCCTCTCTCTCTGACCCTTCCCTGCTCACGCTGTCTCTCTCTCTCTCTCCTAGAAATAAATAAAACATTAAAAAAAAATTAAAAAAAAAAAAAGAATATCCATAAGGAGGAAGTATGTATATATCAGATTTCGTCTTCTGCTTCTTCCTTTCTTGCCCCTTTTTTTCCTCTGTGTGTCTCTGTCTCTCTCACACATACGCACACACCACACCCAGAGGCACAAGCATGCCTGCATGAACAATTAAGGCATCTTGTTAACTTAGAAGATAAAGGTCACGTGCTGCCTTCTGGGATGGCAAATGGGCTTTTGAAGATCATTAACGGTGCCCTCGAACACGGCTCTTCTGGAAAGTATGTGGACCTTCTGCTTGTCTCAAAAGGAAACTTGCTTTTCCAAACCATGGCACCAGAGTCTAAAATGCAGCGTCTCAGCCTCGTGCTTTGAAATGCCCGTGGGAAAACGTTTATTTTAGGTAGCACTGAATTCTTTGACAGCTTGTCTCAGGGGCAGCCATTATCAGCAGCAGTATATTTTACAATTCTGGAGCCGTTTACATTTGTTTCAGAATCTTTTAATTGAATAATAAATAATTTTGCGGTACTGGGCTCAGGGCTGAGTTGACTCTGGAGATGATTGATTTTATACAAAACTAATCAAAGAAAATTTGAACATCTTTTCTGAGTTAATGTAATTACAGAAGGATTTCAGAAGCTGTTTAAAAGAGTATAATGAAACAGAGGTGAATGAGCTGAAGTTTTGAAGAGATTGCCAAAAGTATGAAAAAAGATAACTTTTGGGGCACCTGGGTGGCTCAGTCAGTTGAGCTTCTGACTTTAGCTCAGGTCATGGTCTCACAGTTCCGTGAGTTTGAGCCCCGCGTCAGGCTCTGTGCTGACAGTTCAGAGCCTAGATCCTGTGTCGGATTCTGTGTCGGATTCTCTCTCTGTCTGCCCCTCCCTCCCTCTCTCTCTCAAAAATAAATAAACATTAAAATCTTTTGAAGATAAACCTTTACCTTTCAGGTCAATATTTTGATCACTATTCATCGAAAGTCTATGTAAATGAAGTGGGTGCAAACTTGCTGGGCAACACAAGTTCTTTGATTTCATTTTTCAGCAGAGCCCAGAGGTTCTAATCAAATCCTGTCCATAGATGAGGTTTATAAACATATTCAAAAAAACAGATACCAGGAAATTGAAAATTACTCCTGTGGCTCTGTTTATGACATCAAGGGCATTCAAGACATTACAAAATAAGCTTAGCCGTCTGACACTGGATGAAGCTTTGTTCCACTCACAAAGAGGGCATCCTGGGGGGTGTGGGGGCGGTACTGAGAGCAGCACACAGCCACTCCCTTCCAAACCCCCAGCCTGAGAGACCTGACCAGCTTCTAGAGCCTTCAGCCCACACTGCTGGGCCCACCCAGCCCTCTTTCAAGCTCCCGTCTGCAAAAGCTCTGGGCTGCCCAGAGAATTTCTTGTTTGTTCTTGCCAACGCTTGAGGATAGGCCCTTTCCTCCTTAATCAGAGCACTTTGGCCTTTCAATTGTGAATCCTTCCTCCATCCCTTTGAGGTATACAATTTAAAAGTGTCTTTCTCACAGCCCTGAAAACCATGCCTTTGAAATGTAATCCTCTGACTGACCCGCCTCAGGAGATCCCAGTCTCCCTGTCTCAGTGGGAGAATATAACCTTAACTTGCATAACTAATTGCCAGCTGGCAGATACACTGGTCCCAATGGCATCTACTCTGACCACCCCTTTCTCACCTCCCTAAACCCTACTGAGGTCCTGCTTGCCCCCCCCATACCCCCCTCCAGCCATCAGCCCTATTCATTTTCCCTTTAAAATGACCAGTCTTCCCCGGGGTTCCTGGGTGGCTCACTTGGTTCAGGTTCAATGTCAGACTTTGGCTCAGGTCATGATCTACTGGTTCCTGAGTTTGAGCCCCGCGTCGGGCTCTGTGCTGACAGCTCGGAGCCTGGAGCTGCTTCGGATTCTGTGTTTCTCTCTGCCCCTCCCCCCTCTCTTTTTCTCTCTCTCAAAAATAAATATACATTAAAAAAAAAAAAGCCCAGTAGCCTCTGTGCAAATTAGAATGGGGCTCAGCTCTTTCTCTCACTATCAGCAGTCACCGAATAAAAGGTTTTCACCACGGTAATCAATGTCCAACTTGTTTGTCTTTGGGGAAAGCACCTGTGGGCCCCAGTGGAGAACACCCCCTGGAACCAGTAGTCATCCAACCTCCCCCTCTGAAAGTTTTGTTAAATAGTTTTCCTGTGCTAGCTGCTTCCGGTTGATCAAACCTCGGAGGCAAAAAATAAAACAAGCGACTGAAAGTCAATCCTGAAAGAGATGCAGGTTCGGTTTTTAGTTAGTTGTTTGCACAAGAGGATTCTGCAGCCGGTTTGCAGAACTAATGATATTTGCAAACAATCGTCTCCTTGACTTGGAGGGCAAAAGGGAGAACCTGTAAAAGGGTCTTTGGGAGTATTCTCGGAACAGACAAAACCAAATTAGAGAGAAAGAGCCTGGGAATGGAACCCTGTAACATGTTCTGGACCCTGGCACTTCCAAGGAAGCAGCATTCCCAGGAGATTTGAAGCCAAGCTTTCTGTCCCAGGCAAACTAAAAAACTCATCTCACTTGTCAGGAATGAAGGGAGGTTCTACAAAAATAGAAAAAGGGTGACTAAAAAACTGGATTTAAATTAGCATTTAAAGTTTCTAAAAAGCCTGTCAAATACAACCAAACATTTTGAAGCTTCTCTTCTTCGCATCTGCTAAATGTCTGAGAGCTCTACCGTACAGGACTAATAAAGTAGTATTCCTTTTTTAATTTTTTAAAAATTTATTTATTTATTTTGAGAGAGAGAGAGAGAGGGAGAGAGAGGGAATGTACAGAGGAAGGGCAGAGAGAGAGAGTCCCAAGCAGTCTCTGCACTGTGAGCACAGAGCCCAATGCAGGGCTTGAAGTCAGGCTTGAAGTGTGATCATGACCTGAGCAGAAACCAAGAGTTGGATGCTTAACTGACTGAGCATATTACTGTGCTATTTCTAACAGTAATTTTCAGTTTTCCACAAAACTTGAGAGTTGACACACCCAAAAGTTTATTTGCACTAGTATATATTGAGTAGAGAGATTCAGAATTCCAACTCACATCAACCTGAAAAAAAATTAATTCATGTTCAATAATTACAGTATAATACATGTGTAGTAAAAAATATCTGGTTACTGAGACATTTAGTAAGTTAGAGTATCTAATTCCTAATTTCCCAGCCATCATGAAAAACTGGGAGTTTAATGTATGTATTTTTCTATATTTGCATTACAGAACAATCCTTGTAGAGGGGAAAGTGGTTATATTAATCGACCAACAAACCAACAAATCAATAAATCTTATTAAAAACCCAACAAGAATATTAACACTAGTCTGGGAGCTATAGTGATATAGGAAAGTAACAGATGAGGGGGGGGGGTGCACATCTGAATGGCTCAGTCAGTTAAGCGTCTGACTTTGGCTCAGGTCATGTTCTTGAAGTTCGTGGGTTTGAGCCCTGTGTCGGGCTTTGTGCTAACCAGTCAGAGCTTGGAGACTGCGTTGGATTCTGTGTCTCCCTCTTTCTCTGCCCCTCCCTTGGTTGTGCTCTGTCTTTCTTGGTGTCTCAAAAATAAATAAAACATTTTAAAAATTTTTTAAGAAAGAAAAGTAACAGAGATATTACAGGAAACAAAAAGAATATCATACCAGCAATAGGAATATAGTGTAAGAGAAGAAAAGTATTTTTCCCTCGATCTTTCCAAGTCTCTAGGTGAGATCTTTGTCATGAAAGATTAACAAGAGTAAAACAAACAAGTCCATTCACATGTATGCCTCATGAAAATATAAGAGACACCCAGAAAACAGAGTAATTCTCCAAGATGGCTTAGAATTCTAGCTTATATAACATCTGCAGCAAAGAACCATAAATTTGTGAAGAAAGATCGCAAGAAGGCAATCAGTTTTAAGCATCCACAACTAGAGATAAAGGCTAGTGAGCGCAGATTTTTATGTAGATTCCTCTGTGGCTTTCTCTAGGCTGATTGGGTCTAAAGTTGCCTCCAGGGATTAACCCGTGTCCTTCCTGGGAGAGAAGGGAGAAGGGACACGTTTGTAAAGTTATGGCCTGCTTCAGACAGATAAGAAGACGGAAGAGAGCTTTTCTTATACCCGCTTCTTCTCAGTTGCCTTCAGCTCAAAATAATTATGTGAAAGTGGCACATTTTAGGGCGGCCCGATATGCTACCCTTCAATAATGAGTTTGGAACATTGGGTGGTTCTGGCACCAAAATGGCCGCATGGAATTTCTAGTGCTTGTCTACCTCCTCGGAAGTGTCGACCTGAATAGTTACCTGTGTGTGAAAATACCTTCATGAGAGCCAGAGACCCCAGGTGATGGACTTCAGCACCCGAATGGAGCACAGACATGAGAAGAGATGCAATGAGAAGGGTAGAAATAAGTCCACCACACCCCTCTCCCCTCCCCAAAGCGGGGTAGCCCAGCAAGGAGAGACACTCACCCCATCGGAGAAGGAAGGTGAGCACCTAACTTCGCCGTGGACCCTGGAGGTGGCCTGCCCCAGCACCAGTCCCACTGTTGGGACAAGAGGTATCTCCTTGAGAGCTGCTGTGAACTCAGGCCCCTCCCCTGACTCACCCCTGCTCCTGCCAGCTAGGTGACCCCAAGCGGATCCTGCAGCCCCAGGATTTTCCCACAGCAACAGGTGCCCTTGCAGACCCAGAGGGTGCCCAGCCCCAGGCTTCTGGCCGGCTCCCACAAAACCAGGCCTCCCGCCTCCTTGGTCTCTAGCTGGCTCTGACAGTGGCAGATGGGTTTCATAACCCCCAGTAGCTCCTATGGCACCAGGCTCCTAACAGGCCCCCGTGAACCTGGGTTCCCAGACTACCTCAGTGCCAATCGATTCCCGTGCACCAAGCTCCAGATGAGACCCTGAGAACACAGGATTCTGGATGGGTCCTGGCCAGGCCAAGTACCACTGAGCTAGGCTTTCCACCAACCCAGCACCAGGCCTCTGGCTCCACATGGAATCAGGCCAGCCCCCACGGACCTAACAATGGTAATCAGAAGAGTATGGTCCTAGCAACAGACACGAAGACCAATGGAACGGAATGAAGACCCTACACTATACCACTCACAAAAATTAACCAAAATAGATTAAAGACTTAAATGCTAAGACCCCAAAATGTACAACTCTTGGAAGAATACATAGTAAAAAATCTCCTTGACATGGGTCTTGGCAACAGTTTTTTTGATATGACACAGAGACCACGACAACAAAAGCAAAAGAGATAAATGAGTAGGACTGTATCAAACTAAAAGCCTTCTGCACAGCAAAAGAAATACTCAACAAAAGGAAAAGGCAACTTATGAGATAGGAGACAGTATTTCAAACCATCTGGGGGCGTCTGGGTGGCTTAGTCGGTTAAGCGTCCGACTTCGGCTCAGGTCATGATCTCACGGTTTGTGAGTTTAAACCCTGCGTCAGGCTCTGTGCTGACAGCCAGCTCAGAGCCCGGAGCCTGTTTCAGATTCTGTGTCTCCCTCTCTCTCTGACCCGCCCCTGCTCACACTGTCTTTCTCTCTCAGATATAAATAAAAACCATTAAAAATAAAAAAAATATATTTCCAAACCATCTGTATGATAGGGGGTACTATCTGAAATACATACAACTCAATAGCAAAAAATCCAAAACATCTGATTTAAAAATGCGCAAAGGATTTAAACAGACACGTTGTATGTAAAGACATACAAAAGACCAAAAGTTACGTTTTTAATAATGTTCAAGATGGGGCGCCTGTGTGGCTAGGTTAGTTAAGGGTCTAACTCTTGATTTCAGTCAGGTCTTGATCTCAGGGTCGTGAGTTCAAGCCCTGTGTTGGGCTCTGCACTGGGCATGAAGCCTACCTAAAAACAAACAAACAAACAAACAAATAAATGTTCAATATCACTAATAATCAGGGAATTTCAAGTAAAAACCACAAAGCACTATCACTTCACACTTGTTAGAATGGATATTGGCAAACAGACAAGAACTAACAAGTGTTGGTGAAGTTACGGAGAAGAGGGAACCTTTCTTCACTATTGGTAGGCATGTAAACTGGCAGAGTCATTATGTAAAACAGTCTGGAGGTTTCTTTAAAAATTAAAAATTGGGGCCCCTGGGTGGCTCAGTCAGTTAAGCTTCCAACTTCTGCTCAGGTCATGATCTGGCGGTTCGTGGGTTCGAGCCCTGCGTCGGGCTCTGTGCTGGCAGCTAGCTCAGAGCCTGAAGCCTGCTTCAGATTCTGTGTCTCCCTCTCTCTCTGACCCTCCCCTGCTCATGCTGTCTCTCTCCCTCTAGAAATTAAAAAAAAAAAAAAAAACATTAAAAAAATTAAAAATAAAATTACTATGTAATCCAGCAATGCTGCTTCTGGGTATGTATCCAAAGGGAATGAAATCACTGTCTTGTAGAAATATCTTCATTGCCATGTTCATTGCAGCATTATTTACAATTGCCCAAGAATGGGAACAACCTAAGTGTCCATTGACAGATAAATGGATTTTTAAAAAGGCTCTTGTATATATTATATGTGTGTATTATATATATATATCTCACCTGTATGTAATGAAACTGTTACAGGCAAGAGGCACTTACAGAGACTTAATGATTAAATGTGATGCGGTATCTTCAATGAGACCCTGGAATAGAAAAAGAGTATTAGGTGTAAACAAAGGAAATCTCAATAAATTATGGACTTTCAATAATAAAGTCCATATATTGATTCATTAATCATAACAAAGATACCATACTAATATAATAATTTGGTGTAAGATAAATGGGAACTGTGTACTGTAGTCCCAATTTTCTACAAGAAATCCACTTCAGATATATATAGGCTAGAAGACTACAGTTGCCATATTTTTGTTCTCTGTGTTTTGCTAATTTGATTAAATAATTTGATGTCTTTCTACTCAAATAAATAAGAAATACAGGTAATCTAGTTTTTGTCACATTCCATAGACTATTTCACACCTGCTTTTGTACAAAAAGTAATGTCTTCAATCACTTATAATTGATACTATAAAAGATGTACAACATTTCCCTCTTAACTTCCAGTCTAGGAATCACAGGCTAATGTACACGTACCATTAGGCTCTGAAATCCGACAACTTGTCATGTCTTGTTGTGATGATTAAAAACTTAACAAGTGCATTCATCCCTTAAGTAAAGGTTTATCCTTCCCAACTTCTGTCCTGGGCTTTTTGTCACAAATAACAGAGAGATCAGAAAAGGTTTGAGAAAAGGCAGTGATTTCCTTACCGAAGTGGAAAAAAATAACGAGTGGGAGAAAAACAAGAAACAAACAAAAAAGAAAATAGTCAGGCTTCAGAGAAATTGGGACAATTTATTAAATTGTCTTTACATTCTTTATTTAGCTTTCAGAAGCTTCACACAAATTAAAAAGAATGGGGCAGGAGAGGAGATCTATTTGGAGAAGTGTTACCACAGGCTGTCCAATTAGGGTACAGAAGCCCTGTCCAATTGGGGAATCCCAGGGGTTCAGTCCATTAAGTGTCCAACTCTTGACTTCAGCTTAGGTCGTGATCTTGAGGTTGGTGAGTCCCAGCCCCAGGTCGGGCTCTACAGTGACATCAGGGAGCCTTCTTGGGATCCTCTGTCTACCTCTCTCTCTTCCCTTCTCCCACCCGTGCTTGCTCTCTCTCTCTATCTCTCAAAAAAAAAAAAAAAAAAAAAAGTAACCCTGTCATGTCATATTCTTAAAACTTCCCAATGAAGGGAATTCCTTTCTGTCCATTTGCGTGCTGAACTGTGCATGTGCTAGTTCATAGCACAAGGTTGTGTGTTCATAACATGAGGGTAAAAGAATGAAAGCTTGCAGGATTTTTGGAAATATGATATGACAAAAATCCTTTTATTCTCACTGTATTTGAAAACGTCTATGGAGGTATCAATGCTGGAACAGATACTTAGGTGTTGTTTTATTGCCCGTCTACGAAGAATGGACTATGCGATGGCTCAGGCCCAGCATAGCCCAGGCCATGCGTCTCTGGGCAATTCTTTCCCTCAGCTTCGGAGAGCCTGGCAGGAGTGACAAGAACACTTTTGCCCTTCGGGGAGGCCGCTCCCTCTATTCAGCTCCTCCAGGGCCTGGATTCTGACACCTCCGGCACCAGCACTCTCATGAGATGAACATTTTCCGGGAGGTACATGAATAATGCAAGCAAAGGAAAAGGAGTAAAATCCCACCAGAGGGGTGGGCATGTTTGCAGAGCACGGGCACCTGGGCTGCAAAGCCAGCAGGGAGCACAGCCCCCAGGTCCCCATGCGTCCCTCAGTGCTCTCCGCCTGCGACACTGGGCCACTACCTTGAGGCTTGAATCGATTCAGGCTTTGAGTTTGAGCTGAAGCGACGTGGGATCCTCGCGCCTTCCTGAATCCGTTGACCTGTAGGTGTGAACAAGCTAGTCACGTCACTGGGCCCTGGCCGCCTGACCCTTCTGCCCCGGAACCTGTGCCTCTTCAGTCCAGCTCTCGCCATTTCAAGTAAGAACAGTAATGTGAAAATAATACCATCTATATTTAGTGCCAGCTTTGTGCCGGGTTTCCTCTTATTTTCCACATGAAGAACAAAAGACTTAGTTAACACGCTTTGGGGACAGATTTACACAAGCAGTAGGTGACAGTCAACCTAGATCTGTCTGACCACAAAGTCCATGCGCTTGAGTAACTGTAGAAAGCCAGGTCCCTTGGCATTGAGACTATGGCGGCCTGAGTTTTCAGCCCTTCCCATTCCTAGCGGTCTCTACATTTCCGGTTCCGTTCTGCACAGGAAGCCTCACCCCACCCCTGCTTCAGGCTGTGGAGCTAGCAGGCGTGAAGGCTGGGTCTAAATACAGAGGTGCTCAGTCACGTCCTTGGGGCAGGCTAGCACCTCACCCCTGCTGCCTGAGGAAGAAGCAGTGCTAAAAGTGAACCCCGAGGGCTGGCCATGGGGAGCTCTTCAAGGAGACGCTGGTCAACCTAACAGACAACCTTCTTTCTCCTTCTGGAGCATCTCTGTTCCGGCCACTCGCTGAGTCCTTCCTGCTCGAATACTCCTAGCTCTTACTCATTTCCACGGCATGGAAATACCACGAGTTTTCCCATGGCTTCCCACTGCTAGCTCTCCTCATTGTCCTTTCCTTCATCCACAGGCATTAACAGCATCCTTTAATGTCATTTCTACCACATACAACACTTTAGATGCATCTCACCATAACACCATATGCATTCCCAGCCCCTCAAATTTTCCTACCCTTTCATGCAGTGAAAGTTATTTCATCCCCAATACGCAATATTTAAGCCATATCTGATAGACACCAGGCACCGTAGCATATCAGAGATTTAATAATGAACAAGAAGCAATCCTACCCTGAGGAACTGATAGTCTAATGCTGAGGTAGGTCTGCAAACCACGTGATTTAAGACAATGACAGAAATGCTGTAATAAAAATAAAGTAAAGGTCTTTTTTGCACACAGAAATGAATAATTTATTTCTATTAAATGCAATGCTGAATGAAAATACAGAAAATTGCAGGCCGAAAGCTAGTTGAGTTCGTGTAGCTGGTGGCTTCCAGCACAAGTGAAATGCAGTTCCTGTGATGTGCAGACAGTGGCTACATCGAACGAAGTCTGGTAATGGGCCAACGTTATGACCGAAGACCATCAAGACCCACTGAAAATCGGGTTCCAAGAAAAAGCAGTTCTACTGAGAGCACGTAAAAGCGTTACTTAAAAATATGCTAGATGGGGCGCCTGGGTGTCTTAGTCGGTTAAGCGTCCGACTTTCGCTTAGGTCATGATCTCGCGGTTCGTGGGTTCGGGCCCGCGTCGGGCTCTGTGCTGACTGCCAGCTCAGAGCCTGGAGCCTGTTTCAGTCTGTGACTCCCTCTCTCTCTGACCCTCCCCTGCTCATGCTGTCTCTCTCTCTCCTAGAAATAAATAAAACATTAAAAATAAAATATGCTAGAAACTGTTGGTCAGGGGTCCAGAATGTCAAAGCTCAAATAAATAGGCAAGAGAGAAAACTATGATTACTGTCTGACTTGTCAAATCACCTCTTGAGAGGGAAATGCTATGTTCAAAAAAAAAAAAAAAAAGAATGTGTTCATTTTACAGACAATATTCCTGGGAAAGTGGAAGGCTGTCTACCGTGGCATCATTTTGTCAGTACTCTAGGGTTACACCTGCCTAATGTGATGTCTCCTGAGATGGCGTACCCTTTCTGCCTTCTGAAATCCCACTAAAACTAGAAGCAGGGCCATAACGGCATTTTTAAAGATGCATGTTGGTGCCTGATGAGGAAGGTCAGTTAGAGGAATGCTTGCTGACAGAAAACCTGTAAACACTACACATTACTGTGGATCAGTTCTATTTTTAAGCTCCTTTCACTGGACAAATATACTTTATCAGTTTGGGGAAGTTTCCTACTATTCCTAATTTTCCGAGCACTGGTTTGATTTGTCAAATGCTTTTTTCTGCATCTATTGAGATAATCACATTTTTAGAAATCTGCTGAGTGAATTATATTGATTGAATTTGTAATGTTAAATCATCAGTCCTGATGTAGGAAATTTATCTTTTCTCTTTTTTCCTTGATTGACCTAGCTAAAATTTATCAACGTTTTCATACTTAAAAAAACTAGCATTTGCTTTCATTAATTTTCTGTTTCTTGTCCATTTTCTATTTTCTGGTTTTCCACTTTTGTCTTTACCATTTATTTTCTTCTGCTTATTTTATTTTATTTTTTAAGTTTGTTTGTTTGTTTGTCTGTTTATTTTGAGAGAGCCAGAGACAGTGCAAGTGGGGGAGGAGCAGAGACAGAGGGAGAGAGAGAGAATCCCAAGCAGACTCATACTGCCCGTGTAGAGCCCGACACAGGGCTCAAACTCACAAACCATGAGATCACAACCTGAGCTGAAACCAAGAGCCGGATGCTTAAACGACTAAGCCCTCCAGACGCCCCTCTTCTGCCTGTTTAAATTTAAGTTGCTCTGTTTTTCTTGCTCAGTGAAAGCTGATATCATTGATTTAAAACCTTTAATTTTCTAATAAAGGCATTTATACTCTAAATTTCTTTCTGAGCATTGTTTCAGCTGTAGCCACAAAATGTGGGATTTTGTAAAGTCCTCACTTTCATTATATTTAAAATATTTTCTGTGATTGCTTTTTTGACCCATGGTTTATTTAGTATTGTGATGTTTCATTTTTAAATGTTTGGGGTTTCTAATTTATTAAAATTGGCTGTAGGCCTAAAATGTATGGTCTAATTAGTGGATATGTCCCATGCATTTGAAAAAAAAAATGAGTATAATGTATGAGATATACTGAATGGAGTCGTACATAAAGATCAAATAGGTCAAGATGATGGACGGTATTCAATCTTCTATGTCTTTACTGATTTTCTGTCTACTTGTCTGATTACTTATTGAGGAAGGAGTAACTAAGTCTTCAGTTCTAACTGTGGATTTATCTATTTCTTCTTTAGGTTCTGTCAATCTTTACTGCATGTTTTGTGAGGCTCTGTTATTAGGCCAAACACATTAGGATAATTTTATCTTCTTGATTAATTGACCCCTTTTCATTATGAAGTAGGTCCATCTTTATCTTTGTTTTGAAATCTACTTTGTCTTTTCTACCTTCATAAATATACATTTTATATTAATGGGGCACTTGCGTGGCTCAGTTGGTTGAGCATCCAACTCTTGATCTTGGCTCAGATCTTGATCTCAGGGCCATGGGTTCAAGCTTTGTGCTGACAGTGTGGAGCCTACTTGGGATTTTCTCTACCTTTCTCTCTGCTCCTTCTCTACCCATACTCTCTTTCCCTCTCAAAATAAATAAATAAGCTTTAAAAATATACATATATATATATGAATGTACATATATACATACACACACACATATATACACACATATATGTATACATTTTATGTTCAGTGTAAGAACTTTGTAGCATTTTGCCTCCTTTCCCCACTCCTAGTTTTCTATTTTTTTCATACATATTTTTATACATGAATCATAAACCAGACAGTACATGGTTATTGGTTATTATTTTGTTTGAAATAGTTGATTATACTTCAGAGAGATTTAAAAGTGGAGGAAGATATTTTTTGTATATATCCATATATTTACCATTCTGGCACTCTTCATTCTTTTGTGTTAATATGAATTTTCATCTGGCATTCTCTTACTGCTTCAACAATCTCTTAACATTTCTTGTATTTCAGGTCTGCTCATAATGACGTCTTTCAATTTCTGTTTGTCTGTAAGATCTTTATTTCACTTCCATTTTGAAAGTGTATCATTCTGAGTTGACAATTTTATTTGTCAGTATACTAAAAATGTTGTTCCCTTGTATTCCGGCTTAAATGGCTTCCGAAGAGAAATTGGCTATTCTTTTCTTTATTCTGCTCTGCATAATGTGTCTTTTTTCCCTCTGGTCACGGCTAATATTTTCTCTTCAACACATGTTTTCGGCAATTTGATTATGATGTGCTTGGTGATTTTATTTGTGTTTATTCCACTTGGTGCTAATTGAGCTTCTCAGATCCATGGATCTATTGTATGCATTCAACTTGGAAATTCTTTAGTATTTACTGTTTCAAGTAATTTTTTCTCCCTACACCCATCCTCCCACTCACCCCCAACACCCTCCCCGCTCCTTTCTGAGACCCCAATCTCATGTATGATAGGTTGCTGGATGGCATTCCACAGGTCACTCATCTTCTGTTCATAATTTTACAGCTTTCTTTTTCCTTCTCTGTGCTTCATTTTAGATACATTCTATTGTTATATCTTCAAGATCACTGATATTTTGTTCTAATCTGCTATTAATCTCATTCACTGTATTTTTCATTTTAAATATTTTTTTCACTTCTCCAAGTTCCTTTGAGTATCTTACATGTTCCATGCCTCTCCTTCTCATACTCATGATTCCTGTAGGTCATTGACATATTTATCAGAGTCATCAAACTGGCTTTGACATCCTCACTGCACGTCCCATCGTCATTGTTATTTTTGAATCCACTTTTGATTATTGATTTCCCCCTGGTTCTGGATTAATTTTCCTGCTTCTGTGGATATGTGATAATTTTAGATAAAATGCTGGGCGTTGTGAATTTGATGTTTTTGAGTGCTGGATTTTGTTTTATTCTCTTAAAAATTTTTATTTTGACGTGCAGGTATGTTACTTGGGGAATAGATTAATTCCCTTGATGCTTGTTTTAAATCTTTGTTTAGACAGGTCAGAGCAGTCTAAACTACTCCAGAACTAATTATCCCTAATAGAGTGTGCTATGGACTGAATTGTGCCTCCTACCTCCATCAAAATCTTATATTGAAACCCTAACCCCCCACAGTGACTGGATTTGGAGTTGGGGCTTTTAGGAGATATAAGCAAAGTTATAAGGGTGAAGTCCTAAGCTAACAAGCTTGGTGGCCCTGTAAGAAAAGAAAAGAGATCTGTATCCCTACACACTCACCAAAGGAAGACCATGTGAGGCCACAGGGAGGATGTTACCATCTGCAACCCAGGGAGAGAGCTCTTACCAGAAGCCAAACCTTGCTGAAACTTGATCCTGGACTTCTAACCTCCAGAATTGTGACAGAATTCATTTCTGCTGTTTAAGCCACTCAGTCTATGGTATTTGTTATGGTACCTCAAACTGACTAATACATTCAAGGAGAATGCTAATCAATGCTCTTGCTTTACAAAACTTATTCTCCCCAGCTTCTGTGAACATGAAGTATGCCCAGGCTCATGTAAGTTCGGGGAACTCTCTGACCTAACATTGTTTGGTGGTTCTTTTTTTTTTTTTTTCCCTTTATGGTTTTATTTTAATCCCAGACAGTTAACCTACAGTGTTATATTAGCTTCTTTTAATCCCAGACAGTTAACCTACAGCGTTATATTAGTTTCAGGTATATTGGGAGTTCTTTCAAATTTTGTCAAAGGCTCAAGAGAATCCATCTGTCACTCTCCAGAGCTTCCTCTCTGTTGAGCTACCACCTACTCAGAACTTTTCCCCTCAAATTCTAGCTACCTCTTCCTCCTTGAATTCTGGTCCCTTTATCCTCAACTCTGCCAAACGTCCAAGCTCTGCCTGGGTTTGCTGCCCATGAGGATTGGAAGCTGCCTCAGACAGTCATCTGGGGCCATCATAAGGCTAACCTTGTGTGTTTCTCACCTCTCAGTCTTACACTGCCTCTTGTCTGAATAAAGGTTCTTCTCCTTCTCCTCCCTCTCCTTCTCCATCTCCTCCACCTCCTCCTCCTCCTTCTTCTTCATCTTTGTCTTCGTCTTTGTCTCCTCCTCCCCCTCCTTCTCCTTCTTCTTGAATGATTTTCTAGTTGTTTGTGGAAAGAAGACAAGTTCCACAGCAATTCATTTTTCGTGGGTGGAACTGAATGAAAATTTCCCCATAAAAGTCAGAAGCATGTTTAGTTGGGTTAATTAATGTTTTTTTGGTGCTAGCATCAATAGTATCCTCCATGTTATTGTATGGAATAGTTAGTCACTGAATTACAGGGTTTTCAATCTTTACCAAACAACTAGAATCAAGGGTTTAACTTGGGGTGGTCTGTGAGGTTTGCTCTGGAATAGAGGAAGGGACAGGCAATGGAGTTAAAACAGGGAAGCCTTCCAAGACTTTTCTAAATTTTGAGAAATTCCAAAATTGGCTAGTATTCAGTCTAAAGGGATCAGGTTTGTTATAACATTTATTATAAAATGGCATGATTATCTCTAACTGTAGAACAATACAATACTGGGAGGAAAAATATCTAGGTTTTGTGTTTCATAACCCTCAGAATTTTCTGTCTGTTAGCAATGACTAACTTGATTCCACAACATTAATGTTAAATACAGAACACTATTTTTATGCAAAGTATGTACTAACTTTTAAACACCTTAGCTTATCCAATGTGTAGATTGATTCCATTATGACATTTAACACCCCCCACCCCTCAGAATCCTTTCTGAACTTTCTGAACCCTCAGCAACATAATCTTAAAATCAACCATTGGGTGGAAGACCACATCTCGTACAGAACTATGAATAAGTTCATTGCCTGCTTTGTGGTTCAGTGGGCCAGCCAGCTTCAGAAAGAAGCCACTCGCCCTTCCTCTGGTGGGGAAATGCCACACTGACCCTGCTCCCAGCAGGAGCAGATGGTCACCCAAAACCATTTACCCTCTTTTTAGAAGTTCCTATCATACACTGACTTCAGCGCACACTAAAGTTTATTTTTAAACAGCTATACATTTCACATAGGACCTTGTAGGAATGTTGCCAAAACTTTTTTGACTTAATCATAGATTAAGCACATGCTTACCTCAGCCTGCATATACAGTTGTACAGTATGAAATGTCCTGTCAGCCTCTAATAGTTCAAGGGTCTAGTGACGAAGTCTTGATAAACAAGAATATGACCTAAGTCTATACTGGAAAGGAATTGATTAGTGCACAAACTCAGTTACTTAAAACTAGTATCTGTGTTTGTTTGGTTTTAAATTTTGTTAATGTTTTTTATTTATTTCTGAGAGAGAGAGAGAGATAGCATGAGCAAGGGAGTGTCATAGAGAGAGGGAGACACAGAATCTGAAGGAGGCTCCAGGCTCTGGGCTAGCTGTCAGCACAGAGCCCAACACGGGGCTCGAGCCCACCAACCACGAGATCATGACCCAAGCTGAAGTCGGATGCTTCACCGACTGAGCTACCCAGGTGCCCCTGTGTTTGTTTTAAAACAAATCAATGGGAACACTGTAGGTATCTCTTGGCAACTATTCTAGCCCATTAGGATATCTGCAAATAAAGTGAAAAATAGATGACTCCAAGAGTTATGCTGTTTTTTAAAATGGTTTTTGTCTTTCTTCTTACATTGTTTTCTGCCAACAGTTATCAGACTGTGATGAATTTGCATGATATTATTATTTTTAATTGGTACATAAAATTTTCTTAAAGGATAATATTCATATTTTGTATTCCCCGCCACCATCTTGTGGTTTTATTTAGTTCAAAAACACAGATTTTGCTTTTTAATTGTGAAGTATATAAAATGTACTGAACAGTTATGAAATAGTATTTCTGAGTCCCCTGAGAGCACTGCTGTGCTGCATTCATGAGCTCTTTTTCTGTTTCAGAAAGAAAGTACTAAACAAAGCTAATGACCCCCATCCAATCTCCAACCCATCTCATCCTTCTCTCTTTACCTCCTTACTATATTTATCTCTCTCACTATATTTAATGCCTTATTCAATTCATGATTTTGTCATGTTATTGCATATGCATATATCTGTAATCATGTTTCTTTTATGTACTTGGCCTCAGAGTGAATAGTTCAATAAGATGTAGGAAATATGCAAAATGCTGGTGACAAATGATAAGCATTTTTCTTTCCCCCATTGGAGCTCTTCTATCCAGCTTTGGTTTCCATAGAAATCATGCACAAACCTATCCTATGTGGTTGCAGTCAAATGCCTTTCAGGACCGTGACCTCTACCCTCTGGTTATGAAATATAATTCAAACTACTGACGCTCCCTCGCATGCACGTTACCAGTAAAATGTGAGCTATTTTTTGTAGAGAGATAAAGCTGATTTTTTGCCATGAGGAATGATTCAGCAAAAATTAGGTACATTTGTGGGAATTTCATTAAGAACTTGGTGCAATAGGAAGTGGAAAAACAAATTGAATAACATGAATTAACCCCTCTATGCATCTAAAGCTTGTGCACAGTTCACACTGGGTTGTAATTGGAGCAATTTAGAGGCAAGTTAAAGCAAAATTTAGGAATAGAAACCTTAAGAGGAAAACACACATGCTGATGGACCTGCTGAGTTGCATGTGCATGTGAGTGGTGTCAAAGAGCGAAAATTCAACCAAGTAAATTTTAAAGATTATTTAGCTTCATTCATCGATTCATGAGTCAGACAGTGTGCCATCAAGCAGGTACAGTGGAGCCCCAAAGGGCTACAGAAATGGAAAGGTTTTTAAGGTAGAGAGGGAGCAGTAAAAAGGAAATTATTATCAAAGAATCTATTGTTTTAGGTAAGGTTATCCTCCTATTGGGAATGGAGGGGATCTACCAGTAATTTCCTAGGGCTGACCAGAAAATTCCCACATTGACTGACTACAGGTTACATTTCTGGGGGATTGTAACTGCAGTTAGATATTAAGTCCTGGGTTATTGACCTAGGACCTTAACCTAACAGACACCATTTTGAGCCTGTGGTTTCTTTTTCACAGTGTCCACACCATATTCTTTTGGTCCTCAACACACCGTACTCCACTCCTCATTCAGCCCTTCACTCCAATGACTTCACATTCCAGCCTCACAGAGAGAGAGAGCTCGGAGAACCAGTGGAAGAGAAGTACCTCGCAGAGCCCTTAAGCTTTCTGCCCTCACTCAGGGTTCCTGGACAACTGTTCAACTTCACATAACTCAGTATTTACATATGCACAGTGTTCCTTTTGGGCTATTATAATCTCCACTTCCATTTGCCTACGGAGAAATTGGTGCTTCATATTTACCTTCAGTGAGTTCCCTCCCCTGTGTTCGGAAAGCATTCGCCACGTCCAGGCATGGTAACTGGTTCATGACTGTCTATTCTTCAAGGCTGTGAATTCCTCAGAGGCAGTGACTACTGTCCATAGAGGGTGTTTAAGGAGAAGTACAAAAGCAAAAACAGTTTGCATCCCCGATGAATGATTAGTATGTCCATTTAATGAGCACATACTTCTAACATGCTCATGTGCATACAATTTCGAAAAGGATATAAGGTGCTTCTTTAGTATAAAGTTTTTTAATGTTTATTTATTTTTGAGAGAGAGAGAACATGAAGGGAACAGAGAGAAAGGGAGACAGAATCCGAAGCAGGTCCAGGCTGTGAGCTGTCAGCACAGAACCTGATGAGGGGCTCGAACCCACAAGCTATGAGATCATGATCTGAGCCGAAGTCAGACATTTAACCGACTGAGCCACCCAGGCTCTCCAAGAGTTCCATATCTTTAAAAACTTAATTATATTAAGTTTTATATTAATTTTTAATTATATTAAGTTTTAAAAACATAATTATATTAAACCTTAATATTTATTATTTTCCATAGTTATTCAAAGAATATATCTTTTTACCAATTACATATGAGACATTGCTTGGGCTCTAAGATGCCATAATGAACAATTTAGTTACTGTCAACTGGTTTGTATTCTAGCACATGCTTTATTTTCCTTGGTATTATGTGCTTTGATTGTTGACCTGAAATAATTTTATTCTCCACAACTATGTTAGAGATTCCTTTTCTATGAAAACGTTAAGAACTCCTTTTTAATAATTTATTTCAGAAACAGCACTTACAATGAAAAAAGTATGTATTACCTCATATGTTATCTTGTTAGTTTCATCCATTCTTGATATTTTGAAGCCCTAATGGGCTCTATTATACATTTAGCTAAGTAGAGAAGCCCATATCAAAAACTTATTTGAATTCTGGACATTTTAAATTATATATAACTTTTCACAGTCTAGCAGAGAATGTAGCAGAAATAGTAAATAGAATTAAAAATAGACATAGTTCATTCCTCTGATAGCCAATGACTATGAATTGTTGATTTTTACCTATAAACCTTGCCCCACTCTTAGATACAGGCTTCCAAGTATGGAATGAATAAGTCACAGGGATAAAGACAGAGCATGGGAAATATAGTCAATGGTACTGTAATAGCGTCGTACAGTGACAGATGTTTGCTACACTTGTGCTGGGCACAGCCTCACATAGAGAAGTTGAATCATTCTGTTGTACACCTGAAACTAACGTACCATTGTGTGTCAGCCAGACTCAAATGGAAAAATAAAAATAGATAAAGCTTTTTACTATTATAGAAAAACAACTTGTCCCACTCCTACTTCAGGGAAATATAAGACTCAGCATGCTAATGATCAGAAGCATTTGAATAACCATTCAAATAACCACAGGAATCTGAGGTCACACATGCCACTCTAGGTCTGCCTGCTGCTACCTCCTTCTCACATCCCATGTTATCAACCCATATATTTTTATTTTTTATATTTATCTTTGAGAGAGAAAGAGACAGAGCATGAGCTGGGGGAGGGCAGAGGGAGAGGGAGACACAGACTTAGAAACAGGCTCCAGGTTCCTGGCTGTCAGCACAGAGTTCAACACGGGGCTTGAACCCACAAACCACGAGATCATGACCTGAGCGAAAGTCGGACACTAAACCAACTGAGCCATCTAGGTGCTCCTCACCAATCCGTATAAATTACATTACCCTTTGGGGAAAAAGCTTATTTGCCTATAGCTATAGTACCAATATATTCTTCTTCGCGGGTAATGAGAATTGGGATAACCTTTGTGTCTTCTTAAAGTGGGTCAATTAATCACCTATTTTAGATACTAGAAGATTTTAATTTTAGCTTTGCATCCAGTACAGTTTATCAATTTGTCATTCAGAGGAGACTGGCACATGCAGTAGGTATTTATGGGATTTGTTATATGGTAGAGATTGTATTCTATCAGTTAGAAAAACACAAACTGTCTGATACAGAATTTTAATAACTCCTAAGTTAAAATCATTACCTGAAGCTAAATACACATTTATGAATTAGCAATGTTTGACACGTAGGTTGTCAAGCAAGTTTTTGACCTCCTGCTAAAGGAAACAGTATAAATAAGGACACTCTAGAGCAAGCTTAAATGGCATCCAAAGGACAGTTTGAGCCGCAATCTAAATGGCGCGAGCTAAGAATAAATGACTTTTATTTTTTTTGCTTTTATTTCGGGTTTTTCTATAGAGTGTGAAGAATAAGTAAGTTAAAAGGATTCAGGGAAACAAGCATTCCAGAGCAATCTGGGGACCCTTGTGCCTGACTCTGAAGCACCAAGCTGAGGCCCTTGCCAGTGTCCCCCTTAGGAGGGTGCCAGTCTCGTAGTGACAATTGACAACCAACCCTTGTCATTCCAAAATGAAATGCTCCTGAAAAGTAGTATCATTGACAACTTATGCTTTGGGGGAAAACGATTTCAAACAAGGCTTTCAGAGGCAGAGGTGTTATTATATTATTGTTGTACTGAATTCATTCTTAGAAACTCTGACTTTAAAAAAATTTCTCCCACTGGAAGCTGTTCCACAATCAGGACTCTATCTTCTTGCTTCTTTGCCTGGTGATCAGCATGGTTGAAGGGGTGAGAAAAGTCAGACTCTGGAGAGGGACAAGTTGAGGTCTCAGCCACCCCCCGGGGCAGTGGGAGAGGGGCAAAGCTTTGAACCCAGATCTTAGCACTTCATTGATAACCTCGGTCCCATTTCCTGACAGTCTAGGGTTCTAACGCCATGCACGGCTGAACTTCGTCTCCTCTTCTATAAAACAGATTGGACAAGATTAGAAACTTGTAACTGATCTACCCTTCAGAAGCATCTGAGGATGTTTGTTAAGGACACAAACCCCTGAGTGACACAGAGAGATTCCAACATGATGAAGCTGAAGATTTGAAGAGAATGGGGTGAGGGAGGAGAAGGCAGCTGGAGGAGAAGGGCCAGGGACAGTTCTTTTGAAGGAATGCCTGGGTTAAATCTGGTGCATTCTTCCAAACTAACATCCTACCCTCCTGCAACTCCTGACACATATGAAGCATCTCAGGCATATAAGAACATAGAAACAGGCACGTAAAAAGCTAGGAATCAAATACCCTTGGGTGGGTTGTATTTGAAGTTTTGACTCCCGCTGCCGCACATATCAGGACAACTGTGGGTGAGAAATAGAACGTCCTTTCTGTGATACACACATACATTGGAATCACACAAATGCAGATGACGTCCAGGACGGCCATTTGAAAGTAGTAAAAATGAGCTTTTATTTCTGTGAAAGTTAAAGGACAATTCTAAGATCTGAATATTTTCACACCCCCCTGGAAGACCATCAATAATTTCTCAGTCTCATTTGGACACAAGAGCAATTTTTGTTATATCTGATCTGTTTCATACGACAATGGCAAGCTGTCAGAATTACACCACCTCATTTCTGAACTCACGAAGTGATTCAAACAAGAATAGCAGGTTTCTCCAGCCTCAGTCACTGTGATTTTCAATTACTTACCAGTTTCTGGAGACAATTTGTTAAGAAAATATAAGACTCTTAGGCTTATTTCATTCATGTCGGGGAATAGCTGAGACCATACCCCCTTCAGAACGAATCACTTTCATGAGCTAAACCAATTCCAGCTAAACCTTCTGAAAAAAAATTCTAAAAATAATTACACTTTTAAGTTGAGCCACCTTATAAAGACAGACTAAAAAATAAGAAAAGATAACCCTAATACATACCCTTTGGGAGAATGCTCTAAGGGTTTATAATTATGTACAAACTAACTTACATTGAGGTATGCAATTCTTTTAATGGGCAAACATGTCTACCCATCAAAAGAACTCAAGCTTCCTCTTTCTTTTCAATCCGTGTTCCTCCTTGTAAGAGAAGAAGTTTATAGCTGCTGACGTTTGTTACTAGATGTTATTAATCATTTTCTACCCAGGACTGTACATTATTCTCAGTTACCAGTTATAGGGTCTTGGATTTCGATCCTCTGTGTTGGATCAGGGACACATCCTCTTGGTATGTGGGTTCAGTGGGTACTCAGGTGTTAGCCATCCCCTGAAGACTGGCCAAGGTAGGCCCAGCAGGGAAGGACTGAGGCTGCCAGGAGAGCTTTTCCATTGCCAGAGTTGGTGCTTGAGGCTGTTTGGACCTGCTTCATTCTCACCTGGTGTCCAGAGACTTTGTTTCATTAACTCCTATCAACACTGATGCTGAACTTTCTCTTGACCTGTTACTTGTTTCTCACTCAGCTTTGGCACTTCTGGGCTGAACCTGGTGGTATATGGCCCTGGCCCTGGTCCTGGCCCTGCCAAAGCTCTCCTTTTGTTTCTTAAACTAGCTGGACCAGTGATACGTTGGGCTTGTCCAATATTACATGCTTCTTGTTTCCAGATGCTCAATTTTCAAATTAACTGAGAGAGCAGAAACGCTGTGCTACAAAGTCTTCCTCATCTACAAGCTTTTTAAATATTCTATTACATTTTTAAAAAAGGAAAAGAGGAAAGAAAAACAAAATTCAAAGGACAAAGAGGAAAAAACAAATTAAACCACCCATACAGAAAGCTTACCCATTATATACCACAAGCTTACTTGCTCATTTAGAATTATTCATTAGGAGGAACCAGTATTAAGTTAGGGCTGTGCTGGAGACAATGGCGAGCAGCTTCTCTAGAGTAGGGTGAATTTACCACCCCTTTACAGGCATCGAGGACTGAAGTTTGCCATTCTAACTACACCCTCCCAGAATTTGGTCCCCATAAACCCCTCTCCTGCCACGGAGTCAGCAGATCTGAGCCTCTAGGTTCCCCTGCTCTTGCACCCGGTGTTATTACCCATATGGACTTCAAAGTTCAATGTCCTTCCCTAGCACTGTGTCAGGTAGCCTTGCAGATTTTGGGTGAGAAGCAGCCTGTAGTAAATGTAAGGGGTGAGAATCATCCCCTGGCCATTCATATAAATTTTAAGGAGTAAAGTTCAAATAAACAGTGACTTCTTGTACATTCTCCTTAAGGTTTAAAGGCTATGCTCAACATACTAGGAATAGAAGGGAACTTCCTTGATCTGATAAAAGGCATCTATGAAAAACCCAAAGCTATCATCATACTTAATGATAAAAGACTATATTCTTTCCTCTGAATATCAGGAATAAGACAGAGATGTTTGCCCAGCCACTTCTATTCAACATTGTACTGGAAGTTCTAGACAGAAAATTTAGGGGAAAAGGCAAGAAAGCAAGCAAGCAAGACAGGCATCCAGATTGAGAAGGAGGAAGTAAAAAGTCTCTGCTTGAAGATGAACAATCTTGTATAAAGAAAATCATAATATATCCACTAAAAAATCTACTAGAACTAATAAAGGAGTTTAGCAGGGTTGGAGGACACATGGTGAATATATAGAAACTCAGTTGTATTTCCAGGAAGTAGCAAAGTACTAACCAAAACTAAAAAAATATTTCACTTAAAATAGCATCATTATGTTATGCACCAAAGCCAAACACCATATGTTAAATCAAACCAAAACAAAACACCTAGAACAAAGTACTTAAGAACAAAACTTTTAAAGGAAGGGCAAAACTTAACTCTGACAACTGCAAAGTATTCTTGAAGTTAATTAAAGCAGACTTTAAAAAATGGAGAGACATCCCGTTTTCATGGATCAAAAGACTATACTGTTAAGAGGAGAAATCAATCTGTAGATTTAATACAATCCTTATTATCCAAATCCCAAGTGGCTTCTTTCCAGAAATTGACAAGCTGATCATAAAGTTCAGATGGAAACTCAAGGGACTCCAAATAGTCAAAACAATGTTGAAAAGAACAAAGTTGCAGGATTCACACTTCCCAATTATAAATTTTACTACAAAATAGCAGTAGTCAAAACTGTGTGATGCTGGTCTAAGAACAGACATATAGAGTAATGGAATAGAATTGAGAGTCCAGAAGGAAATCCCACATTTCCATTTATGGCCAATTGATTTTCAGCAAGAATGCCAAAACAATTCAATAGGGAAATTATCTTCTCAAAATAGCTCTGGGGCAAAGGGATATCCACCTGCAAAAGATTTACATTGGACCTCTACCTTGTACTATATTCAAAAATTAACTCAAAATATCACAAAACTAAATGCAAGGGCAAATACTACAAAAGATGTAGAAGAAAACATAGACTTAAACCTCAGTGACCTTGGGGGGGCGCCTGGGTGGCTTAGTCGGTTAAGCGTCTGACTTTGGCTCAGGTCATGATCTCACGGTTCGTGGGTTCGAGCCCCACATCAGGCTCTGTGCTGACAGCTAGCCCAGAGCCTGGAGCCTGTTTCAGATTCTGTGTCTCCCTCTCTCTCTGACCCTCCCCTGTTCACGCTGTCTCTCTCTCTCTCTGAAATAAATAAAACATTAAAAAAAAATTTTTTTTAATCTCAGTGACCTTGGAATTAGGTAATGATTTCTTGGATATAACACCAAAAATATAAGCAACAAAAGGAAAAAAAAGGTAAATTATATATGATCAGAATTAAAACCTTTGACATATAAATAATCCTATCAAAAATGATGATAGTTCACAGGATGAGAGAAGAATTTTGCAAATCACATAGCTGATAAGGGATTTTTAGCTAGAACACATTTCAAAAACTCCTACAATTCAATGATAAAAATGGACAAATAATATGATGTTTTAATTAGGCAAAAGATTTGAATAGGCATATGTCCAAAGATAGACAAATGTCCAATGAACACATGAGAAGATGCTCAACGTCATTAGTCACTGGGGAAATGCAAATCAAAACCACAGTGAAATACCTTCTCACATTCATGAAGAGGGCTACAATCAAGTGATAAGTGTTGGTGAGTATGTGGAGAAACTGAGGCCCTCATACAACACAGGCAGGATGTAAAATAATGCAGCAACTCTGGAAAACAAGTCTGGCAGATTCTCACAAAGTTAAATATAGAGTTTCCCAGCAATTCAACTCTTAGCTCCATATCCAACAGAAATTAAAAAATATGTTCACCAAAAAACTTGTATGCAAATGTTATAACAGCATTTTGCACAATAGCCACAAAGTAAAACCCATGTTTAATCCATGAACAGATGAATGGATGAATAAAATATGGCACATCCATTTAATGGATGAATTAATTAATTCAGCAATAAAAAAAGTAATAATATGAAAACATGGATAATCTTGAAAACTTTACACCAATTGAATAAAATTAGTCACTAAAGACCAAATATCATGTGATTCCATTTATATGAAAAGTTCAGCATAAGCTAATCTTTTAAGAAAGAATGGAGACTAATTGTCACCTAAGGCTTGTGGAGATAAGGGGGTTGGGGTGGGGAGTAATGGTTGAAGAGTACGAGGTTTCTTCTGGGTTGATGAAAGTGTTCTAAAATTTATTATGATACTAGAAGCACAATTGTGTGAATATACTAAAAATTATCGAATTGTATGGTATGTGAACTACATCTCTATAAACCTTTCATTAAAAAATATTCTAAGGCTATTAGTTGAATGGTTAAATAAAATGTTAAACTCCTGAGCCCTGTACTGCATTAAGGTAGATTTCTCCTCTCTCCTTATGAATTTTAAAGACTTGGGGCACCTGAGTGGCTCAGTCGGTTAAGCGTCCGACTTCGGCTCAGGTCATGATCTCAGAGTTTGTGGGTTCGAGCTGTCTCCAGCTCAGAGAGCCTGGAGCCTGTCTTTGGATTCGGTGTCTCCCTCTCTCTCTCTGACCCTCCCTTGCTCTCTCTCAAAAATAAATAAAACATTTAAAAAAAAACTTAAAAAAAGACTGTACTGAAAATCATTAAAGATCCTGAAGAGAGGAAATGTGTGCAAGAGATAAATTAGGCACACCTATTTTTTTTCCATTGTAACAGGACACCAGTAATACCAAAAGAAAAGAATATTTATTCTCCACATGAAAAAAACTTGACCAATATTTTTTTTATTGTTAACGTTTAGATGATACAAATAGTGTCTGGTCAAAACACACAGTTTATATATAAATTATGTCATTGTAGGAGAGGAAAATATGACTGAAATTTTTGCAAATGTAATAAGCTTCTAAAATACTTCTCTGAAATGAGGCTTAAAAAAAACCAGAGCTTATTAAAAATCATAGGAGTCCCATTACCAGGAAGAAGAATGCACTCCAGTCTGTGTCCTTCTGTTTCCCAGTCTGCGACGCAACTCCAATCTCATTTTGTCATGTCCCCCACTCTGCAAACAGCTAACGGTGGTCCTCTCCTGATAGCTAACCTGAGTCCTGGCTCTCTGTGGAGGTATGCCATCCTGGAGATTGCCCCTCTCTGGACTGTCTCATTGGGAAAAAAAGAGTAAGAAGTAGATACAGGTGATACTCCTTTTGACATTGACCAGGACACGGTGATTAACAATAATATGTAATTAATTCATATAATTGTACTAACATTCATCCATATATAGTACCCAACAAAATGAATGAGTTACATGCAAGAGTATCAAGAAGACCCTAGTCAAAGGTCTTGCTGATGCTGGAGGTACTTCCGATCAATGTCTACAATTCAATATACTTGCGATGAGATCTGTTGGGCATGACTCTTCCTTGATGAACATTTCAGCAGCTTTTCCTCTACCTCAGGTTCCTCCTGCTCTTTCCTTAAGTGTTTCGTTAACAACTACCACCCACATGTGCAGTCCTGAGTAAACCCTGACAAAAGAGGCAGGAAGGCTTACCCACTGTCTTCCCACTTACACAGCCCAAAGATTCTTTCCACCAACCAGACCTAACAGCCCTTGGACCCCAAAGTCAGAGTCAGTTCATGAGTTACTCTCCCTATCTTCTGCCAATTCCAGATACTGGCCCCGTCTAGAGGTGAGCTTCTGCCTGCATTTCCCTCTCCTGCTTTCAGGCACCATAACTAGTTCAACTGCCCCTACCTGGGGCTTCTCTGAGCAGGAAATCTGACAACTTTCCCAGTTGCCCCCAGTGCTGGGGGACAGCTTCCCCAGGGCTGGCCTCTGGCCTCTGCGCCCCACAACTCCCAAAGGGAGAAGAGTTCCCGCCACCAGCCACCTTGCCAGAGTTCAACGTTGAACGGAGATGTGGTCACACCCTGTTTTTATATCTGGCTTCATCTACCTTAATAGACTTCCTGCCACTTCCTATAAAAGACAAATGGCAAATTCCACTCTTGTCCAAGCACTCATACTATCCCTGTGGGAAGGTTTAGCTCCAAATCATTCGCTCCCTGAACTGGACCCACCTTCATGGAAGACTATTTTTTTAACTTGTTATTTTAATACAATTTTAGACTTACAGAACAGTTGCAAAAAATAGGGGAAACAGTCTCCATGGTTATGTTGTACGGTAGAAGGGATTTTACAGATTTCATAAAGGTTCTGAAGAGTTGACTTGGGATTCACCAAATGCAAGATTGTCTTGGCTGCAGCTGAACTGACAAGTGGAAGAGACTCTGCTGGTCTTCACTGAGAAAGATGTAGGTTGAAGATAGGCCCTGTTGCTGGGAACAGAGGTTGCATCTAGGAGTCAAGAATGGCTCCTGTTGAGAGCCATCAAAAAGCATAGTCTTCAGGGGTGCCTGGGTGGCTCAGTCCGAAGAGAGTCTGATTTCAGCTCAGGTCATGATCTCACTGTTTGTGAGTTCGAGCTCCATATCAAGCTCTCTGTTGTCAGAGCAGAGCCTGCTTCAGATCCTCTGTCCCCACCTCATTCTCTGACCTTCCCCTGCTTGCTCTCTCTCTCTCTCTCTCAAAAACAAGTAAACATTAAACACACACACACACACACACACACACACACACACACACACACACAGAGTCTTCAGTTCCATAGCACAAGGAACTGAATTCTGGCAACACTCTGATTGAGCTTGGAAGACAACCTGAGCTCCAAACAAGAACACGACCTCCTCACACCTTGACTTTAACCTTTGAGACTGAATAGAAGACCCTCCCTGGACTCCTGATCCACAAAAACTATGATAATCATTAAGTATTATTTGAAGCCACAAATTTGAGGCAATCTGATATGCGACCATAGAAAACAAATACACACACTATCTTTCACTTTGTAATTAATGAGTGTTTGGGGAGAGATACTTGGAAATTATCCAAATATCGTGTCTCTTCACAAACTGTTGCCCACGAATCTTAGCACCCATCATGGGGTCTTATTGGTTTGCTTACTTCTCCTGTTAATCAAATTATGAAATCTGCTGAATTGCCCATCATTTTATATAGGTGTCCCAAAGCAGGCCCCTTAACAAGGGTACATGTGGTTTGCACTCAGATCATGTGTAATTTGACTTCTGTAAAGCGTAATGAGTTGTAATTGAAATTGTAAAGGAAGGTACAACATTAAGAGCTACTGAAGAGCAATTAAGTCAATAAAGGTAACCAAGTAATTCAGCTAAATAAAAATCCAATAGCTGCATAGGCAAGACAGAAGAGCACTGGGTACTCAAGTAAGTACTAATGTTAAATACAGAATGACATCGCTAACTGGGTAATTCTGTTGCCAGTCGGAATCCTGATACAGAATTGAGAAAAATGTAAATGGTGGACAGCATTATGACTCACTTAGCACAGTGATGCAAGGCAAGTGCTTCCTGATGGAAAGAGCACAGAACAGGAAACAAAGGGTCTGGTTTGAGCCCTGGCTTCACCGTTTTTTGGCAGACTTGAGCACGCCATTTTTTTCCGCATTTTCAAATATACTGAGGGAAGTTGGCTTACAGCATCTAAACCATTGTCTCAATCTCTAAAATTCTATGATTTCAACTTCAAAGAAAAGTAGCAAAGCCTGAAAATATAGGACCAGATACTTTTCTTTCTTTTTTCTTTTTTTAAACTTTTTTTTTTATATTTTTATTTATTTCTAGGAGAGAGAGAGAGAGAGACAGCATGAGCAGGGGAGGGTCAGAGAGAGAAGGGGTCACAGACTCTGAAACAGGCTCCAGGCTCTGAGCCGGCAGTCAGCACAGAGCCCGATGCGGGGCTCGAACCCACGAACCGCGAGTTCATGACCCAAGCGAAAGTCGGACGCTTAACCGACTAAGCCACCCAGGCGCCCCTCTTTTTTCTTTTTTTAAAAAAATGTTTATTTATTTTTGAGAGAGAGAGCAAGCACAAGCAAGGGAAAGGTAGAGAGAGAGGGAGACAGAGAATCTGAAGCAGGCTATGTGCTTACAGCAGAGAGTCCGATGCAGGGCTTGAACTCACGAAGGTGAGATCATGACCTGAAGTTAGACGCTCTGTCAACTGAGCCGCCCCGGAGTCCCTAGATATTTCCCTTCCTTAATACCAACTGAGAGGAAGGTTTCTGCTCTCTTTAGCTCTTCGACCCACCAAAAAGGGAGAACCTTGATGGATACTAGTTGAACAAAGTTGTTTCATAAAGAAACAGGCATGGCAATGAGACAAATACTACAAAAGCAAGACCATTCAGTTGGCTATTTGAACAATAGAAGCTGTGCTGTCTCTCAACTATGTGAATCATTGAAAAAATATGAACAAACAAACATGTATACCAAACTTTCCACTAACTCAGTTCTGGGCATCTCTCGTCTGAGAGACCGTAATGCAACAGAGAAAGCAAATGGGTAAAGGCTGGGACATAGTCTTCTAGCTACTGAAGACTATGAAGTTGTATAATACCCACTAGACAGCAGCAGGACTAGATGTCACACCTACACCCGTACCCATAACCAACCAGTTATCCACATAGATGCCGTTTTCACTGCTGAAGCATAAACTTTGAGGTTAGGGAATACCTAGCCCACCTCTTTAACCCCCACAGAAATTCTGACAGTGTCTGGCACTTATGAGATGCCCCACAGATGCTTGCCAATTAAGTGACTAGATGACTAAATTAATGAATGGCTAGAAAAACTTGACTCAGTGTTCAAGCTCCTCCATATGAATTACCGCGATGGTATGTCTGTGCCACAGTGTTTCATCTTCTCTCCAGAAGAAGGAGCACTCCTCAGAATTTCTATTCCAGCAAAGCTCACAGCCTCCTGGACCTCTGAGGGACCCGTACAGGACAACATATACCTAACCTGTTAACCGATCCACATAGCTTCCTTCATCTGTTAAGCATCACCTTCCTTTTTAAGCAGTCAGTGAAGTTCCAGACCCATACTGACTTCAACGATTTTGATGAAGTGATAATATATTTCACATCATGTTTTGGGCTAACCAGAGAACTACACGGTCCATGGTGGCAATGCTTTTTCTCAAGCTGCATTCAGCCATTTGCCTCATTAATGGCACACCAACGAATTGGTTTCTCATTTGTAGGTGAATGGATTCATAACAAAATAGCACTTTTTTCTCTCTGTGAGATTGGGAAGGAACATTTTAGAAATCGCATCAGCCATTGTGATGCTTTTAAAACCCTTGTAGAAAAAAATAAACGAAGACCAGCTAATGACAAAAACAAAGGCTATTGATTCTGACCCTGCAATAATACGTAATCAGTCATCATCACTCAGTTCCAGCAGAGGTTCAAAAGTAGGCAGAGGAGTGGGAAAGTTCTATATTGAAAAAAGGGAAAGGCTTCAGATATATCCCACCTGGAGACCACTGGCATAGGAAAGCTGCACATGAGCTGAGAGCAGGATACTCTATGTGACTGGTCAGAGTGCATATTTGGTTTTTTCATCTTTGTTATGCTTCAGTTATTATTTATTGTTTCTCATAAGTTTTTTAAAATGTTTATTTATTTTTGAGAGAGACACACACAGAGAGTGAGTGGGAGAAGGCAGGAAGAGAGAGAAACAGGCTCCAGGCTCTGGTCTGTCAGCACAGAGTTCGACATGGGGCTCGAACTCATGAGCCATGAAATCATGACCTGACCCAAAGTCCGATGTTTAACTGACTAAGCCTCCCAGGCGCCCTTCCCATAAGTATTTTATTATATGTCTTTAAGACTTTTTACCTGTAGCCACATACCATTACCACACCTAACAAAATTAACTGTAATTCTTCAATATCATCTAATACTGACTCTATTTTCAAATTTCCCCAAAGGCCTTTCTTCTGTTGACTTAAATCAAGATGTAGACAAGGTCCCTGGATTGCACGTGATTGATGTGTCAAGTCTCTCGTGGTCTATCACAGCACACTCTTCCTTCTCTAGAACAAACTGTCCTCTAGACTTCGTGGATTTGGTTGATGACATCCCAGAGTACATTTTGTATGTTTCTCTTTGTCATATTTTCTGTACACTGGCTGTTACATTTAGAGATTTGATTCAATTCTGGCTTAAATCTTTTGGGGTAAATGTTCCAAAGACGATGTCACGTGCTGTCGATTGCATCAGAGAAGGAAGCACGTAAGGTCTGGCTACGCCACTGTCAGTGGTGTCACGATCACAGGCTGTCAGCCTCTCATCCATCATGAAGTTCCCATCAACCCTTCATCTTTTCATTTGGAACATCTTTATGGTGTGCAGGCATCCTATCTCAAGAATATCGTCTTGCGTTTCTTTTAAATCTACGTTTTTGTCTTTGAGGAGTGCTATATAGGTTTTAAAACAATGTTTATTTTTGAGAGAGAGAGAGAGAAACCGTGAGCAAGGGAGGAGCAGAGAGACAGGGGGACAGAGGATCCAAAGTGGGCTCTTTCTGACAACAGTGAGCCCAATGTGGGGCTCGAACCCACGAACCATGAGATCGTGACCTGAGCCAAAGTCGGACGCTTAACCTTAAGCCACCCAGGCTCCCTGAGGAGTGTTTTATAGTTTTAATCAAAAAGGGACTGAAACTATTCTCAAAAATGTTGTATACATTTTTTGCTATTGTAATCTTTCCTACATCTTTTTTCCAGCTTTGCTATTATTGACAGTCAGCATATATACAAAGTGATGATATGATACACATATATACTGTGAAATGATTACCACCAATGAAGTTAGTTAACACTTCCATCTCCTCGCATAATTACCATCTTTTGTGGTAATAACATTTAAAATCTACTCTCTTAACAACTTTAAAGTATAAAAAGACCTTTAAAGTATATAACACAATATTGCTAACTATAGTCAGCTTGCTGTTTGTTAGAACCCCAGAATTTATTAATCTGGAATTTTGTACCATTTGACCAATATCTTCCCATTCTCCCAACCCCCGTGTTTACTAATAGACCCAAGTATCTTTTTAGGCTTCCTGTAAAAATAAGAAACCAAAAGTAGGTAATTAAACTTATGTCTGGCAATTACTGTTTTAGTATTTTGTCTTATTTTCAGATGATGTAGGTGAGTTAATATCTATCTTTTAAATAAGTATAGTTTCAAGGTTTAAAGTTCCCAAAAGGATTTTGGAAGCTATTTTTAAGCAGAAAAGTTCAGTTATAAATTTTATCTCATTTACAGCTACGTAACACACGTGTTCTTAATAATTATGCTTGGATTATGCGTGAAAATTGCACCAGGTTTTAGACAAAACTAGTCATTACCTTAAGTGTTTTCTTCTTCACAAGTTTTGTAGCATGAGGATGACAGGCAAGCATCAGAAATATGACTCTTCCTGCCTACCTGTTTCTCTACATGGAGTAAGTTATTTATTTTTATTATACATTTTGTTCTTAGAATGATTTTATACTTTTATAATCTCAAATATCTAATAGAGATAACAAAACTTATTCGACTCATAAATCCAAGTAGAGTGAGTATGTATCCATTTAACCAAAGTGACAATAAAAGATTTTGAAGGTAAATGAAAGCAACATGGTTTATATTATAAAAAAAGAAAAAAAAAGCTTTAGGTCTTTTAATACTGAGGAGAAATGATTTTAAATATAATGCTGACAGCGCTGAAGACATATATGTTTTAACTAAACCGACAACATTAAATTAGCATTATTTACCAAAGATTATTCCTGAAGAACACATATATTATGATGAGGGAGACAGGGGTAAGCTGAAGGCAAAGTTCAGGCTAACAGTACCCCCTGCCCAGGGTGGGACATGTGTGACATTCTTTGGATGCTCCTGGCTGCCCAGAAACAGGGAAAAAGAAAGAAAGCAGATGGCTGACTGACAAAGAACACAAGTCATGCTGGAAAGAAGTCTCCTTCAGTTTATGGATAAGTTAGGAAACTGCAAGAAAAAGGCAATCTTATCCATAGCTTGATCTCCAGAAACCTGTAAGCTCTGTTTCCTGGAGTCCTAATGTCACCCTCATCAAGATGGAAGGGAGTTTAAGTGCTTGCCATGGTGATGTGGAAAACAAAGGCAAATGAAAAGGTAAATTCCCTTACTGCCTGCAGCCCATGAATGAGTCCTTGAAACAGAGTGACCTCTCTAGGAGCTCAGTTGCCTCAAGGATGACACTCTGCTAGAAGCAGGAGGCAGTCTTGATCCTGGGAGTCTACTTTAACATATAAAAATTCCTTTGGGAACTTCCTTTATCTCAGTCCCCCCAAGATATATGCTGGCCATTATACTTCAAGCTTATGGCCCCTTGATCTACATCTGAAGGATCTCATGAGTGAGGTTTTACTAAACGGTAATAAATGGCATTTTCCTAACAACACTTAACCTCTCAAGGTCTGGGAAACCTTGCCTCCAAAATAGTGTAGAGATTTACTCTACCCCTGACTCTCTCCCAACCTGAGGGTATATAATCAGTCACCCATCACAACCCCAGTGTGGCTCTTCCTGCCCATGGGTCCTGTCCCTGTGCTTTAGTAAAATCACCTTTTGGCACTAAAGACGTCTTCAAGAATTCCTTCTTGGCCATTGGCTCCAAACCCCACCATCACCCCAAAGCCCCATCATATTAGTTTCACATTTCTGAGAATTTTATGAATACTTAATTTACACACTTATTTTTTTCTAAGCAAATTAACACAGAATTTTTTACAAGTTAATTTTGGTAATACCATCCAGAGGTAGAAAAATACCACTGTATATAACATACATACATAGACATGCATAGCATACAGAGAGATGCAAATAGAGATCTTATAGTAATATTAAAATATTGGGACTACACCAAAATAAATAAAAAGTTCTTACACAGCAAAGGAAACTATCAATAAAACAAAAAGGCAAACTGCTAGTTGAGAGAAGATATGCAAAGTATATATCTGATAAAGGGTTAATATCAAAAATATACAAAGAATTTATACAACTCAACAAGAAAAAAAATAATAATGCACTTAAAAATGAGTAGAGGACCCGAATAGACATTTTTCCAAAGAAGACATACAGATGTCCAGCAGACACATGAAAAGATACTTAATATCACTCATCTTCAGGGAAATGCAAATTAAAACCATAATGAGATCACTATACATCTGTCAGAATGGCTAAAATCAAAAACAAAAGAAATAACAAGTGTTGGGGAGGATGTGGAGAAAAAGGAGCCCTTGTGCACTGTTAGTGGGAATGCAAATTTGCACAGCCACAGTGGAAAACTGTAAGGAGCTTCCTCAAAAAATTAAACTTAGAATTACCATATGATCCAGTCATTCTACTCCTGGGTGTTTACCCAAAGAAAACAAAAACACTAATTTGAAAAGATATATATACCTCTATGTCTATTGCAGGATTGTTTACAACAGTCAAGATATGAAAGCAACCCAAGTGTCCATCGATAGATGAATGGATATAGAAGATGTAGTATAAATGCCATGGAATATTACTCAGCCATAAAAAAGAATGAAATTTTGCCATTTGCAGCAACATGGGTGGATCTAAAGGGAATTATGCTAAGTTACATAAGTCAGTCAGAGAAAAACAAATACCATGTAATTTCACTCATATGTGGAATTTAAGAAACAAAACAAATGAACAAATTAAAAAATAGACAAACCCAAAAACAGACTTTTAAATATAGAGAACAAACTGGTGGTTGCCAGAGAGTATGTGGGTAGGGAGTTGGGGAAAATAGGAGGAGATTAAAAGTACACTTACCTTGAACATTGAGTAATATATAGAATTATTGAGTCATTGCATTGTCCACCTGAAACTAATATAACACTGCATGTTAATTATCCTTGAATGAAAAACAATGTTAGCCATGAGTCAGGTAAACATAGTTGTATGAAGCCACTGGTCCGTATAAAATAAATAGTTAGATCCAATTTGTGTTTCTGGTGTATAGAACAAGTTAAGATTATCCACTCAATGATAACAACTACTTTTTACCAATATTTATGGAGATTACTTTTAAGATTTTCCCTGATATGTGATCTAATGGAGACTGTGAACTAAACTTTGGGCAAAGAACCTTTTGGAAATACCAAGTGGCTGTCTGGATGTTTTTAAAGGTCGTAGTAGCCGTCTGGATGTTTTTAAAGGTCATATGAGTAGGCAATATATCTAATTTGTTTCCAAATAGCACTTTAAAACTTTTCCTAAGTGTATACCTATTCCAAATGTGACTCAGAACTAAAGCTTTTTCAAAAAATAGCTTAACCATGAACACAAGAAAGTGCAAAAGAGTCACTTTTTGGTCTAGAGTCACTTCCAAAGTGACTGGCCGACCACTCTAACAGCTGACCATGGTCAGCAGGACATCAGGAAGTGGGGGTGCAACTTGTATTTGCAGTAGAGCCCATCACAAATTTTCAGCACCCACAACCTCACAATAAACAACCTCAGGCCCCACAAGCGGACCGTCGGCAGGTCGAAAGCCAGGGAGACCCAAGTCAAGCTCTCAGGATATAAAACGAGGCAGAAGGAGAATCTTCTCCTGTGATTCTCCTCCTTAAAGTGAATGGACACATAAGACTTAAAAAGGAAAACAATGGGGGCGCCTGGGTGGCTTGGTGGTTGGGCGTTCGACTCTCGCTTAGGTCATGATCTCGCGGTTCATGGGTTTGAGCCCCGCTTCGGGCTCTGTGCTGACTGCCAGCTCAGAGACTGGGGCCTGTTTCAGAGTCTGTGACTCCCTCTCTCTCTGACCCTCCCCTGCTCATGCTGTCTGTCTCTCTCTCTCCTAGAAATAAATAAAATATTAAAAAAAAAAAAAAAAGGAAAACAATGATGTCCCTGGAAGGAAAAGAACAAATAACCAATGAGTACCCCCAAATGAAAGTCAAGAGTAATATCCAGAGAATTAGTTCCTTCCAGTATCTTTGATGGAGACACTAGGGATAGAAGGATCATATCTCGAGATCATAAAAGGTGTATATGAAAGACCCAACACTAATATCACCCTCCATGGGGAAACCCTGAGAGCTTTCCCACTATGGTCAGGAACAAGATAAGAATGTCCACTCTCCTCACTGTCATTAGTGTTGGAAGTCTTAGCCTCAGCAATCAGACATTACTGCCCTCATGTGATAGGACTCAGCAGAAGTCAGACAGGCTGTCTTGGTAAGATTTTGTGCCTTTTCAGCTTAGATGTCTCCAGACTCGACTACAGCTCCCCAGAAAATGGGATGCCCATGTTGGTCTTCAAAGCTGCACGCAAGGGAAAAAGCTTTTTCTCTATCCTCTTAATTTCAGTAGCTGGAGTATGAAAATTAAAGAGGAAAAGAAAAGCCAGATCAACAGGAGAAAGTGTTTATTTCACATGTGTACAGCGGCTTCCCAGAAAAGAGGTGAAGACGCACCGTGGGTTAGACCTGGGAGCTTATCCACTGGTTTTACTAAACTGTAGAGAAGTGTCCACACAGAGGAAATGGGGTGTGGGCTTTGGGGCGGTGGATCGTGGGACGGTAAACACATGCGGAAACTCAATGAAGGACCAGGGTTATTTCAGAGAGGTTGCAGTATGTAGACTCCGGCCACACGGTATCCCATGACTGAGAATTGTTCTCTTCCTAGTGCAGGAGAGGAGAGGGGGCACCTCACCAAGGGGATTTGATGCTCTCCTCCCAGGCAGGTTGGGGGAGGATGGGACCTCTGCACCTGCTGTTTCTGAATTGCCAGTAGCTCAAAATAGTCCTCGTGCCAAAGCGGCATATTTGGGGGGTGGCCTCTTCTGGTCCCCTAGAGTACAGCAGACGGGCTACAGCGTTTGTTGCAGAGAAAGGGTTACTGCAGGCTGTGTGTCACAGTTCTATTTTTATATATGGTCTGGCCATCGTTTGTGTATTTGGTCTCTTATTGTCTTCTGCTTTGTGACACCTGAGGACTTGCTAAAGAGCAGCACCAGAAGCCCTTAAAATCATTTGACGTAGTCTCTCCCTACAAAATAAAAGATTAAGAACATTAACATAATTATAAAATAGAGAATTTAGTAACTGCTCATATAATTAAAGAAAAATTAACTTCAAACCCCAGTCAATTTATTTTTACTGTAGCCTGTGTTGGCTGAATTATTGGGACAGTCAGACTTTAGGAAATCTGAAACAGCTCACAATCAACTTCCCCAGCATGTCGTGTACAAAGATCAAAAAACAAAGGGATATTATTATTGCTTACCCTGTAGTGTAAAATATTGTGGTTTTCGGTTTCTTAAGGGGGGCATCGGATTTGCGTGTTATGATGAGAGATAGTAAGATGACATCGAGAAGTCACTCTGAATTAAAAAAAAAAAAAACTACTTTTTACCCAGGGAGGGGCAGAGAGAGAGGGAGACACAGAATCTGAATCAGGCTCCAGGCTCTGAGCTGTCAGCACAGATTCCGATGTGGGGCTTGAACCACCAACCGAGAGATCATGACTAGAGCCAAAGCCAGATGCTTAACCGAATGAGCTGCCCAGCGGCCCCTGATCACATTGCATTTTAGATGAGGCATTCTGGTTGCTTAGGTGTTAATGTGAGATGCAGTCAAGTGTTTAGATCATTTTACAGTGAACAATTAACTAGTAGCATTGCTGACTCATTTGGGGAATGATGAAGAGAATCATATAAACCATCACTTGGAGATTTTGTAAAATGAAGAATTCCTTTTCCTGCATTCCATTTGCGTTCGCAGTGAAGACCACACGGCTCCGGGAGAGAAGCTGCTGGGCACACTTGACTCTTAGCATGCCTCCAGACACACAGTAAGCCCCGAAGTCATGGGGTGCCAGCCCCTCTGCACAATTCTGGGGGCTTCACTTGCAAACATGTCTGAAGGCCACTAATTAGGGGAAAAACAAAGTCCCAGATTTAGCAGAGATTTGAATAAAATAAAGTTAGAGAGGGAACATTCTTTGTGTTGGTGAATTTCAATAGTTTTTACACATAAAGAAATCCTGAAAAGTCTCCCATTCTCTGCATGCCTTCAACTGGGAGAAAGGTCACTTTCTCCCAGGGGGCAGAATACCTATTCCCTGTAAAATGCTGGGGTGAGATGTTGGCAGAAAGCAGGAGGTACACACAGTCAGTCACCAATGCTGTGGCTTTGTTGCTCAAAATTTATTTTTGAGTGCTGGTGTGTGTGGCTCATAACAGTGTCCCATTGCCAAGTTAGTGGGTTAGGTGTTTTCTGATCTCATTAATCTGGAACAGTACATGCTCTGTGTGTTTCCCAGGACAAAGGGAATGTCTGGCCGTTGAGATGCTCTAAGAGCAACCAGCAGAGCAAAGGAAGACATGATGCTTCTGCCCAGGAGACCAAACGTCCTCCACCATCTCTCCCTCCGCATGAGGACAGGACACACTGAAAATACATTTAGGGTGCTCTGAGGTGCTAAATATGAATATGAGCTAATAGGAATAATAAACTCCATTGCTGTTAGCACTTAGCTTGCAAAATTATTCCACATACATTGCCTCACCAGATCTGCAACTCAGTCGCATGAGTTACATTAGACAAACACTACCATCTCTGCTTTAAAAATGAGGAAACTGAGGGGTGCTTGGACGGCGCACCCATTTAAGCATCCGATTCTTGATCTCAGCTCAGGTCATGATCTTTCAGTTTTTGGGTGCAAGCCCCACATCTGGCTTTGTGCTGATGGTGCAGAGTCTGCTTGGGATTCTAAATAAATAAATAAATAAATAAATAAATAAATAAACTTTTTTAAAAATGAAGGAACTAAGGTTTAGAGGAGGTGCTAGAATTGCCCAAAAGGAATTTGCCTCCTAGTGGAAAAAAAGTCTAACCACACTCTCATGAAATCAAAGGCAAATACTTGTTTGGTTTTTATTAAATGTTACTTCCAGTAGAGTTAACACATAGTGTTATATTAATTTCAGTTATACAATTTAGTGATGCAACAATTCTCTACAGCTGTACATCACCCAGTGTTCATCTCAACAAGTGCAATCTTTACCCATCTAATTCCAACCTAGGATCTTTTTCAATGGCCGTAAATTTGCAGCTTATTTTTAACCTTTAAATCTGGAACTGAAAAATAAATATAATGCAAGTGATTACATAATTTAGATGACTATTTGAAAAACACATATTTTAAAAGATATGAATATTTTAGCCATTCTACTCAAGTCTTTTGACTATAATATTTACAGAATTATTATAATAGAAATGCTGCCAATATCTGTTTTTAAAAAATCCACTATCATGATAAAAAAATTAATAAATTATTTAGACCAAGCCAAATTCAACTCTTTATTAGCACAGAATAAATAGACCATTACTGTTCTGGTTATTTCTGCACAAATAACCAAATTAGAGCAACTGCTTGACCATATAATTAATTGTTTGGGCTCAGCTGTTTCATAGCAGAAAAGAGCCAATTTAACGTAATTGTTCTCGGATCATACAAATGCATTGACAACAAATGTGGAGTTTTAATATTTTTTAACTTCAAGGAAGCCACAAAGACAGTTTTCTGTGACTATCACGATATTCTCTATAGAGAGAACCATAACCATATATAACTGGAGAATCTCCTTACTGGAGTCTATGATGTGCAGGTATGATGAGAAATGTGGAAATAAAACAAGACCAATCAAATAAGAACAAGCAAAAGCTATTCATTCAGCACTTGCTGTAAGCAAGTCACCATCACTGACATTCGTCAGAGACTTGGAGTTAGGCAGAGGAGGGGGAAAGCTTTATAGAAGAAAGGGGTTTCAGGTGTGCCCTGATTGGAGGATGTTGACCTTGAGGAGCTGTGGTTGAGCGAACTAGAATTGGGGATCCCATTGATTGGTGAGGTGTGTGTTAGACTTTCTCTGGTTGGTCCTAAGTTGGAAGTGGGGACAAAAATTAGCAAAGTTTTCCATTTTAATCAAGTCCTGGCTATTTGGGGTTGATTTCCCAGGGGTTATTGTCTGGCTTCCTGGGTTGTTACTGGAGCTACTGGTCTGCCTTCCTACAAGCTGACATAAAGATAACAGGTTGACTTCCTTGTCTGGTTGCTGCAGATTATGGTCAGAGTTTTACTTTTAGATGTGGTCTGACCATTCACTGTCCATTTGTTCATTCACTCTCAGGGACTTGAAAACTCACTTTTATAATAAACTCTTTGTCAATAAAACCACTGTGGTGAAACTCACTTCTCAGTAACTGCACGCTCAGTGAAGATCTTTTCCTTCCATGCCAGGCTCATGGCCAACAGCTTGACACATATTTCCACTCAAATATCTCAATTAAAGCATGTTCAAAGTGGAGCTTCTAGGATTCCCACACAGTCTAGTTCCTTTTGTAGTTTTCTCTAAATCAATCAAGGACAGCTTCATTAAACCTGAAGTCACTTTGGACTTTCTCATACACCTTATCCAGGGGCTATCCACAAATGCTGGGAGTTTACCTTCAAAACGTATCAGAGCCCCAGACATTTCTCGCGCCCCAACCCCCTTGCCCGTACCTTGGTACAAGGACCATACCCTGCACCTTGGACCATTCCAAAATGGTGTCCTTATTTCTTTCCTTAACTCCTGCCTCTCTTCAATGTACCGTCTGAAGGATAGAGTTAAAACCTAAGTCACATCTTGTCATGCCTTTGCTCAAAACCCTCCAATAGTTTTCCCTTTCACTGAGGTGAATAATGTCCCATTAATAGGAAAAGTAGATTAACACTCTCTCATTGGCAAGCATGAAGTCTGGTCAAACCAGGGAAAGCAAATCTGAGAGACCCATCATTCACCTGGAAATCTCCTCTGAGCACATGTTCTGTGTATTTTTCCTCTCATTTAAAATAAGGGAACAATTATGCCCACTGCAGTCTGTCTTATTGGCTTGTGACAATGATAGGTTGTCAGGTAAGGTAAGATTCTCAAGGGAAAGAGCTAATTATACCCCGGAGGGGGTCCTTTTGAAGTTTTTCCATCCCTATTCTTCTCTCCTCCTTGAGATAGCAAAGGGAAGAGTGCCAAGCACAATGCCTGCCCAGGAGGAAACAGGCAACCAACCGCGATTCCTTTCTCTATTTCTATCTGTTCTTGCCCTTTCCCACATTTCTCTTTCTTTAAGATTATTTTTCTTCTTACTTCTTAAGCTAAAACTCCACCTGATTAGCCAGATGTTTATTTTTAAAATGTTGACCTTATTTTCCACACCTGTAAAAGCTAAGGTCTATGTTAGTTATGGAATAGAGTAACCTCCTATCTATACAAGAAAAAATGTTCATAATAACTCACCTACACTTATTTTAATATGCATTTCTATGCCAACCAAACCCAAGTTTTGACCAATCATGAGGTATTTTTCTTGCAAGGTGATATTTAGCTGAACTCTTTCATAACAAACCATGGGAAACAAATTACTTACAAAGCAGAAGACTCAAATTTATACCCACTTTGTCAGTAAAGTATGTGTTAGACTGTGTTGGTCTGCTTAAGGATGAACTTACGATGTCCAGAGGTGAACTATGCACAAGTTATTTTTGCTCTGAATGAGCGAGGCTTTGCACAGGGGTATAGTGTGACTAAATACTAAAAAGCTTTAATACCACCTCTTGTCCTGTTCCTGGGGTGGGGGTGGGGGGTTAAAGGTTACAGATCCTATCATTCCACTATTCCAAATAGGCAGGCACTGGGGGCAAAAGAAAGGACATGATTGTTCTGGAAGTCTGTAGGTCTCCAAAGAAACCCAGCATTTATCAAATAGTCAAAAGGAAGGTTTCTCCAAAGACCAGCAACATCAGCTCTGGTAGGAATGTTCTTCAGGGCTTCAGGGGTGGCCATTGTGTTCCCTCAATTCCAGGGGCCAAGTAGGTACCTGATTCCTCCCTAGTATTCGGATGGGGCTGCCTAGGTGCCAACACCCCCCCACCCTTTTATGACTAGATAGCTAAAACCAATCACATTCTGACTTTTGAACATTTCAGGTCAAGGTGTCTACCTTCAAACTACATGTTCTAACCACGTTGCATCAGGCTGCTTTAACTTTAAGAACTCTGCGTCTGAAATAATTTAAGGGACACTCTGGTGATGGAAGAAAATAAGCTCATTATCGGATGAAACACATCCTGAGAGCCTGTGGTCCAAGAGAGCTTGTCCTTAGACGGCTCCCAGCACCAAGGGCCCTGAGCCATCAGAACACAAAGGGGAGAGGCTTTGTGAAGCCCATGGCTACAACCCCTACTGTATGAAGGGGGTCAGAATGCGCTACTCAGTATGGCACTTTAGCATACGGACTATTTTGAGTTGAAAGCGATTTAAAAATGGCAGACAACAAGAGTAGCTCCAGGCTCTCATCCTTTCTGCCTAAAACAAGCAGGGCATAAATCTCCCTTTGTGAAGGTACCCCCCTCTTCTCTCTCCCATGCCAGGAGGAACAGAGCAACCCTTATCACAGGAAATGGAAAGTCAGCACCAGCTTGAATCTGCATCAACAAAACTTACTTTGATATATTTAGCTCCCCGTAATGGATCATCCCCAGAAGTCCCCCCCCCCATCCTTTCTCTAGCCACTTCTCCACAATTTATCAGCCTTTGGTAAAATGGTACAGGCAATCTCAAGTCCAGCCACTCCTTCTGGCTTGCATTTCTTTTACGTGAAGTTTCTCTGTGCATATGAAATAAACCTTTTCTCCTGTCAATCTGCCTTTTCTTTTTAGTTTAATTTGAAGGCCCTGACTACTAAATTGAAGAGGGTAGGGGTTCCTGAGTAGGTCAGTTAGTTAAGCATCGGATTCTTGATTTCAGCTTAGGTCGATCTCAGGGTTGTAAGATCGAGCCCAATGGGTCATGAGATCGAGCCTGGCATTGGTCTCTACACAGGGCACAAAGCCTGCTTGGGATTCTCTCTCTCTCTTCCCCCCTCCTCTGCCCCTCCCCTGCTTGTTCTCTCTCTCTCAAAAGTAAATTGAAGAGGGTAGAGGAAGGGAAGAATGAGAAAGAGAAGAAGGGTGGGAGGGAAGGGGAGGAGGGAGAAAGGAGGGAGGGCAGGTTTGCAATGAAATAAATTTTAATTTTCTCCTAATCATCAAAAAGTGAAACAGCTATCTGGGGCACCTGGGTGGCTCGGTGAGTTAAGCATCTGACTCTTGATTTCAGCTCAGGTCATGCTCTCACAATTTGTGGGTTTGAGCCCCACATTGGGTTTGCTGCTGACAGTACAGAGCCTGCTTTGGATCCTCTGTCTCTCTCTCCCTAGGCCCCTCCACCTCTCTCTCTCTCTCTCTCTCTCTCTCAAAGTAAGTGAATAACCTTTAAAGAAAGTAGGGGGGGAGGGTAGAGGAAGCCTAGATAGTAAAGCAAAAGAGCTTACCATAAAATATCTGTACACCATACACCATGAGTGCAGATGAGGAATGCAGCGCAGCACTCAGACATGTTTTCACACACTTTCCCAGCTACGACTTCATTTTTTCCCCCTGCAAACTCCCATTAAGGATGGTAGTAGCTTAAGGGTGGTAAGCAAGTACTAAAAGTTGCATTGGAAACTTTTTGTAGCAAGGATTATGTTCATTATCTTGATTGTGATGATGATTTCAGTTTTATGTGATTAGAAAATGCAAAATATACATGTCTCAAGTATGATTACATGGAACCCTTTAAATATATGGAGTTGATTGTACAATATACCTCAATCAAGTTCTAGAACATGAATTGACAACTTGCCTCCCTCCTCCCCCACGAAAATCCAATTGAGGTAGATAGAAAGTCTTATCTACTCTATGCTCTTACCACTGAGGACTACTACAGAGAATGAGCCACAATCTGTGACTTTTCTTGTTTAATTTCCAGTGGAAAATTCACTGGAAAGGCTTCTGAACTATAAAGATAATTTCCAGTTTATTAAAAATGTTCATTTCTTTCTTTAAAATGTTGACGATTTTGAAAAATGTTAATATGTACTAATATTGTGTTGAGCACATTGGTGTTTTTATAATAGACTTTACAGAATTTAAATATACTTTCCAACAACCACAAAAAACCACAGTCACAGCAGTGGAAAGTGGATTGTATCAAGTAACTTTTAGGTAATTTCAGTAGCTTGAAAAAGGGCAAAATTGAGTTTCCTTCTTAAAGCAGCATAAGTGAAAGGAAACAGTCAAGAATTAGGGAAGTTAGAGTAAAGAAATTTAAAAAATAGAAAAAGCTAAAGTGAACAAACCTTCAATATTTTGGCAAGCTATCTGGATGGAAGGAGGTAAACTAGGGGGAAAAAAGTCCCTCCATGAAGATGAGAAATCACAATCCCTGTGACTCAGGCTATTTTGATGTCAAGCAGACAAATGGTCCTTGTCAACTAGAACTGCTAGAGGTGTTTTTAATAGTCATCACACCAGCCACTAATCTGCCCGTAGATCATAAGGACTGACAAGTCCCATATTCCAAATAATCCCTGCCATGCGGAGATCCAGAATGTGTGCTTCGATGGGGCAAAGACTTGAAGGTCTCATTTGGAAGAAAAATATTTTCCCTGATAGGGAGATGGATTGGCTAAACTTGCAGTGAATTTCCACCCACTTCCTCTCAAAACTCACATACACAATAATTCATAAAAAACCATCCCACTCTAACACACATGGGGGAAGGATGAATCGATATCCTCCCTCAGCCAACCTCTGTTACTCACACTTCTTTTTTCAATTTACTTTGTTGCTAAAAGGAAATGCTGTTGAAATCTTAAAGTATTAATTTGAATGATTGAGAAGTTTTCTCTCAATTTAAAGTGAACTTTAAGAAATGAGCTCCATCACAAAAGAATCAGATTACCTCAGGAAATCATTTAAGTGAGAAAATAAACCAACAATACATAAATATTTCACATGTCACAAGTCCTAACATATTAAATAAACAGAGAAGGTGGAACAAGAGTGTGTGAGAACTGCAGGCTTGATTTTCCAGACTGAGGGGTTGGCCTTGTGAGACTCGGGGAAAAGAGAAAAGTTGGAGACACCGTTACCTGGATATTATTATCACCCAATGAAATGTGATGATGATTTTGATTAGGAAGGTAGCCGTGGAGGGGACGGGAGTATGACAGATCCTACGTATATTTTTTGAAGTTAGAGGTGACAAACTGGATGTGGGATATTAGAAAACCAAACGGGAAGTCAAAGATGACATCAAGGGCTTGGTCCTGAGCAGCTGGAGAGATGGAGTCACCATTTGCCAAGATGAGAAAGACTGAGAAAAGGGCATGTATGAAGGAAACCACACCAAAGCTGAGATGCTTACAAGGCCCCTGATCTCTGAATTGTCAGTCAAGTGTATATATGGGTCTGGAATTCTAAGGGGAATCAGAGGTGGAAATACACATTTAGAAATCATAAGCATGTGTTTAAATGTAGATGGCGTTTAAAACCACGAGACTGACCGAGGTTACTGAAGAGTAAATGGAGGCTGAGAAGAGACGAGATCGGAGAAGTGGGTTCTGGGGCAGTGAGGTTTGCAGATTATTAGTGCTCAGGACAGTAGGACGATGACCATGGGAAAGTGGGATCCTTGAACCACGTGACGAGTGTTTCAAAAAGGAATGACCAACCTTCCCAAATGCTGTGAATAGGCCAAGTCAGATGGAAATGGAGAATTAGTCACTGGGTTAGCCACATGGGGTTGTTACTGACTTGAGAAAAAGGGAAATAGGAGATTTCTCTTTCTGGCAAAGACCCTATTCCTACCTGTTCCTCCCTCCCACACCTACAAACACCCTGGCTATAACAAGCTACACGCAGAGGAAAGCTCTGGAAGGTAGAAAGAAGAAGAGCAGCCCAGAGATCTTGGAACTTGAAGAGCAACACGGCAGCAAGACTTCTGGTTTTTCTTAGCACCCCACATCCCAGGCGGGAGCTCCAATCCTCCAATCCAGAGCTGCCAAAGGCACGGACAAGGAGAGCTATGGGAAAAGCCTGTTTCCCCCGCTAAAGGTCTGGGATGGCTTACCCGCAGCCAATCTTTTTGGCAATCCTCGCCCTATTTGGCCAACACCAACGGAACAGCCGCACCTTTCCCTCACCCCTCCAACCCCTCCATGGTTTTACCGGGATTGGGCAGGGGACTGATCTTTCGACCAACTCTGCTGCCCCGCGGAAGTAGATGCAGTACTCTAATCACTGCCAGGTTGTCCTCAGTGGGGCTGTGGAGCACAGGCAATGGTGAGACTCCACCAAAGGGATAGTATCAGCGGGCGCAGCAGCAAGCTAACGTTGCAAACCCAACCTGCACGAGACAACTGAAGAGCTGGCAGAAAGTGGAGCTACTCGCCGCCAGACAACACCACTTCCACGGTGTGCCAGCAGTGTTCATTTGGAGGCTGAGCCTCCAATTCGGTGGCAGGGACACTGAACAAGGTAGTACTGAGCAGGTCTGCCGGTACACTGCTCCATCCACTCTGCCCTCCTAAGATTAGAGAAGAGTGGGGAGCTGACCCTCCACCTCCACTTGTGATCAACCAGGCTGGGCGAGGCAGTAGGTGGTGGGCTACCCTCCTCCCCACTTCTCTCTAGGGGTGCCCTGGTGAGTCTCCACCCACATTCTGCAGGAACCCAGTGGGAATCTGCAACTCTCCCTTGAGCCCTTTCTGGTAGCAAGAGGGCACAAGGAGGGGACAGACTTAACACTCCCACTCAGAGGTGGGAAGTGGTGCCATTTGGTGTCCTGCTTTCATCAAGGCTGAGGGAGACATTGAAATTTTACTCCAACCATCTGCAACAACGCAATGTGGGTCCATATTTCACTTTTGCCAGAATGGTGTCAGCAAGGCCTAGCAGGAAGCAAGGGGTACACACCCACTGACCCTTGCACTTCAGCAACGCCTGCTTAAAAAAGATGAACTAGGGGCGCCTGGGTGACTCCGTGGTTGGGCGTCCAACTTCGGCTCAGGTCACGATCTCACTGTTCATGGGTTCTGCCCGGGTAGCGCTCTGTGCTCACAGCTAGCTCAGAGCCTGGAGCCTGTTTCTGATTCTGTATCTCCCTCTCTCTCTGACCCTACCCTGCTGACGCTGTCTCCCTCTCTCTTTCAAAATAAATAAACATTTAAAGAAAAAAAAAAGATGAACTAAGCACAAAAACAGACACATAGACCAATGGAATAGAAAAGAGAACCCAGAATTGGACCCACAAATGAATGGCTAATTAATCTTCGACAAAGCAGGATAGAGTATCCAATGGAAAAAAGACAGCCTCTTTAACAGATGGTGCTGGGAGAACTGGACAGCAACGTGCAAAAGAATGAAACTAGATCACTTTCTTACACCATACACAAAAATAAACTCAAAATGGATAAAGGACCCTAATGTGAGACGGGAAACCATAAAAACCCTAGAAGAAAAAGCAGGAAACCACCTCCTTGACCTCAACCGCAGAAATTTCTTACTTGACACATCCCCAAAGGCAAGGGAATCAAGAGTAAAATGACTATTGGGACCTCATCAAGATAAAAAGCTTCTGCGTGGCAAAGGAAACAATGAAACTAATAGGCAACCAAAGGCATGGGAAAAGATAGTTGCAAATGACATATCAGATAAAGGGCTAGTATCCAAAATATATAAGCAACTCACCAAACTCCACAACCAAAAAACAAATCATCCAGTGAAGAAATGGGAAGAAGACATGAACAGACACTTCTCCAAAGAGGACATCACAATGGCCCACAGACACATGAAACGGTGCTCAGCATCCCTCCTCATCAGGGAAATACAAATCAAAACCACACTGAGATACCACCTCACACCAGTCAGAGTGGTGACTCTGAACAATCAGGAGACTATAGATGCTGGTAAGAATGTGGAGAAACGGGCACCCTCCTGCACTGTTGGTGGGAATGTAAACTGGTGCAGCCCCTCTGGAAAATAGTGTGGAGGTTCCTCAAAAAATTAACAATAGAACTCCCCTAGGACCCAGCAATAGCACTGCTAGGAATTTACCCAAGGATAGAGGAGTGCTGATGCATAGAGGCACAGGTACCTCAATGTTCATAGCAGCACTTTCAACAATAGCCAAATCATGGAAAGAGCCTAAATGTCCATCAACTGATGAATGGATCAAAAAGATGTGGTTTATCTATACAGTAGAATACTACATAGCAATGAGAAAGAATGAAATCTGGCCATTTGTAGCAATATGGATGGAACTCGAGAGTTTTATGCTAAATGAAATAAGTCAGGCAGAGAAGGACAGATACCGTATGTTTGCACTCATATGTGGAACAGGAGAAACTTAACAGAGGACCATAGGGGAGGGGAAGGGGGAAAAAGAGTTGGGAAGAGGGAGAGAGGCAAACCATGAGACACTCTTGAATACTGAGAACAAACTGAGGGCTGATAGGGGAGGGGGAGACAAGAAGGGGGGTGATGGGCATGGAGGGCACTTTTGGGGATGAGCACTGGGTGTTATATGGAAACCAACTTGGTAATAAACTATAAAAGAAAAAATAATAACAGAATAAAAAAATAATTGAAAACTCAAAAAAAAGAAAAAGATGATCTAGGATCCTGAGTCTCATCACATAATATTCAAGATGTCCAGGATACAAGAGAAATCAGTTACCATGCCAAGAACCAGGAAAATTATGACTTAAATGAGAAAAGACAGTCAACAAACAGCAATGGCAAGTTGAATCAGATGCTGCGATCATTTGATAGAGAAAAGATATTAAAGTACCAATCACAAAATTTTTATCAACAAAGACAAATTCTCTCAAAACAAAATTTTAAAAGTGTAAAATCCCAGCAAAGAAATAGAAGTGATAAAGCAAAAACAATAAACAAAAACGAAAAACAAAACAACATCAAAACAATGGAAACTGAATAACTGAAAAATATAATTACCAAGATAGAAAAAAATACCCAGTAGATTGGGCTAAATAGCAAAATGGACACAGCAGAGGACAGTAAGCACACTCAGGTAATAAAACTCATCCAATGTGGACAGCAGAGAGAATTTAGATAATCTGAACAACAGAGAGAAATAGATCTACTTTTTCCAGTGAATGGAAACTCGGGGACTTGGGGACAATAACATAAGAGCTAACATTCATTTCAGCGAAGTCCCAGAGGAGGAGAGAATGGGAATGAAAAAGTATCTGAACAACTAATGACTTAAAACTTCCCAAATATATAAACCTGCAGATTCGAGAAACCAAATAAGCCACATATAAGGTAAAATCAAAGAAATCTATACCAAGACATATTGTAATGAAACTTCCTAAAAATAGAGACAAAAATAAAATCTTGAAAGCAACTGGACAGAAATGACATATCACATATAGGGAAATACCAATTTGAATTGCATCCTATTTTTTACATGAAACCGTGGATACCGGAAGGAGATGACACAATATCTTTTAAGTACTGAAAGAAAAAAATATCAACCATAAATTCTATATCCATTGAAAGGATCCTTTGGGAATGAAGGAGAATTAAAAACAATTTTGGATAGAGGAAAACAAAAAGGACTTGTGTCATAAACCCATCCTTAAAGAATTTCTAAAGGAATTTCACTAAACAAAGTGGAAATGATAGCAGAAGTCTTGTAACTTCAGGGAGAAGAAAGAACATCTGTAAAAATAGAGGAAAATATAATAGATTAGAATAGATTATCCTATGTAAAATAAAATAGATTATCATATAGCAATATATAAGCATATCAAATCAGACCGCAGAGCTTAAATGTATGCCATGTCAGATGTCAATACTATCTCAGTAAAACTAGGGATGGGGAGAGACAGGGGTCTTGAAGAGTGACAATGCAGGCACTAGCATCTTCCAATAATGTGGCCAGTACAATGAGGTTGGAATTGTCCACACTAGGAAGAGCTGGTGAGTAATGTGGACCAAGAGCATAAGCTGCTAGCTGAGGCCTTTTAGGGAGGGGGAAAGGATAGTCATCTGTATGTAGCAACAAGGATGAGAGAAGACCTCCTTCTGGGCCTGGTTCTGCGGGGGTGAATGAATCAAACACAGACACCGAATGAGAAAGCTACGAGGAATCAGCTATTCTTGGGTCAGGTGTAGACAGTTAGATGAAGAAAGAAAAAGGCCCACACGGGGTCTATAAAGAAGTTGCATATGGGTCCACACAAGCTCCAGAGGCTTTAGGGGAAGGGTTTCAAGTGTGGGAAAGGGATAGGAGGTCGGGAAAAGAGGTGAAGTCTGGAGCGGGGTTCTGGGAGCCAGGAGATTGTTTTGGTGACTGATATAAATAGAAACAAAGAGCCCTGTACTATCTTGTCTGAGGTTCTGTCACACAGAAGTGCTGAGGTTGGGAGCACTAAGATAGAAGGGAGAGAGGGGCAAGGAGTTGCCAGGAACACACAGCTCTTCGCGGGATTGGGGTGGGGGTGGGGGGTTATTTAACGCCTGCCAATGTCGGTGTGATGACGGGAGAAGTGAGGTTGCCAGGAACATGGAAGTTTGGGGATCTTTCTCAACTTTGCTGATGTCAGTGTAGAGGCTGAAGGAGGGAAATATCTCCCACATGTCTCAGTGAGCCAACTCTGCACCTGAAGATGAGCAACTGGGTATCCGAGAGTTGGGGCTCTACCCCAAATTCTACTTCCTAGGTTTCTGCCCTCCCCTCGGTGTGCTAGGGAATACACGTAGCAAAGGAAAGGTCATCAAGTCATTCAACACAGTCTGGATTGCAGTAGCAATAAGGCTAAATGCTAGGGTTATGAGAAGGCAGGCAATGCCATAGGGTGGGTGAGGGGGGAAAACGGTAAAAAAAATAAATGAGGTGTGGGAGGTAGTCAAAGAATTAGAAAAGTCTCTTTTAAGGCTTATTCTTCGGCCCAAGAAGAATGGGAACCCACTGAAAAGGTTATCTTATGCAGGAAAAAGGTATGATCAGATTCACTTTTCAAAAGGATGACTTCTCTTTGGAATATGGCACCCATGGTCTTAGGTTTTCAAACAGAAATTGCATCTCTCCTGTTACATTTACCAACTACAAAATGAATAACACAAAGCAAAGTTTATAATAATAAAAATAATAGAATCCTCCTAAACCCTAAACCGGAGTGTCATAATAATGTAGATTATGTGCATAACGTCGTCCATTTCTGAGGTGTTAGAGAATTACACGGGTAATCCATGTCAAGGATCTCCCATGTACTTGATGCTTGGAGGTACCCAATGAATGTTAGGTCTTCCACAGGACCCTTTTCTAGCATGTACTTGTTAGAATTTGGATTCTGTGATTTGGTCTGGGAAAACATCCACAGCATTTTCTAGGAAAAGATATAAAGTGCAGAGTTCTAGAGACCCGTCCTTTGATCATACATATAGCAATCTGCACCAGATCCCTTAGGATACATTTCTGTCTCTTGAAATAAAAATGCTATTTCAGATGAGTGGCAAGTTCTCAGAAAAAATTATCATTTATAAACATAAAAAGACTCTTGTTATGTGTTCTCCATCCTAATAAACATAGCGAAGAGAAAGTAAAGTCATCCAGAGCCCATCATTCCACCCCCCCATAAGATGTTTGAAGGCCGTCAAATATCTCTGAGCCAAGGAGATGCATTTCTACCTCTTCACCTTTTCGTTGATTAAAAAGTAAAAAATCTAACACCGAAGTATGAGCTAAAAAATTAAAAATAGGTAAATCAGACTTCAACAAAATGTATAACTTTCATGCCTTAAAGAACATGATCAAGAAAGTTAAAAGACAACTTGCAGAATGGAAGACAATAATTGCAAGTCGTATATCTGATAAGGGTCTAAGATCCAGAATGTATAAAGAACTCTTGCAACTCAACAATAAAAAGACAAAAAACCCAATTTGAAAATGGGCAAAGGACTTGAATAGACATTTCTCCAGAGGAGATATACAAATGGCTACCAAGCACCCCAGCAAATGCTCACATCATTTCCTCATCAAAGAAATGTAGATCAAAACCGCAGGGAGATACCAGTTCATGCCCACTAGGATGGCTATAAATTTTTTTTTAATTTTTTAATGTTTTTTTATTTCTAGGAGAGAGAGAGAGAGACAGCGTGAGCAGGGGAGGGTCAGAGAGAGAGGGAGACACAGACTGAAACAGGCTCCAGGCTCTGAGCTGGCAGTCAGCACAGAGCCCGACGCGGGGCTCGACCCCACGAACCGTGAGATCATGACCTAAGCGAAAGTCAGACGCTTAACCGACTAAGCCACCCAGGCGCCCCGGCTATAATTTTTTAAAGAGACAATAACAAGTGTTGGTAAGGATGTGAAGGAATCAAAACTCTCATACACTGCTGGTGGGAATGTAAAATGGCGCAGGAAAACAGTCTCACAATTCCTTAAAAGGTTAAATGTATGACCCAGTAAATCTACTTGTTTTCACCAGAGAGAAATGAAACCATGTCCACATAAAAAAAATTGTGCGTAAGTGTCCATAGTAGCATTATTCATGTAGAATAATGTAGAAATATAGAAAAGACATCAAATATCTATTAACTGATGAATGGGTAAGTGTAATATGGTGTAATGGGGAATACTTTTTGTCCATTGAAAGGAATGACAGACTGACACATGTCACAGTGTGGGGGATCTCAAAAATATTACGCTAAGTGAAAAAAGGCAGATCCAAAAGACCTCATATTGCATGATTCCATTTATGTGAAATATTCAGAATAGTTAAATCTTCAGACATATCAGATTGGTGGTTGCCAGGAGCTGGGGGAAGGGGAAGTGGGGCGGAGGGGTCACTGCTTAATGGGTACAATGTTTATTTTGGGGTGATGAAATGTTTGGAAGTAGATAGAGGTGTAGTTGCACAACTTTGTGAAAGCACTAAATTTCTCATTTTGTTGTTGAATTTATGTTATAAGAATTTCATGTAAAAAAAGAATTAAAAAGTTAACTGAGGCTACATTATGGTGAACTATAAATGACAGGTAAAAGTTTTAGATTGTACCCTATGACTAATAGAAAACATTTCTTAAAATGTTTTTAAAATATATGTAACTTTTTAGGATAGTTTCCTATGCGTGAGGTGTAAATCAAACCCCAAACAGCTAGTTAGAGGTAGAACATTCTACCAGTTTGCTCTTTCGTTTAAAGGAAGTTCCCCAATTGTCAAGATTATATTTTTTACTCTTCATTCCCCACCCTCCAGTTTATGAAACTGATAAATATGGAGACTAGTTTTGTATTCAGTTGTGTATGATCACAGAGCCTCTTTCAGCCCTTTATATATAGAGAGAAGGAGAGAAAGAGAGAGAATCTTAAGTAGGCTCCACACCCAGCATGGAGCCCAATAGAAGGCTTGATCTCATGACCCTCAGATCACAACCTGAGCTGAAGTCACGAGTTGGACACTCAACCAACTGAGCCACCCAGGCACCCATAGCCTCTACATAAGCCTTTAAATAAGAATCATTTTATGGGCACCTGAAATAATAATGGGGTTTTGAAAATGCTAATTTGTGATGACCTGGAGAGAGCGAGGGGAAATATATACAATAAACACAAAGTGTAAAACTCAGTTGAATGAGTCTATAGGGAAGGAAAAGGGGGTGGATACAGAGAATGAGTGGGACGACCCGTGTAATACAGATCATTCCCAGCCTGACATGAGGTGTGAACATGGGGTCTGCGCCTTTAACACCCAACCACGGGCTCTTGTTTCTTTAAGATTCAGGCATCTTCGAGATAAGATACAACTAAAAATGAAATTTAGTACAACTAGATTGGAGAGAGGGCAAGATGGCGGAGAAATAAGGAGCTCCGTACTTGCACTCTCGCCCATACATCACACAGAAAAGATCTGAAGCCATTGGAAACCTTACAAAACCTGAGAGATTGGGAGAAAAAAGACGCAGAATCCACTGAGAGAGGTTTCTAACGTGAGTGCGAACCGGGGAAGATAAAATCGGGCCGGGATCGGAGACTCCAGGGTGGGAGGCGATCCCCCTCTACCCTCTACGGGGAGTGAGAGGGGAAAAGGAGAGAGTCCGAAACAGAAAAACCTCCGCTCGGTGCATAGAAAGACCATATTTGCCAAATACCTGCACACCAGGTCCCCTCGCACCAACTGGTCCTGGAGGCGGCTGAGCAAACAAACTGCTTCTTTGTGCTGCTCCTGGCGGCTAGACTT